>NW_027327781.1:0-363471 GCF_047675955.1 Chlorocebus sabaeus | reverse complement strand
CCTTCAAGAAGCCTTTCGCTAAGGCTGTTCTTGTGGAATTGGCAAAGGGATATTTGGAAGTCTATAGAGGGCTATGGTGAAAAAGGAAATATCTTCCGTTCAAAACTGGAAAGAAGCTTTCTGAGAAACTGTTCTATGTTTTGTTAATTCATCTCAGAGAATTACATCTTTCCCTTCAAGAAGCCTTTCGCTAAGGCTGTTCTTGTGGAATTGGCAAAGGGATATTTGGAAGCCCATACAGGGCTATGGTGAAAAAGGAAATATCTTCCGTTCAAAACTGGAAAGAAGCTTTCTGAGAAACTGCTCTGTGTTCTGTTAATTCATCTCACAGAGTTACTTCTTTCCCTTCAAGAAGCCTTTCGCTAAGGCTGTTCTTGTGGAATTGGCAAAGGGATATTTGGAAGCCCATAGAGGGCTATGGTGAAAAAGGAAATATCTTCCGTTCAAAACTGGAAAGAAGCTTTCTGAGAAACTGCTCTGTGTTCTGTTAATTTATCTCACACAGTTACATCTTTCCCTTCAAGAAGCCTTTCGCTAACGCTCTTCTTGTGGAATTGGCAAAGGGATATTTGGAAGCCCATAGAGGGCTATGGTGAAAAAGGAAATATCTTCCGTTCAAAACTGGAAAGAAGCTTTCTGAGAAACTGTTCTATGTTTTGTTAATTCATCTCAGAGAATTACATCTTTCCCTTCAAGAAGCCTTTCGCTAAGGCTGTTCTAGTGGAATTGGCAAATTGATATTTGGAAGACCATACAGGGCTATGGTGAAAAAGGAAATATCTTCCGTTCAAAACTGGAAAGAAGCTTTCTGAGAAACTGCTCTGTGTTCTGTTAATTCATCTCACAGAGTTACTTCTTTCCCTTCAAGAAGCCTTTCGCTAAGGCTGTTCTTGTGGAATTGGCAAAGGGATATTTGGAAGCCCATAGAGGGCTATGGTGAAAAAGGAAATATCTTCCGTTCAAAACTGGAAAGAAGCTTTCTGAGAAACTGCTCTGTGTTCTGTTAATTTATCTCACACAGTTACATCTTTCCCTTCAAGAAGCCTTTCGCTAAGGCTGTTCTTGTGGAATTGGCAAAGGGATATTTGGAAGCCCATAGAGGGCTATGGTGAAAAAGGAAATATCTTCCGTTCAAAACTGGAAAGAAGCTTTCTGAGAAACTGCTCTGTGTTCTGTTAATTCATCTCACAAAGTGACATCTTTCCCTTCAAGAAGTCTTTCGCTAAGGCTGTTCTTGTGGAATTGGCAATGGGATATTTGGAAGCCCATAGAAGGCTATGGTGAAGAAGGAAATATCTCCCGTTCAAAACTGGAAAGATGCTTTCTGAGAAACTGCTCTGTGTTCTGTTAATTCATCTCACAGAGTTACATCTTTCCCTTCAAGAAGCCTTTCGCTAAGGCTGTTCTTGTGGAATAGGCAACGGGATATTTGGAAGCCCATAGAGGGCTATGGTGAAAAAGGAAATATCTTCCGTTCAAAACTGGAAAGAAGCTTTCTGAGAAACTGCTCTGTGTTCTGTTAATTCATCTCACAGAGTTACATCTTTCCCTTCAAGAAGCTTTTCGCTAAGGCTGTTTTTGTGGATTGGCAAAGGGATATTTGGAAGCCCATAGAGGGCTATGGTGAAAAAGGAAATATCTTCCGTTCAAAACTGGAAAGAAGCTTTCTGAGAAACTGCTCTATGTTCTGTTAATTCATCTCACAGAGTTACATCTTTCCCTTCAAGAAGCCTTTCGCTAAGGCTGTTCTTGTGGAATTGGCAAAGGGATATTTGGAAGTCTATAGAGGGCTATGGTGAAAAAGGAAATATCTTCCGTTCAAAACTGGAAAGAAGCTTTCTGAGAAACTGTTCTATGTTTTGTTAATTCATCTCAGAGAATTACATCTTTCCCTTCAAGAAGCCTTTCGCTAAGGCTGTTCTTGTGGAATTGGCAAAGGGATATTTGGAAGCCCATACAGGGCTGGGGTGAAAAAGGAAATATCTTCCGTTCAAAACTGGAAAGAAGCTTTCTGAGAAACTGGTCTGTGTTCTGTTAATTCATCTCACAGAGTTACTTCTTTCCCTTCAAGAAGCCTTTCGCTAAGGCTGTTCTTGTGGAATTGGCAAAGGGATATTTGGAAGCCCATAGAGGGCTATGGTGAAAAAGGAAATATCTTCCGTTCAAAACTGGAAAGAAGCTTTCTGAGAAACTGCTCTGTGTTCTGTTAATTTATCTCACACAGTTACATCTTTCCCTTCAAGAAGCCTTTCGCTAAGGCTGTTCTTGTGGAGTTGGCAAAGGGATATTTGGAAGCCCATAGAGGGCTATGGTGAAAAAGGAAATATCTTCCGTTCAAAACTGGAAAGAAGCTTTCTGAGAAACTGCTCTGTGTTCTGTTAATTCATCTCACAAAGTGACATCTTTCCCTTCAAGAAGTCTTTCGCTAAGGCTGTTCTTGTGGAATTGGCAAAGGGATATTTGGAAGCCCATAGAAGGCTATGGTGAAGAAGGAAATATCTTCCGTTCAAAACTGGAAAGAAGCTTTCTGAGAAACTGCTCTATGTTCTGTTAATTCATCTCACAAAGTGACATCTTTAACTTCAAGAAGTCTTTCGCTAAGGCTGTTCTTGTGGAATTGGCAATGGGATATTTGGAAGCCCATAGAAGGCTATGGTGAAGAAGGAAATATCTCCCGTTCAAAACTGGAAAGATGCTTTCTGAGAAACTGCTCTGTGTTCTGTTAATTCATCTCACAGAGTTACATCTTTCCCTTCAAGAAGCCTTTCGCTAAGGCTGTTCTTGTGGAATTGGAAAAGGGATATTTGGAAGCCCATAGAGGGCTATGGTGAAAAAGGAAATATCTTCCGTTCAAAACTGGAAAGAAGCTTTCTGAGAAACTGCTCTGTGTTCTGTTAATTCATCTCACAAAGTGACATCTTTCCCTTCAAGAAGTCTTTCGCTAAGGCTGTTCTTGTGGAATTGGCAATGGGATATTTGGAAGCCCATAGAAGGCTATGGTGAAGAAGGAAATATCTCCCGTTCAAAACTGGAAAGATGCTTTCTGAGAAACTGCTCTGTGTTCTGTTAATTCATCTCACAGAGTTACATCTTTCCCTTCAAGAAGCCTTTCGCTAAGGCTGTTCTTGTGGAATTGGAAAAGGGATATTTGGAAGCCCATAGAGGGCTATGGTGAAAAAGGAAATATCTTCCGTTCAAAACTGTAAAGAAGCTTTCTGGGAAACTGCTTTGTGTTCTGTTAATTCATCTCACAGAGTTACATCTTTCCCTTCAAGAAGCCTTTCGCTAAGGCTGTTCTTGTGGAATTGGCAAAGGGATATTTGGAAGCCCATAGAGGGCTATGGTGAAAAAGGAAATATCTTCCGTTCAAAACTGGAAAGAAGCTTTCTGAGAAACTGCTCTATGTTCTGTTAATTCATCTCACAGAGTTACATCTTTCCCTTCAAGAAGCCTTTCGCTAAGGCTGTTCTTGTGGAATTGGCAAAGGGATATTTGGAAGTCTATAGAGGGCTATGGTGAAAAAGGAAATATCTTCCGTTCAAAACTGGAAAGAAGCTTTCTGAGAAACTGTTCTATGTTTTGTTAATTCATCTCAGAGAATTACATCTTTCCCTTCAAGAAGCCTTTCGCTAAGGCTGTTCTTGTGGAATTGGCAAAGGGATATTTGGAAGCCCATACAGGGCTATGGTGAAAAAGGAAATATCTTCCGTTCAAAACTGGAAAGAAGCTTTCTGAGAAACTGCTCTGTGTTCTGTTAATTCATCTCACAGAGTTACTTCTTTCCCTTCAAGAAGCCTTTCGCTAAGGCTGTTCTTGTGGAATTGGCAAAGGGATATTTGGAAGCCCATAGAGGGCTATGGTGAAAAAGGAAATATCTTCCGTTCAAAACTGGAAAGAAGCTTTCTGAGAAACTGCTCTGTGTTCTGTTAATTTATCTCACACAGTTACATCTTTCCCTTCAAGAAGCCTTTCGCTAACGCTCTTCTTGTGGAATTGGCAAAGGGATATTTGGAAGCCCATAGAGGGCTATGGTGAAAAAGGAAATATCTTCCGTTCAAAACTGGAAAGAAGCTTTCTGAGAAACTGTTCTATGTTTTGTTAATTCATCTCAGAGAATTACATCTTTCCCTTCAAGAAGCCTTTCGCTAAGGCTGTTCTAGTGGAATTGGCAAATTGATATTTGGAAGACCATACAGGGCTATGGTGAAAAAGGAAATATCTTCCGTTCAAAACTGGAAAGAAGCTTTCTGAGAAACTGCTCTGTGTTCTGTTAATTCATCTCACAGAGTTACTTCTTTCCCTTCAAGAAGCCTTTCGCTAAGGCTGTTCTTGTGGAATTGGCAAAGGGATATTTGGAAGCCCATAGAGGGCTATGGTGAAAAAGGAAATATCTTCCGTTCAAAACTGGAAAGAAGCTTTCTGAGAAACTGCTCTGTGTTCTGTTAATTTATCTCACACAGTTACATCTTTCCCTTCAAGAAGCCTTTCGCTAAGGCTGTTCTTGTGGAATTGGCAAAGGGATATTTGGAAGCCCATAGAGGGCTATGGTGAAAAAGGAAATATCTTCCGTTCAAAACTGGAAAGAAGCTTTCTGAGAAACTGCTCTGTGTTCTGTTAATTCATCTCACAAAGTGACATCTTTCCCTTCAAGAAGTCTTTCGCTAAGGCTGTTCTTGTGGAATTGGCAATGGGATATTTGGAAGCCCATAGAAGGCTATGGTGAAGAAGGAAATATCTCCCGTTCAAAACTGGAAAGATGCTTTCTGAGAAACTGCTCTGTGTTCTGTTAATTCATCTCACAGAGTTACATCTTTCCCTTCAAGAAGCCTTTCGCTAAGGCTGTTCTTGTGGAATAGGCAACGGGATATTTGGAAGCCCATAGAGGGCTATGGTGAAAAAGGAAATATCTTCCGTTCAAAACTGGAAAGAAGCTTTCTGAGAAACTGCTCTGTGTTCTGTTAATTCATCTCACAGAGTTACATCTTTCCCTTCAAGAAGCTTTTCGCTAAGGCTGTTTTTGTGGATTGGCAAAGGGATATTTGGAAGCCCATAGAGGGCTATGGTGAAAAAGGAAATATCTTCCGTTCAAAACTGGAAAGAAGCTTTCTGAGAAACTGCTCTATGTTCTGTTAATTCATCTCACAGAGTTACATCTTTCCCTTCAAGAAGCCTTTCGCTAAGGCTGTTCTTGTGGAATTGGCAAAGGGATATTTGGAAGTCTATAGAGGGCTATGGTGAAAAAGGAAATATCTTCCGTTCAAAACTGGAAAGAAGCTTTCTGAGAAACTGTTCTATGTTTTGTTAATTCATCTCAGAGAATTACATCTTTCCCTTCAAGAAGCCTTTCGCTAAGGCTGTTCTTGTGGAATTGGCAAAGGGATATTTGGAAGCCCATACAGGGCTGGGGTGAAAAAGGAAATATCTTCCGTTCAAAACTGGAAAGAAGCTTTCTGAGAAACTGGTCTGTGTTCTGTTAATTCATCTCACAGAGTTACTTCTTTCCCTTCAAGAAGCCTTTCGCTAAGGCTGTTCTTGTGGAATTGGCAAAGGGATATTTGGAAGCCCATAGAGGGCTATGGTGAAAAAGGAAATATCTTCCGTTCAAAACTGGAAAGAAGCTTTCTGAGAAACTGCTCTGTGTTCTGTTAATTTATCTCACACAGTTACATCTTTCCCTTCAAGAAGCCTTTCGCTAAGGCTGTTCTTGTGGAATTGGCAAAGGGATATTTGGAAGCCCATAGAGGGCTATGGTGAAAAAGGAAATATCTTCCGTTCAAAACTGGAAAGAAGCTTTCTGAGAAACTGCTCTGTGTTCTGTTAATTCATCTCACAAAGTGACATCTTTCCCTTCAAGAAGTCTTTCGCTAAGGCTGTTCTTGTGGAATTGGCAAAGGGATATTTGGAAGCCCATAGAAGGCTATGGTGAAGAAGGAAATATCTTCCTTTCAAAACTGGAAAGAAGCTTTCTGAGAAACTGCTCTATGTTCTGTTAATTCATCTCACAAAGTGACATCTTTAACTTCAAGAAGTCTTTCGCTAAGGCTGTTCTTGTGGAATTGGCAATGGGATATTTGGAAGCCCATAGAAGGCTATGGTGAAGAAGGAAATATCTCCCGTTCAAAACTGGAAAGATGCTTTCTGAGAAACTGCTCTGTGTTCTGTTAATTCATCTCACAGAGTTACATCTTTCCCTTCAAGAAGCCTTTCGCTAAGGCTGTTCTTGTGGAATTGGAAAAGGGATATTTGGAAGCTCATAGAGGGCTATGGTGAAAAAGGAAATATCTTCCGTTCAAAACTGGAAAGAAGCTTTCTGAGAAACTGCTCTGTGTTCTGTTAATTCATCTCACAGAGTTACATCTTTCCCTTCAAGAAGCCTTTCACTAAGACTGTTCTTGTGGAATTGGCAAAGGAATATTTGGAAGCCCATAGAGGGCTACGGTGAAAAAGGAAATATCTTCCGTTCAAAACTGGAAAGAAGTTTCTGAGAAACTGCTCTGTGTTCTGTTAATTCATCTCACAGAGTTACATCTTTCCCTTCAAGAAGCCTTTCGCTAAGGCTGTTCTTGTGGAATTGGCAAAGGGATATTTGGAAGCCCATAGAGGGCTATGGTGAAAAAGGAAATATCTTCCGTTCAAAACTGTAAAGAAGCTTTCTGGGAAACTGCTTTGTGTTCTGTTAATTCATCTCACAGAGTTACATCTTTCCCTTCAAGAAGCCTTTCGCTAAGGCTGTTCTTGTGGAATTGGCAAAGGGATATTTGGAAGCCCATAGAGGGCTATGGTGAAAAAGGAAATATCTTCCGTTCAAAACTGGAAAGAAGCTTTCTGAGAAACTGCTCTATGTTCTGTTAATTCATCTCACAGAGTTACATCTTTCCCTTCAAGAAGCCTTTCGCTAAGGCTGTTCTTGTGGAATTGGCAAAGGGATATTTGGAATTCTATAGAGGGCTATGGTGAAAAAGGAAATATCTTCCGTTCAAAACTGGAAAGAAGCTTTCTGAGAAACTGTTCTATGTTTTGTTAATTCATCTCAGAGAATTACATCTTTCCCTTCAAGAAGCCTTTCGCTAAGGCTGTTCTTGTGGAATTGGCAAAGGGATATTTGGAAGCCCATACAGGGCTATGGTGAAAAAGGAAATATCTTCCGTTCAAAACTGGAAAGAAGCTTTCTGAGAAACTGCTCTGTGTTCTGTTAATTCATCTCACAGAGTTACTTCTTTCCCTTCAAGAAGCCTTTCGCTAAGGCTGTTCTTGTGGAATTGGCAAAGGGATATTTGGAAGCCCATAGAGGGCTATGGTGAAAAAGGAAATATCTTCCGTTCAAAACTGGAAAGAAGCTTTCTGAGAAACTGCTCTGTGTTCTGTTAATTTATCTCACACAGTTACATCTTTCCCTTCAAGAAGCCTTTCGCTAACGCTGTTCTTGTGGAATTGGCAAAGGGATATTTGGAAGCCCATAGAGGGCTATGGTGAAAAAGGAAATATCTTCCGTTCAAAACTGGAAAGAAGCTCTCTGAGAAACTGTTCTATGTTTTGTTAATTCATCTCAGAGAATTACATCTTTCCCTTCAAGAAGCCTTTCGCTAAGGCTGTTCTAGTGGAATTGGCAAAGGGATATTTGGAAGCCCATACAGGGCTATGGTGAAAAAGGAAATATCTTCCGTTCAAAACTGGAAAGAAGCTTTCTGAGAAACTGCTCTGTGTTCTGTTAATTCATCTCACAGAGTTACTTCTTTCCCTTCAAGAAGCCTTTCGCTAAGGCTGTTCTTGTGGAATTGGCAAAGGGATATTTGGAAGCCCATAGAGGGCTATGGTGAAAAAGGAAATATCTTCCGTTCAAAACTGGAAAGAAGCTTTATGAGAAACTGCTCTGTGTTCTGTTAATTTATCTCACACAGTTACATCTTTCCCTTCAAGAAGCCTTTCGCTAAGGCTGTTCTTGTGGAATTGGCAAAGGGATATTTGGAAGCCCATAGAGGACTATGGTGAAAAAGGAAATATCTTCCGTTCAAAACTGGAAAGAAGCTTTCTGAGAAACTGCTCTGTGTTCTGTTAATTCATCTCACAAAGTGACATCTTTCCCTTCAAGAAGTCTTTCGCTAAGGCTGTTCTTGTGGAATTGCAATGGGATATTTGGAAGCCCATAGAAGGCTATGGTGAAGAAGGAAATATCTCCCGTTCAAAACTGGAAAGATGCTTTCTGAGAAACTGCTCTGTGTTCTGTTAATTCATCTCACAGAGTTACATCTTTCCCTTCAAGAAGCCTTTCGCTAAGGCTGTTCTTGTGGAATTGGAAAAGGGATATTTGGAAGCTCATAGAGGGCTATGGTGAAAAAGGAAATATCTTCCGTTCAAAACTGGAAAGAAGCTTTCTGAGAAACTACTCTGTGTTCTGTTAATTCATCTCACAGAGTTACATCTTTCCCTTCAAGAAGCCTTTCACTAAGACTGTTCTTGTGGAATTGGCAATGGAATATTTGGAAGCCCATAGAGGGCTACGGTGAAAAAGGAAATATCTTCCGTTCAAAACTGGAAAGAAGCTTTCTGAGAAACTGCTCTGTGTTCTGTTAATTCATCTCACAGAGTTACATCTTTCCCTTCAAGAAGCCTTTCGCTAAGGCTGTTCTTGTGGAATTGGCAAAGGGATATTTGGAAGCCCATAGAGGGCTATGGTGAAAAAGGAAATATCTTCCGTTCAAAACTGTAAAGAAGCTTTCTGGGAAACTGCTTTGTGTTCTGTTAATTCATCTCACAGAGTTACATCTTTCCCTTCAAGAAGCCTTTCGCTAAGGCTGTTCTTGTGGAATTGGCAAAGGGATATTTGGAAGCCCATAGAGGGCTATGGTGAAAAAGGAAATATCTTCCGTTCAAAACTGGAAAGAAGCTTTCTGAGAAACTGCTCTGTGTTCTGTTAATTCATCTCACAGAGTTACATCTTTCCCTTCAAGAAGCTTTTCGCTAAGGCTGTTTTCGTGGATTGGCAAAGGGATATTTGGAAGCCCATAGAGGGCTATGGTGAAAAAGGAAATATCTTCCGTTCAAAACTGGAAAGAAGCTTTCTGAGAAACTGCTCTATGTTCTGTTAATTCATCTCACAGAGTTACATCTTTCCCTTCAAGAAGCCTTTCGCTAAGGCTGTTCTTGTGGAATTGGCAAAGGGATATTTGGAAGTCTATAGAGGGCTATGGTGAAAAAGGAAATATCTTCCGTTCAAAACTGGAAAGAAGCTTTCTGAGAAACTGTTCTATGTTTTGTTAATTCATCTCAGAGAATTACATCTTTCCCTTCAAGAAGCCTTTCGCTAAGGCTGTTCTTGTGGAATTGGCAAAGGGATATTTGGAAGCCCATACAGGGCTGGGGTGAAAAAGGAAATATCTTCCGTTCAAAACTGGAAAGAAGCTTTCTGAGAAACTGGTCTGTGTTCTGTTAATTCATCTCACAGAGTTACTTCTTTCCCTTCAAGAAGCCTTTCGCTAAGGCTGTTCTTGTGGAATTGGCAAAGGGATATTTGGAAGCCCATAGAGGGCTATGGTGAAAAAGGAAATATCTTCCGTTCAAAACTGGAAAGAAGCTTTCTGAGAAACTGCTCTGTGTTCTGTTAATTTATCTCACACAGTTACATCTTTCCCTTCAAGAAGCCTTTCGCTAAGGCTGTTCTTGTGGAATTGGCAAAGGGATATTTGGAAGCCCATAGAGGGCTATGGTGAAAAAGGAAATATCTTCCGTTCAAAACTGGAAAGAAGCTTTCTGAGAAACTGCTCTGTGTTCTGTTAATTCATCTCACAAAGTGACATCTTTCCCTTCAAGAAGTCTTTCGCTAAGGCTGTTCTTGTGGAATTGGCAAAGGGATATTTGGAAGCCCATAGAAGGCTATGGTGAAGAAGGAAATATCTTCCGTTCAAAACTGGAAAGAAGCTTTCTGAGAAACTGCTCTATGTTCTGTTAATTCATCTCACAAAGTGACATCTTTAACTTCAAGAAGTCTTTCGCTAAGGCTGTTCTTGTGGAATTGGCAATGGGATATTTGGAAGCCCATAGAAGGCTATGGTGAAGAAGGAAATATCTCCCGTTCAAAACTGGAAAGATGCTTTCTGAGAAACTGCTCTGTGTTCTGTTAATTCATCTCACAGAGTTACATCTTTCCCTTCAAGAAGCCTTTCGCTAAGGCTGTTCTTGTGGAATTGGAAAAGGGATATTTGGAAGCTCATAGAGGGCTATGGTGAAAAAGGAAATATCTTCCGTTCAAAACTGGAAAGAAGCTTTCTGAGAAACTGCTCTGTGTTCTGTTAATTCATCTCACAGAGTTACATCTTTCCCTTCAAGAAGCCTTTCACTAAGACTGTTCTTGTGGAATTGGCAAAGGAATATTTGGAAGCCCATAGAGGGCTACGGTGAAAAAGGAAATATCTTCCGTTCAAAACTGGAAAGAAGCTTTCTGAGAAACTGCTCTGTGTTCTGTTAATTCATCTCACAGAGTTACATCTTTCCCTTCAAGAAGCCTTTCGCTAAGGCTGTTCTTGTGGAATTGGCAAAGGGATATTTGGAAGCCCATAGAGGGCTATGGTGAAAAAGGAAATATCTTCCGTTCAAAACTGTAAAGAAGCTTTCTGGGAAACTGCTTTGTGTTCTGTTAATTCATCTCACAGAGTTACATCTTTCCCTTCAAGAAGCCTTTCGCTAAGGCTGTTCTTGTGGAATTGGCAAAGGGATATTTGGAAGCCCATAGAGGGCTATGGTGAAAAAGGAAATATCTTCCGTTCAAAACTGGAAAGAAGCTTTCTGAGAAACTGCTCTATGTTCTGTTAATTCATCTCACAGAGTTACATCTTTCCCTTCAAGAAGCCTTTCGCTAAGGCTGTTCTTGTGGAATTGGCAAAGGGATATTTGGAAGTCTATAGAGGGCTATGGTGAAAAAGGAAATATCTTCCGTTCAAAACTGGAAAGAAGCTTTCTGAGAAACTGTTCTATGTTTTGTTAATTCATCTCAGAGAATTACATCTTTCCCTTCAAGAAGCCTTTCGCTAAGGCTGTTCTTGTGGAATTGTCAAAGGGATATTTGGAAGCCCATACAGGGCTGGGGTGAAAAAGGAAATATCTTCCGTTCAAAACTGGAAAGATGCTTTCTGAGAAACTGGTCTGTGTTCTGTTAATTCATCTCACAGAGTTACTTCTTTCCCTTCAAGAAGCCTTTCGCTAAGGCTGTTCTTGTGGAATTGGCAAAGGGATATTTGGAAGCCCATAGAGGGCTATGGTGAAAAAGGAAATATCTTCCGTTCAAAACTGGAAAGAAGCTTTCTGAGAAACTGCTCTGTGTTCTGTTAATTTATCTCACACAGTTACATCTTTCCCTTCAAGAAGCCTTTCGCTAAGGCTGTTCTTGTGGAATTGGCAAAGGGATATTTGGAAGCCCATAGAGGGCTATGGTGAAAAAGGAAATATCTTCCGTTCAAAACTGGAAAGAAGCTTTCTGAGAAACTGCTCTGTGTTCTGTTAATTCATCTCACAAAGTGACATCTTTCCCTTCAAGAAGTCTTTCGCTAAGGCTGTTCTTGTGGAATTGGCAAAGGGATATTTGGAAGCCCATAGAAGGCTATGGTGAAGAAGGAAATATCTTCCGTTCAAAACTGGAAAGAAGCTTTCTGAGAAACTGCTCTATGTTCTGTTAATTCATCTCACAAAGTGACATCTTTAACTTCAAGAAGTCTTTCGCTAAGGCTGTTCTTGTGGAATTGGCAATGGGATATTTGGAAGCCCATAGAAGGCTATGGTGAAGAAGGAAATATCTCCCGTTCAAAACTGGAAAGATGCTTTCTGAGAAACTGCTCTGTGTTCTGTTAATTCATCTCACAGAGTTACATCTTTCCCTTCAAGAAGCCTTTCGCTAAGGCTGTTCTTGTGGAATTGGAAAAGGGATATTTGGAAGCTCATAGAGGGCTATGGTGAAAAAGGAAATATCTTCCGTTCAAAACTGGAAAGAAGCTTTCTGAGAAACTGCTCTGTGTTCTGTTAATTCATCTCACAGAGTTACATCTTTCCCTTCAAGAAGCCTTTCACTAAGACTGTTCTTGTGGAATTGGCAAAGGAATATTTGGAATCCCATAGAGGGCTACGGTGAAAAAGGAAATATCTTCCGTTCAAAACTGGAAAGAAGCTTTCTGAGAAACTGCTCTGTGTTCTGTTAATTCATCTCACAGAGTTACATCTTTCCCTTCAAGAAGCCTTTCGCTAAGGCTGTTCTTGTGGAATTGGCAAAGGGATATTTGGAAGCCCATAGAGGGCTATGGTGAAAAAGGAAATATCTTCCGTTCAAAACTGTAAAGAAGCTTTCTGGGAAACTGCTTTGTGTTCTGTTAATTCATCTCACAGAGTTACATCTTTCCCTTCAAGAAGCCTTTCGCTAAGGCTGTTCTTGTGGAATTGGCAAAGGGATATTTGGAAGCCCATACAGGGCTATGGTGAAAAAGGAAATATCTTCCGTTCAAAACTGGAAAGAAGCTTTCTGAGAAACTGCTCTGTGTTCTGTTAATTCATCTCACAGAGTTACTTCTTTCCCTTCAAGAAGCCTTTCGCTAAGGCTGTTCTTGTGGAATTGGCAAAGGGATATTTGGAAGCCCATAGAGGGCTATGGTGAAAAAGGAAATATCTTCCGTTCAAAACTGGAAAGAAGCTTTCTGAGAAACTGCTCTGTGTTCTGTTAATTTATCTCACACAGTTACATCTTTCCCTTCAAGAAGCCTTTCGCTAACGCTGTTCTTGTGGAATTGGCAAAGGGATATTTGGAAGCCCATAGAGGGCTATGGTGAAAAAGGAAATATCTTCCGTTCAAAACTGGAAAGAAGCTCTCTGAGAAACTGTTCTATGTTTTGTTAATTCATCTCAGAGAATTACATCTTTCCCTTCAAGAAGCCTTTCGCTAAGGCTGTTCTAGTGGAATTGGCAAAGGGATATTTGGAAGCCCATACAGGGCTATGGTGAAAAAGGAAATATCTTCCGTTCAAAACTGGAAAGAAGCTTTCTGAGAAACTGCTCTGTGTTCTGTTAATTCATCTCACAGAGTTACTTCTTTCCCTTCAAGAAGCCTTTCGCTAAGGCTGTTCTTGTGGAATTGGCAAAGGGATATTTGGAAGCCCATAGAGGGCTATGGTGAAAAAGGAAATATCTTCCGTTCAAAACTGGAAAGAAGCTTTATGAGAAACTGCTCTGTGTTCTGTTAATTTATCTCACACAGTTACATCTTTCCCTTCAAGAAGCCTTTCGCTAAGGCTGTTCTTGTGGAATTGGCAAAGGGATATTTGGAAGCCCATAGAGGACTATGGTGAAAAAGGAAATATCTTCCGTTCAAAACTGGAAAGAAGCTTTCTGAGAAACTGCTCTGTGTTCTGTTAATTCATCTCACAAAGTGACATCTTTCCCTTCAAGAAGTCTTTCGCTAAGGCTGTTCTTGTGGAATTGCAATGGGATATTTGGAAGCCCATAGAAGGCTATGGTGAAGAAGGAAATATCTCCCGTTCAAAACTGGAAAGATGCTTTCTGAGAAACTGCTCTGTGTTCTGTTAATTCATCTCACAGAGTTACATCTTTCCCTTCAAGAAGCCTTTCGCTAAGGCTGTTCTTGTGGAATTGGAAAAGGGATATTTGGAAGCTCATAGAGGGCTATGGTGAAAAAGGAAATATCTTCCGTTCAAAACTGGAAAGAAGCTTTCTGAGAAACTACTCTGTGTTCTGTTAATTCATCTCACAGAGTTACATCTTTCCCTTCAAGAAGCCTTTCACTAAGACTGTTCTTGTGGAATTGGCAATGGAATATTTGGAAGCCCATAGAGGGCTACGGTGAAAAAGGAAATATCTTCCGTTCAAAACTGGAAAGAAGCTTTCTGAGAAACTGCTCTGTGTTCTGTTAATTCATCTCACAGAGTTACATCTTTCCCTTCAAGAAGCCTTTCGCTAAGGCTGTTCTTGTGGAATTGGCAAAGGGATATTTGGAAGCCCATAGAGGGCTATGGTGAAAAAGGAAATATCTTCCGTTCAAAACTGTAAAGAAGCTTTCTGGGAAACTGCTTTGTGTTCTGTTAATTCATCTCACAGAGTTACATCTTTCCCTTCAAGAAGCCTTTCGCTAAGGCTGTTCTTGTGGAATTGGCAAAGGGATATTTGGAAGCCCATAGAGGGCTATGGTGAAAAAGGAAATATCTTCCGTTCAAAACTGGAAAGAAGCTTTCTGAGAAACTGCTCTATGTTCTGTTAATTCATCTCACAGAGTTACATCTTTCCCTTCAAGAAGCCTTTCGCTAAGGCTGTTCTTGTGGAATTGGCAAAGGGATATTTGGAAGCCCATACAGGGCAATGGTGAAAAGGGAAATATCTTCCGTTCAAAACTGGAAAGAAGCTTTCTGAGAAACTGCTCTGTGTTCTGTTAATTCATCTCACAGAGTTACATCTTTCCCTTCAAGAAGCCTTTCGCTAAGGCTGTTCTTGTGGAATTGGCAAAGGGATATTTGGAAGCCCATACAGGGCAATGGTGAAAAAGGAAATATCTTCCGTTCAAAACTGGAAAGAAGCTTTCTGAGAAACTGCTCTGTGTTCTGTTAATTCATCTCACAGAGTTACTTCTTTCCCTTCAAGAAGCCTTTCGCTAAGGCTGTTCTTGTGGAATTGGCAATGGGATATTTGGAAGCCCATAGAGGGCTATGATGAAAAAGGAAATATCTTCCGTTCAAAACTGGAAAGAAGCTTTCTGAGAAACTGCTCTGTGTTCTGTTAATTTATCTCACACAGTTAAATCTTTCCCTTCAAGAAGCCTTTCGCTAACGCTGTTCTTGTGGAATTGGCAAAGGGATATTTGGAAGCCCATAGAGGGCTATGGTGAAAAAGGAAATATCTTCCGTTCAAAACTGGAAAGAAGCTTTCTGAGAAACTGCTCTGTGTTCTGTTAATTCATCTCACAAAGTGACATCTTTCCCTTCAAGAAGTCTTTCGCTAAGGCTGTTCTTGTGGAATTGGCAACGGGATATTTGGAAGCCCATTGAAGGCTATGGTGAAGAAGGAAATATCTCCCGTTCAAAACTGGAAAGAAGCTTTCTGAGAAACTGCTCTGTGTTCTGTTAATTCATCTCACAGAGTTACATCTTTCCCTTCAAGAAGCCTTTCGCTAAGGCTGTTCTTGTGGAATTGGAAAAGGGATATTTGGAAGCTCATAGAGGGCTATGGTGAAAAAGGAAATATCTTCCGTTCAAAACTGGAAAGAAGCTTTCTGAGAAACTGCTCTGTGTTCTGTTAATTCATCTCACAGATTTACATCTTTCCCTTCTAGAAGCCTTTCACTAAGACTGTTCTTGTGGAATTGGCAAAGGAATATTTGGAAGCCCATAGAGGGCTACGGTGAAAAAGGAAATATCTTCCGTTCAAAACTGGAAAGAAGCTTTCTGAGAAACTGCTCTGTGTTCTGTTAATTCATCTCACAGAGTTACATCTTTCCCTTCAAGAAGCCTTTCGCTAAGGATGTTCTTGTGGAATTGGCAAAGGGATATTTGGAAGTCTATAGAGGGCTATGGTGAAAAAGGAAATATCTTCCGTTCAAAACTGGAAAGAAGCTTTCTGAGAAACTGTTCTATGTTTTGTTAATTCATCTCAGAGAATTACATCTTTCCCTTCAAGAAGCCTTTCGCTAAGGCTGTTCTTGTGGAATTGGCAAAGGGATATTTGGAAGCCCATAGAGGGCTATGGTGAAAAAGGAAATATCTTCCGTTAAAAACTGGAAAGAAGCTTTCTGAGAAACTGCTCTGTGTTCTGTTAATTCATCTCACAGAGTTACATCTTTCCCTTCAAGAAGCCTTTCGCTACGGCTGTTCTTGTGGAATTTGAAAAGGGATATTTGGAAGCCCATAGAGGGCTATGGTGAAAAAGGAAATATCTTCCGTTCAAAACTGGAAAGAAGCTTTCTGAGAAACTGCTCTGTGTTCTGTTAATTCATCTCACAGAGTTACATCTTTCCCTTCAAGAAGCCTTTCGCTAAGGCTGTTTTTGTGGAATTGCCAAAGGGATATTTGGAAGCCCATAGAGGGCTATGGTGAAAAAGGAAATATCTTCCGTTCAAAACTGTAAAGAAGCTTTCTGAGAGACTGCTCTATGTTCTGTTAATTCATCTCACAGAGTTACATCTTTCCCTTCAAGAAGCCTTTCGCTAAGGCTGTTCTTGTGGAATTGGCAAAGGGATATTTGGAAGTCTATAGAGGGCTATGGTGAAAAATGAAATATCTTCCGTTCAAAACTGGAAAGAAGCTTTCTAAGAAACTGTTCTATGTTTTGTTAATTCATCTCAGAGAATTACATCTTTCCCTTCAAGAAGCCTTTCGCTAAGGCTGTTCTAGTGGAATTGGCAAATTGATATTTGGAAGACCATACAGGGCTATGGTGAAAAAGGAAATATCTTCCGTTCAAAACTGGAAAGAAGCTTTCTGAGAAACTGCTCTGTGTTCTGTTAATTCATCTCACAGAGTTACTTCTTTCCCTTCAAGAAGCCTTTCGCTAAGGCTGTTCTTGTGGAATTGGCAAAGGGATATTTGGAAGCCCATAGAGGGCTATGGTGAAAAAGGAAATATCTTCCGTTCAAAACTGGAAAGAAGCTTTCTGAGAAACTGCTCTGTGTTCTGTTAATTTATCTCACACAGTTACATCTTTCCCTTCAAGAAGCCTTTCGCTAAGGCTGTTCTTGTGGAATTGGCAAAGGGATATTTGGAAGCCCATAGAGGGCTATGGTGAAAAAGGAAATATCTTCCGTTCAAAACTGGAAAGAAGCTTTCTGAGAAACTGCTCTGTGTTCTGTTAATTCATCTCACAAAGTGACATCTTTCCCTTCAAGAAGTCTTTCGCTAAGGCTGTTCTTGTGGAATTGGCAATGGGATATTTGGAAGCCCATAGAAGGCTATGGTGAAGAAGGAAATATCTCCCGTTCAAAACTGGAAAGATGCTTTCTGAGAAACTGCTCTGTGTTCTGTTAATTCATCTCACAGAGTTACATCTTTCCCTTCAAGAAGCCTTTCGCTAAGGCTGTTCTTGTGGAATAGGCAACGGGATATTTGGAAGCCCATAGAGGGCTATGGTGAAAAAGGAAATATCTTCCGTTTAAAACTGGAAAGAAGCTTTCTGAGAAACTGCTCTGTGTTCTGTTAATTCATCTCACAGAGTTACATCTTTCCCTTCAAGAAGCTTTTCGCTAAGGCTGTTTTTGTGGATTGGCAAAGGGATATTTGGAAGCCCATAGAGGGCTATGGTGAAAAAGGAAATATCTTCCGTTCAAAACTGGAAAGAAGCTTTCTGAGAAACTGCTCTATGTTCTGTTAATTCATCTCACAGAGTTACATCTTTCCCTTCAAGAAGCCTTTCGCTAAGGCTGTTCTTGTGGAATTGGCAAAGGGATATTTGGAAGTCTATAGAGGGCTATGGTGAAAAAGGAAATATCTTCCGTTCAAAACTGGAAAGAAGCTTTCTGAGAAACTGTTCTATGTTTTGTTAATTCATCTCAGAGAATTACATCTTTCCCTTCAAGAAGCCTTTCGCTAAGGCTGTTCTTGTGGAATTGGCAAAGGGATATTTGGAAGCCCATACAGGGCTGGGGTGAAAAAGGAAATATCTTCCGTTCAAAACTGGAAAGAAGCTTTCTGAGAAACTGGTCTGTGTTCTGTTAATTCATCTCACAGAGTTACTTCTTTCCCTTCAAGAAGCCTTTCGCTAAGGCTGTTCTTGTGGAATTGGCAAAGGGATATTTGGAAGCCCATAGAGGGCTATGGTGAAAAAGGAAATATCTTCCGTTCAAAACTGGAAAGAAGCTTTCTGAGAAACTGCTCTGTGTTCTGTTAATTTATCTCACACAGTTACATCTTTCCCTTCAAGAAGCCTTTCGCAAAGGCTGTTCTTGTGGAATTGGCAAAGGGATATTTGGAAGCCCATAGAGGGCTATGGTGAAAAAGGAAATATCTTCCGTTCAAAACTGGAAAGAAGCTTTCTGAGAAACTGCTCTGTGTTCTGTTAATTCATCTCACAAAGTGACATCTTTCCCTTCAAGAAGTCTTTCGCTAAGGCTGTTCTTGTGGAATTGGCAAAGGGATATTTGGAAGCCCATAGAAGGCTATGGTGAAGAAGGAAATATCTTCCGTTCAAAACTGGAAAGAAGCTTTCTGAGAAACTGCTCTATGTTCTGTTAATTCATCTCACAAAGTGACATCTTTAACTTCAAGAAGTCTTTCGCTAAGGCTGTTCTTGTGGAATTGGCAATGGGATATTTGGAAGCCCGTAGAAGGCTATGGTGAAGAAGGAAATATCTCCCGTTCAAAACTGGAAAGATGCTTTCTGAGAAACTGCTCTGTGTTCTGTTAATTCATCTCACAGAGTTACATCTTTCCCTTCAAGAAGCCTTTCGCTAAGGCTGTTCTTGTGGAATTGGAAAAGGGATATTTGGAAGCTCATAGAGGGCTATGGTGAAAAAGGAAATATCTTCCGTTCAAAACTGGAAAGAAGCTTTCTGAGAAACTGCTCTGTGTTCTGTTAATTCATCTCACAGAGTTACATCTTTCCCTTCAAGAAGCCTTTCACTAAGACTGTTCTTGTGGAATTGGCAAAGGAATATTTGGAAGCCCATAGAGGGCTACGGTGAAAAAGGAAATATCTTCCGTTCAAAACTGGAAAGAAGCTTTCTGAGAAACTGCTCTGTGTTCTGTTAATTCATCTCACAGAGTTACATCTTTCCCTTCAAGAAGCCTTTCGCTAAGGCTGTTCTTGTGGAATTGGCAAAGGGATATTTGGAAGCCCATAGAGGGCTATGGTGAAAAAGGAAATATCTTCCGTTCAAAACTGTAAAGAAGCTTTCTGGGAAACTGCTTTGTGTTCTGTTAATTCATCTCACAGAGTTACATCTTTCCCTTCAAGAAGCCTTTCGCTAAGGCTGTTCTTGTGGAATTGGCAAAGGGATATTTGGAAGCCCATAGAGGGCTATGGTGAAAAAGGAAATATCTTCCGTTCAAAACTGGAAAGAAGCTTTCTGAGAAACTGCTCTATGTTCTGTTAATTCATCTCACAGAGTTACATCTTTCCCTTCAAGAAGCCTTTCGCTAAGGCTGTTCTTGTGGAATTGGCAAAGGGATATTTGGAAGTCTATAGAGGGCTATGGTGAAAAAGGAAATATCTTCCGTTCAAAACTGGAAAGAAGCTTTCTGAGAAACTGTTCTATGTTTTGTTAATTCATCTCAGAGAATTACATCTTTCCCTTCAAGAAGCCTTTCGCTAAGGCTGTTCTTGTGGAATTGGCAAAGGGATATTTGGAAGCCCATAGAGGGCTATGGTGAAAAAGGAAATATCTTCCGTTCAAAACTGGAAAGAAGCTTTCTGAGAAACTGCTCTGTGTTCTGTTAATTCATCTCACAGAGTTACTTCTTTCCCTTCAAGAAGCCTTTCGCTAAGGCTGTTCTTGTGGAATTGGCAAAGGGATATTTGGAAGCCCATAGAGGGCTATGGTGAAAAAGGAAATATCTTCCGTTCAAAACTGGAAAGAAGCTTTCTGAGAAACTGCTCTGTGTTCTGTTAATTTATCTCACACAGTTACATCTTTCCCTTCAAGAAGCCTTTCGCTAAGGCTGTTCTTGTGGAATTGGCAAAGGGATATTTGGAAGCCCATAGAGGGCTATGGTGAAAAAGGAAATATCTTCCGTTCAAAACTGGAAAGAAGCTTTCTGAGAAACTGTTCTATGTTTTGTTAATTCATCTCAGAGAATTACATCTTTCCCTTCAAGAAGCCTTTCGCTAAGGCTGTTCTAGTGGAATTGGCAAAGGGATATTTGGAAGCCCATACAGGGCTATGGTGAAAAAGGAAATATCTTCCGTTCAAAACTGGAAAGAAGCTTTCTGAGAAACTGCTCTGTGTTCTGTTAATTCATCTCACAGAGTTACTTCTTTCCCTTCAAGAAGCCTTTCGCTAAGGCTGTTCTTGTGGAATTGGCAAAGGGATATTTGGAAGCCCATAGAGGGCTATGGTGAAAAAGGAAATATCTTCCGTTCAAAACTGGAAAGAAGCTTTATGAGAAACTGCTCTGTGTTCTGTTAATTTATCTCACACAGTTACATCTTTCCCTTCAAGAAGCCTTTCGCTAAGGCTGTTCTTGTGGAATTGGCAAAGGGATATTTGGAAGCCCATAGAGGACTATGGTGAAAAAGGAAATATCTTCCGTTCAAAACTGGAAAGAAGCTTTCTGAGAAACTGCTCTGTGTTCTGTTAATTCATCTCACAAAGTGACATCTTTCCCTTCAAGAAGTCTTTCGCTAAGGCTGTTCTTGTGGAATTGCAATGGGATATTTGGAAGCCCATAGAAGGCTATGGTGAAGAAGGAAATATCTCCCGTTCAAAACTGGAAAGATGCTTTCTGAGAAACTGCTCTGTGTTCTGTTAATTCATCTCACAGAGTTACATCTTTCCCTTCAAGAAGCCTTTCGCTAAGGCTGTTCTTGTGGAATTGGAAAAGGGATATTTGGAAGCTCATAGAGGGCTATGGTGAAAAAGGAAATATCTTCCGTTCAAAACTGGAAAGAAGCTTTCTGAGAAACTACTCTGTGTTCTGTTAATTCATCTCACAGAGTTACATCTTTCCCTTCAAGAAGCCTTTCACTAAGACTGTTCTTGTGGAATTGGCAATGGAATATTTGGAAGCCCATAGAGGGCTACGGTGAAAAAGGAAATATCTTCCGTTCAAAACTGGAAAGAAGCTTTCTGAGAAACTGCTCTGTGTTCTGTTAATTCATCTCACAGAGTTACATCTTTCCCTTCAAGAAGCCTTTCGCTAAGGCTGTTCTTGTGGAATTGGAAAAGGGATATTTGGAAGCCCATAGAGGGCTATGGTGAAAAAGGAAATATCTTCCGTTCAAAACTGTAAAGAAGCTTTCTGGGAAACTGCTTTGTGTTCTGTTAATTCATCTCACAGAGTTACATCTTTCCCTTCAAGAAGCCTTTCGCTAAGGCTGTTCT
Organism: Chlorocebus sabaeus; assembly: GCF_047675955.1. Taxonomy (NCBI): domain Eukaryota; kingdom Metazoa; phylum Chordata; class Mammalia; order Primates; family Cercopithecidae; genus Chlorocebus; species Chlorocebus sabaeus. The sequence continues at coordinate 342,464 of NW_027327781.1, read as the reverse complement.
TGTGGAATTGGCAAAGGGATATTTGGAAGCCCATAGAGGGCTATGATGAAAAAGGAAATATCTTCCGTTCGAAACTGGAAAGAAGCTTTCTGAGAAACTGCTCTGTGTTCTGTTAATTTATCTCACACAGTTAAATCTTTCCCTTCAAGAAGCCTTTCGCTAACGCTGTTCTTGTGGAATTGGCAAAGGGATATTTGGAAGCCCATAGAGGGCTATGGTGAAAAAGGAAATATCTTCCGTTCAAAACTGGAAAGAAGCTTTCTGAGAAACTGCTCTGTGTTCTGTTAATTCATCTCACAAAGTGACATCTTTCCCTTCAAGAAGTCTTTCGCTAAGGCTGTTCTTGTGGAATTGGCAACGGGATATTTGGAAGCCCATTGAAGGCTATGGTGAAGAAGGAAATATCTCCCGTTCAAAACTGGAAAGAAGCTTTCTGAGAAACTGCTCTGTGTTCTGTTAATTCATCTCACAGAGTTACATCTTTCCCTTCAAGAAGCCTTTCGCTAAGGCTGTTCTTGTGGAATTGGAAAAGGGATATTTGGAAGCTCATAGAGGGCTATGGTGAAAAAGGAAATATCTTCCGTTCAAAACTGGAAAGAAGCTTTCTGAGAAACTGCTCTGTGTTCTGTTAATTCATCTCACAGATTTACATCTTTCCCTTCTAGAAGCCTTTCACTAAGACTGTTCTTGTGGAATTGGCAAAGGAATATTTGGAAGCCCATAGAGGGCTACGGTGAAAAAGGAAATATCTTCCGTTCAAAACTGGAAAGAAGCTTTCTGAGAAACTGCTCTGTGTTCTGTTAATTCATCTCACAGAGTTACATCTTTCCCTTCAAGAAGCCTTTCGCTAAGGCTGTTCTTGTGGAATTGGCAAAGGGATATTTGGAAGTCTATAGAGGGCTATGGTGAAAAAGGAAATATCTTCCGTTCAAAACTGGAAAGAAGCTTTCTGAGAAACTGTTCTATGTTTTGTTAATTCATCTCAGAGAATTACATCTTTCCCTTCAAGAAGCCTTTCGCTAAGGCTGTTCTTGTGGAATTGGCAAAGGGATATTTGGAAGCCCATAGAGGGCTATGGTGAAAAAGGAAATATCTTCCGTTAAAAACTGGAAAGAAGCTTTCTGAGAAACTGCTCTGTGTTCTGTTAATTCATCTCACAGAGTTACATCTTTCCCTTCAAGAAGCCTTTCGCTAAGGCTGTTCTTGTGGAATTTGAAAAGGGATATTTGGAAGCCCATAGAGGGCTATGGTGAAAAAGGAAATATCTTCCGTTCAAAACTGGAAAGAAGCTTTCTGAGAAACTGCTCTGTGTTCTGTTAATTCATCTCACAGAGTTACATCTTTCCCTTCAAGAAGCCTTTCGCTAAGGCTGTTTTTGTGGAATTGCCAAAGGGATATTTGGAAGCCCATAGAGGGCTATGGTGAAAAAGGAAATATCTTCCGTTCAAAACTGTAAAGAAGCTTTCTGAGAAACTGCTCTATGTTCTGTTAATTCATCTCACAGAGTTACATCTTTCCCTTCAAGAAGCCTTTCGCTAAGGCTGTTCTTGTGGAATTGGCAAAGGGATATTTGGAAGTCTATAGAGGGCTATGGTGAAAAATGAAATATCTTCCGTTCAAAACTGGAAAGAAGCTTTCTAAGAAACTGTTCTATGTTTTGTTAATTCATCTCAGAGAATTACATCTTTCCCTTCAAGAAGCCTTTCGCTAAGGCTGTTCTTGTGGAATTGGAAAGGGATATTTGGAAGCCCATAGAGGGCTATGGTGAAAAAGGAAATATCTTCCGTTGAAAACTGGAAAGAAGCTTTCTGAGAAACTGCTCTGTGTTCTGTTAATTCATCTCACAGAGTTACTTCTTTCCCTTCAAGAAGCCTTTCGCTAAGGCTGTTCTTGTGGAATTGGCAAAGGGATATTTGGAAGCCCATAGAGGGCTATGGTGAAAAAGGAAATATCTTCCGTTCAAAACTGGAAAGAAGCTTTCTGAGAAACTGCTCTGTGTTCTGTTAATTCATCTCACAGAGTTACATCTTTCCCTTCCGGAAGCCTTTCGCTAAGGCTGTTCTTGTGGAATTGGCGACGGGATATTTGGAAGCCCATAGAGGGCTATGGTGAAAAAGGAAATATCTTCCGTTCAAAACTGGAAAGAAGCTTTCTGAGAAACTGCTCTATGTTCTGTTAATTCATCTCACAGAGTTACATCTTTCCCTTCAAGAAGCCTTTCGCTAAGGCTGTTCTTGTGGAATTGGCAAAGGGATATTTGGAAGTCTATATAGGGCTATGGTGAAAAAGGAAATATCTTCCGTTCAAAACTGGAAAGAAGCTTTCTGAGAAACTGTTCTATGTTTTGTTAATTCATCTCAGAGAATTACATCTTTCCCTTCAAGAAGCCTTTCGCTAAGGCTGTTCTTGTGGAATTGGCAAAGGGATATTTGGAAGCCCATAGAGGGCTATGGTGAAAAAGGAAATATCTTCCGTTCAAAACTGGAAAGAAGCTTTCTGAGAAACTGCTCTGTGTTCTGTTAATTCATCTCACAGAGTTACATCTTTCCCTTCAGGAAGCCTTTCGCTAAGGCTGTTCTTGTGGAATTGGCGACGGGATATTTGGAAGCCCATAGAGGGCTATGGTGAAAAAGGAAATATCTTCCGTTCAAAACTGGAAAGAAGCATTCTGAGAAACTGCTCTATGTTCTGTTAATTCATCTCACAGAGTTACATCTTTCCCTTCAAGAAGCCTTTCGCTAAGGCTGTTGTTGTGGAATTGGCAAAGGGATATTTGGAAGCCTATAGATGGCTATGGTGAAAAAGGAAATATCTTCCGTTCAAAACTGGAAAGAAGCTTTCTGAGAAACTGCTCTGTGTTCTCTTAATTCATCTCACAGAGTTACATCTTTCCCTTCAAGAAGCCTTTCGCTAAGGCTGTTCTTGTGGAATTGGCAAAGGGATATTGGGAAGCCCATAGAGGGCTACGGTGAAAAAGGAAATATCTTCCGTTCAAAACTGGAAACAAGCTTTCTGAGAATTTGCTCTGTGTTCTGTTAATTCATCTCACAGAGTTACATCTTTCCCTTCAAGAAGCCTTTCGCTAAGGCTGTTCTTGTGGAATTGGCAAAGGGATATTTGGAAGCCCATAGAGGGCTATGGTGAAAAAGGAAATATCTTCCGTTCAAAACTGGAAAGAAGCTTTCTGAGAAACTGCTCTGTGTTCTGTTAATTCATCTCACAGAGTTACATCTTTCCCTTCAAGAAGCCTTTCGCCAAGGCTGTTCTTGTGGAATTGGAAAAGGGATATTTGGAAGCCCATAGAGGGCTATGGTGAAAAAGGAAATATCTTCCGTTCAAAACTGGAAAGAATCTTTCTGAGAAACTGCTCTGTGTTCTGTGAATTCGTCTCACAGAGTTACATCTTTCCCTTTAAGAAGCCTTTCACTAAGGCTGTTCTTGTGGAATTGGCAAAGGGATATTTGGAAGCCCATAGAGGGCTACGGTGAAAAAGGAAATATCTTCCGTTCAAAACTGGAAAGAAGCTTTCTGAGAAACTGCTCTGTGTTCTGTTAATTCATCTCACAGAGTTACATCTTTCCCTTCAAGAAGCCTTTCGCTAAGGCTGTTCTTGTGGAATTGGCAAAGGGATATTTGGAAGCCCATAGAGGGCTATGGTGAAAAAGGAAATATCTTCCGTTCAAAACTGTAAAGAAGCTTTCTGGGAAACTGCTTTGTGTTCTGTTAATTCATCTCACAAAGTTACATCTTTCCCTTAAAGAAGTCTTTCGCTAAGGCTGTTCTTGTGGAATTGGCAAAGGGATATTTGGAAGCCCATAGAAGGCTATGGTGAAAAAGGAAATATCTCCCGTTCAAAACTGGAAAGAAGCTTTCTGAGAAACTGCTCTGTGTTCTGTTAATTCATCTCACAGAGTGACATCTTTCCCTTCAAGAAGTCTTTCGTTAAGGCTGTTCTTGTGGAATTGGCAAAGGGATATTTGGAAGCCAATAGAAGGCTATGGTGAAAAAGGAAATATCTCCCGTTCAAAACTGGAAAGAAGCTTTCTGAGAAACTGCTCTGTGTTCTGTTAATTCATCTCACAGAGTTACATCTGTCCCTTCAAGAAGCCTTTCGCTAAGGCTGTTCTTGTGGAATTGGCAACGGGATATTTGGAAGCCCATAGAGGGCTATGGTGAAAAAGGAAATATCTTCCGTTCAAAACTGGAAAGAAGCTTTCTGAGAAACTGCTCTGTGTTCTGTTAATTCATCTCACAGAGTTACATCTTTCCCTTCAAGAAGCCTTTCGCTAAGGCTGTTCTTGTGAAATTGGCAAAGGGATATTTGGAAGCCCATAGAGGGCTATGGTGAAAAAGGAAATATCTTCCGTTCAAAACTGGAAAGAAGCTTTCTGAGAAACTGCTCTGTGTTCTGTTAATTTATCTCACAGAGTTACATCTTTCCCTTCAAGAAGCCTTTCGCTAAGGCTGTTCTTGTGAAATTGGCAAAGGGATATTTGGAAGCCCATAGAGAGCTATGGTGAAAAAGGAAATATCTTCCGTTCAAAACTGGAAAGAAGCTTTCTGAGAAACTGCTCTGTGTTCTGTTAATTCATCTCACAGAGTTACATCTTTCCCTTCAAGAAGCCTTTCGCTAAGGCTGTTCTTGTGGAATTGGAAAAGGGATATTTGGAAGCCCATAGAGGGCTATGGTGAAAAAGGAAATATCTTCCGTTCAAAACTGGAAAGAAGCTTTCTGAAAAACTGCTCTGTGTTCTGTTAATTCATCTCACAGAGTTACATCTTTCTCTTCAAGAAGCCTTTCGCTAAGGCTGTTCTTCTGGAATTGGCAACGGGATATTTGGAAGCCCATAGAGGGCTATGGTGAAAAAGGAAATATCTTCCGTTCAAAACTGGAAAGAAGCTTTCTGAGAAACTGCTCTGTGTTCTGTTAATTCATCTCACAGAGTTACATCTTTCCCTTCAAGAAGCCTATCGCTAAGGCTGTTCTTGTGGAATTGGCAAAGGGATATTTGGAAGCCCATAGAGGGCTATGGTGAAAAAGGAAATATCTTCCGTTCAAAACTGGAAAGAAGCTTTCTGAGAAACTGCTCTGTGTTCTGTTAATTCATCTCACAGAGTTACATCTTTCCCTTCAAGAAGCCTTTTGCTAAGGCTGTTCTTGTGGAATTGGCAAAGGGATATTTGGAAGCCCATAGAGGGCTATGGTGAAAAAGGAAATATCTTCCGTTCAAAACTGGAAAGAAGCTTTCTGGGAAACTGCTCTATGTTCTGTTAATTCATCTCACAGAGTTACATCTTTCCCTTCAAGAACCCTTTGGCTAAGGCTGTTCTTGTGGAATTGGCAAAGGGATATTTGGAAGCCCATAGAGGGCTATGGTGAAAAAGGAAATATCTTCCGTTCAAAACTGGAAAGAAGCTTTCTGACAAACTGCTCTGTGTTCTGTTAATTCATCTCACAGAGTTACATCTTTCCCTTCAGGAAGCCTTTCCCTAAGGCTGTTCTTGTGGAATTGGCGACGGGATATTTGGAAGCCCATATAGGGCTATGGTGAAAAAGGAAATATCTTCCGTTCAAAACTGGAAAGAAGCTTTCTGAGAAACTGCTCTATGTTCTGTTAATTCATCTCACAGAGTTACATCTTTCCCTTCAAGAAGCCTTTCGCTAAGGCTGTTGTTGTGGAATTGGCAAAGGGATATTTGGAAGCCTATATATGGCTATGGTGAAAAAGTAAATATCTTCCGTTCAAAACTGGAAAGAAGCTTTCTGAGAAACTGCTCTGTGTTCTGTTAATTTATCTCACAGAGTTACATCTTTCCCTTCAAGAAGCCTTTCGCTAAGGCTGTTCTTCTGGAATTGGCAAAGGGATATTTGGAAGCCCATAGAGTTCTACGGTGAAAAAGGAAATATCTTCCGTTTAAAACTGGAAAGAAGCATTCTGAGAAACTGCTCTATGTTCTGTTAATTCATCTCACAGAGTTACATCTTTCCCTTCAAGAAGCCTTTCGCTAAGGCTGTTCTTGTGGAATTGGCAAAGGGATATTTGGAAGCCTATAGAGGTCTAGGGTGAAAAAGGAAATATCTTCCGTTCAAAACTGGAAAGAAGCTTTCTGAGAAACTGTTCTATGTTCTGTTAATTCATCTCACAGAATTACATCTTTCCCTTCAAGAAGCCTTTCGCTAAGGCTGTCCTTGTGGAATTGGCAAAGGGATATTTGGAAGCCCATAGAGGGCTATGGTGAAAAAGGAAATATCTTCCGTTGAAAACTGGAAAGAAGCTTTCTGAGAAACTGCTCTGTGTTCTGTTAATTCATCTCACAGAGTTACATCTTTCCCTTCAAGAAGCCTTTCGCTAAGGCTGTTCTTGTGGAATTGGCAAAGGGATATTTGGAAGCCCATAGAGGGCTATGGTGAAAAAGGAAATATCTTCCGTTCAAAACTGGAAAGAAGCTTTCTGAGAAACTGCTCTGTGTTCTGTTAATTCATCTCACAGAGTTACATCTTTCCCTTCAAGAAGCCTTTCGCTAAGGCTGTTCTTGTGGAATTGGCAAAGGGATATTTGGAAGCCCATAGAGGGCTACGGTGAAAAAGGAAATATCTTCCGTTCAAAACTGGAAAGAAGCTTTCTTAGAAACTGCTCTGTGTTCTGTTAATTCATCTCACAGAGTTACATCTTTCCCTTCAAGAAGCCTTTCGCTAAGGCTGTTCTTGTGTAATTGGCAAAGGGATATTTGGAAGCCCATAGAGGGCTATGGTGAAAAAGGAAATATCTTCCGTTCAAAACTGGAAAGAAGCTTTCTGAGAAACTGCTCTGTGTTCTGTTAATTCATCTCCCAGAGTTACATCTTTCCCTTCAAGAAGCCTTTCGCTAAGGCTGTTCTTGTGGAATTGGCAAAGGGATATTTGGAAGCCCATAGAGGGCTATGGTGAAAAAGGAAATATCTTCCGTTCAAAACTCGAAAGAAGCTTTCTGAGAAACTGCTCTGTGTTCTGTTAATTCATCTCACAGAGTTACATCTTTCCCTTCAAGAAGCCTTTCGCTAAGGCTGTTCTTGTGGAATTGGCAAAGGGATATTTGGAAGCCCATAGAGGGCTATGGTGAAAAAGGAAATATCTTCCGTTCAAAACTGGAAAGAAGCTTTCTGAGAAACTGCTCTGTGTTCTGTTAATTCATCTACAGACTTACATCTTTCCCTTCAAGAAGCCTTTCGCTAAGGCTGTTCTTGTGGAACTGGCAAAGGGATATTTGGAAGCCCATAGAGGGCTATGGTGAAAAAGGAAATATCTTCCGTTCAAAACTGGAAAGAAGCTTTCTGAGAAACTGCTCTGTGTTCTGTTAATTCATCTCACAGAGTTACATCTTTCCCTTCAAGAAGCCTTTCGCTAAGGCTGTTCTTGTGGAATTGGCAACGGGATATTTGGAAGCCCATAGAGGGCTATGGTGAAAAAGGAAATATCTTCCGTTTAAAACTGGAAAGAAGCTTTCTGAGAAACTGCTCTGTGTTCTGTTAATTCATCTCACAGAGTTACATCTTTCCCTTCAAGAAGCTTTTCGCTAAGGCTGTTTTTGTGGAATTGGCAAAGGGATATTTGGAAGCCCATAGAGGGCTATGGTGAAAAAGGAAATATCTTCCGTTCAAAACTGGAAAGAAGCTTTCTGAGAAACTGCTCTATGTTCTGTTAATTCATCTCACAGAGTTACATCTTTCCCTTCAAGAAGCCTTTCGCTAAGGCTGTTCTTGTGGAATTGGCAAAGGGATATTTGAAGTCTATAGAGGGCTATGGTGAAAAAGGAAATATCTTCCGTTCAAAACTGGAAAGAAGCTTTCTGAGAAACTGTTCTATGTTTTGTTAATTCATCTCAGAGAATTACATCTTTCCCTTCAAGAAGCCTTTCGCTAAGGCTGTTCTAGTGGAATTGGCAAAGGGATATTTGGAAGCCCATACAGGGCTATGGTGAAAAAGGAAATATCTTCCGTTCAAAACTGGAAAGAAGCTTTCTGAGAAACTGCTCTGTGTTCTGTTAATTCATCTCACAGAGTTACTTCTTTCCCTTCAAGAAGCCTTTCGCTAAGGCTGTTCTTGTGGAATTGGCAAAGGGATATTTGGAAGCCCATAGAGGGCTATGGTGAAAAAGGAAATATCTTCCGTTCAAAACTGGAAAGAAGCTTTCTGAGAAACTGCTCTGTGTTCTGTTAATTTATCTCACACAGTTACATCTTTCCCTTCAAGAAGCCTTTCGCTAAGGCTGTTCTTGTGGAATTGGCAAAGGGATATTTGGAAGCCCTTAGAGGGCTATGGTGAAAAAGGAAATATCTTCCGTTCAAAACTGGAAAGAAGCTTTCTGAGAAACTGCTCTGTGTTCTGTTAATTCATCTCACAAAGTGACATCTTTCCCTTCAAGAAGTCTTTGGCTAAGGCTGTTCTTGTGGAATTGGCAATGGGATATTTGGAAGCCCATAGAAGGCTATGGTGAAGAAGGAAATATCTCCCGTTCAAAACTGGAAAGATGCTTTCTGAGAAACTGCTCTGTGTTCTGTTAATTCATCTCACAGAGTTACATCTTTCCCTTCAAGAAGCCTATCGCTAAGGCTGTTCTTGTGGAATTGGAAAAGGGATATTTGGAAGCTCATAGAGGGCTATGGTGAAAAAGGAAATATCTTCCGTTCAAAACTGGAAAGAAGCTTTCTGAGAAACTACTCTGTGTTCTGTTAATTCATCTCACAGAGTTACATCTTTCCCTTCAAGAAGCCTTTCACTAAGACTGTTCTTGTGGAATTGGCAATGGAATATTTGGAAGCCCATAGAGGGCTACGGTGAAAAAGGAAATATCTTCCGTTCAAAACTGGAAAGAAGCTTTCTGAGAAACTGCTCTGTGTTCTGTTAATTCATCTCACAGAGTTACATCTTTCCCTTCAAGAAGCCTTTCGCTAAGGCTGTTCTTGTGGAATTGGCAAAGGGATATTTGGAAGCCCATAGAGGGCTATGGTGAAAAAGGAAATATCTTCCGTTCAAAACTGTAAAGAAGCTTTCTGGGAAACTGCTTTGTGTTCTCTTAATTCATCTCACAGAGTTACATCTTTCCCTTAAAGAAGCCTTTCGCTAAGGCTGTTCTTGTGGAATTGGCAAAGGGATATTTGGAAGCCCATAGAGGGCTATGGTGAAAAAGGAAATATCTTCCGTTCAAAACTGGAAAGAAGCTTTCTGAGAAACTGCTCTATGTTCTGTTAATTCATCTCACAGAGTTACATCTTTCCCTTCAAGAAGCCTTTCGCTAAGGCTGTTCTTGTGGAATTGGCAAAGGGATATTTGGAAGTCTATAGAGGGCTATGGTGAAAAATGAAATATCTTCCGTTCAAAACTGGAAAGAAGCTTTATAAGAAACTGTTCTATGTTTCGTTAATTCATCTCAGAGAATTACATCTTTCCCTTCAAGAAGCCTTTCGCTAAGGCTGTTCTTGTGGAATTGGCAAAGGGATATTTGGAAGCCCATAGAGGGCTATGGTGAAAAAGGAAATATCTTCCGTTCAAAACTGGAAAGAAGCTTTCTGAGAAACTGCTCTGTGTTCTGTTAATTCATCTCACAGAGTTACTTCTTTCCCTTCAAGAAGCCTTTCGCTAAGGCTGTTCTTGTGGAATTGGCAAAGGGATATTTGGAAGCCCATAGAAGGCTATGGTGAAAAAGGAAATATCTTCCGTTCAAAACTGGAAAGAAGCTTTCTGAGAAACTGCTCTGTGTTCTGTTAATTCATCTCACAGAGTTACATCTTTCCCTTCAGGAAGCCTTTCGCTAAGGCTGTTCTTGTGGAATTGGCGACGGGATATTTGGAAGCCCATAGAGGGCTATGGTGAAAAAGGAAATATCTTCCGTTCAAAACTGGAAAGAAGCTTTCTGAGAAACTGCTCTATGTTCTGTTAATTCATCTCACAGAGTTACATCTTTCCCTTCAAGAAGCCTTTCGCTAAGGCTGTTCTTGTGGAATTGGCAAAGGGATATTTGGAAGCCCATAGAGGGCTATGGTGAAAAAGGAAATATCTTCCGTTCAAAACTGGAAAGAAGCTTTCTGAGAAACTGCTCTGTGTTCTGTTAATTCATCTCACAGAGTTACATCTTTCCCTTCAAGAAGCCTTTCGCTAAGGCTGTTCTTGTGGAATTGGCAACGGGATATTTGGAAGCCCATAGAGGGCTATGGTGAAAAAGGAAATATCTTCCGTTCAAAACTGGAAAGAAGCTTTCTGAGAAACTTCTCTGTGTTCTGTTAATTCATCTCACAGAGTTACATCTTTCCCTTCAAGAAGCCTTTCCCTAAGGCTGTTTTTGTGGAATTGGCAAAGGGATATTTGGAAGCCCATAGAGGGCTATGGTGAAAAAGGAAATATCTTCCGTTCAAAACTGGAAAGAAGCTTTCTGAGAAACTGCTCTATGTTCTGTTAATTCATCTCACAGAGTTACATCTTTCCCTTCAGGAAGCCTTTCGCTAAGGCTGTTCTTGTGGAATTGGCAAAGGGATATTTGGAAGTCTATAGAGGGCTATGGTGAAAAAGGAAATATCTTCCGTTCAAAACTGGAAAGAAGCTTTCTGAGAAACTGTTCTATGTTTTGTTAATTCATCTCAGAGAATTACATCTTTCCCTTCAAGAAGCCTTTCGCTAAGGCTGTTATTCTGGAATTGGCAAAGGGATATTTGGAAGCCCATAGAGGGCTATGGTGAAAAAGGAAATATCTTCCGTTCAAAACTGGAAAGAAGCTTTCTGAGAAACTGCTCTGTGTTCTGTTAATTCATCTCACAGTGTTACATCTTTCCCTTCAAGAAGCCTTTCGCTAAGGCTGTTCTTGTGGAATTGGCAAAGGGATATTTGGAAGCCCATAGAAGGCTATGGTGAAAAAGGAAATATCTTCCGTTCAAAACTGGAAAGAAGCTTTCTGAGAAACTGCTCTGTGTTCTGTTAATTCATCTCACAGAGTTACATCTTTCCCTTCAGGAAGCCTTTCGCTAAGGCTGTTCTTGTGGAATTGGCGACGGGATATTTGGAAGCCCATAGAGGGCTATGGTGAAAAAGGAAATATCTTCCGTTCAAAACTGGAAAGAAGCTTTCTGAGAAACTGCTCTATGTTCTGTTAATTCATCTCACAGAGTTACATCTTTCCCTTCAAGAAGCCTTTCGCTAAGGCTGTTCTTGTGGAATTGGCAAAGGGATATTTGGAAGCCTATAGATGGCTATGGTGAAAAAGGAAATATCTTCCGTTCAAAACTGGAAAGAAGCTTTCTGAGAAACTGCTCTGTGTTCTGTTAATTCATCTCACAGAGTGACATCTTTCCCTTCAAGAAGTCTTTCGCTAAGGCTGTTCTTGTGGAATTGGCAAAGGGATATTTGGAAGCCCATAGAGGGCTATGGTGAAAAAGGAAATATCTTCCGTTCAAAACTGGAAAGGGGCTTCCTGAGAAACTGCTCTGTGTTCTGTTAATTCATGTAACAGAGTTACATCTTTCCCTTCAGGAAGCCTTTCGCTACGGCTGTTCTTGTGGAATTGGCGACGGGATATTTGGAAGCCCATAGAGGGCTATGGTGAAAAAGGAAATATCTTCCGTTCAAAACTGGAAAGAAGCTTTCTGAGAAACTGCTCTGTGTTCTGTTAATTCATCTCACAGAGTTACATCTTTCCCTTCAAGAAGCCTTTCGCTAAGGCTGTTCTTGTGGAATTGGCAAAGGGATATTTGGAAGCCCATAGAGGGCTATGGTGAAAAAGGGAATATCTTCCGTTCAAAACTGGAAAGAAGCTTTCTGAGAAACTGCTCTGTGTTCTGTTAATTCATCTCACAGAGTTACATCTTTCCCTTCAAGAAGCCTTTCGCTAAGGCTGTTCTTGTGGAATTGGCAACGGGATATTTGGAAGCCCATAGAGGGCTATGGTGAAAAAGGAAATATCTTCCGTTCAAAACTGGAAAGAAGCTTTCTGAGAAACTGCTCTGTGTTCTGTTAATTCATCTCACAGAGTTACATCTTTCCCTTCAAGAAGCCTTTCGCTAAGGCTGTTTTTGTGGAATTGGCAAAGGGATATTTGGAAGCCCATAGAGGGCTATGGTGAAAAAGGAAATATCTTCCGTTCAAAACTGGAAAGAAGCTTTCTGAGAAACTGCTCTATGTTCTGTTAATTCATCTCACAGAGTTACATCTTTCCCTTCAAGAAGCCTTTCGCTGAGGCTGTTCTTGTGGAATTGGCAAAGGGATATTTGTAAGCCCATAGAGGGCTATGGTGAAAAAAGAAATATCTTCCGTTCAAAACTGGAAAGAAGCTTTCTGAGAAACTGCTCTATGTTCTGTTAATTCATCTCACAGAGTTACATCTTTCCCTTCAAGAAGCCTTTCGCTAAGGCTGTTGTTGTGGAATTGGCAAAGGGATATTTGGAAGCCTATAGATGGCTATGGTGAAAAAGGAAATATCTTCCGTTCAAAACTGGAAAGAAGCTTTCTGAGAAACTGCTCTGTGTTCTGTTAATTCATCTCACAGAGTTACATCTTTCCCTTCAAGAAGCCTTTCGCTAAGGCTGTTCTTGTGGAATTGGCAACGGGATATTTGGAAGCCCATAGAGGGCTACGGTGAAAAAGGAAATATCTTCCGTTCAAAATTGGAAACAACCTTTCTGAGAAACTGCTCTGTGTTCTGTTAATTCATCTCACAGAGTTACATCTTTCCCTTCAAGAAGCCTTTCGCTAAGGCTGTTCTTGTGGAATTGGCTACGGGATATTTGGAAGCCCATAGAGGGCTATGGTGAAAAAGGAAATATCTTCCGTTCAAAACTGGAAAGAAGCTTTCTGAGAAACTGCTCTGTGTTCTGTTAATTCATCTCACAGAGTTACTTCTTTCCCTTCAAGAAGCCTTTCGCTAAGGCTGTTCTTGTGGAATTGGCAAAGGGATATTTGGAAGCCCATAGAGGGCTATGGTGAAAAAGGAAATATCTTCCGTTGAAAACTGGAAAGAAGCTTTCTGAGAAACTGCTCTGTGTTCTGTGAATTCATCTCACAGAGTTACATCTTTCCTTGAAGAAGCCTTTCGCTAAGGCTGTTCTTGTGGAATTGGCAAAGGGATATTTGGAAGCCCATAGAGGGCTATGGTGAAAAAGGAAATATCTTCCGTTCAAAACTGGAAAGAAGCTTTCTGAGAAACTGCTCTGTGTTCTGTGAATTCATCTCACAGAGTGACATCTTTCCCTTCAAGAAGTCTTTCGCTAAGGCTGTTCTTGTGGAATTGGCAAAGGGATATTTGGAAGCCCATACAGGGCTATGGTGAAAAAGGAAATATCTTCCGTTCAAAACTGGAAAGGGGCTTTCTGAGAAACTGCTCTGTGTTCTGTTAATTCATCTAACAGAGTTACATCTTTCCCTTCAGGAAGCCTTTCGCTACGGCTGTTCTTGTGGAATTGGCGACGGGATATTTGGAAGCCTATAGAGGGCTATGGTGAAAAAGGAAATATCTTCCGTTCAAAACTGGAAAGAAGCTTTCTGAGAAACTGCTCTATGTTCTGTTAATTCATCTCACAGAGTTACATCTTTCCCTTCAAGAAGCCTTTCGCTAAGGCTGTTGTTGTGGAATTGGCAAAGGAATATTTGGAAGCCTATAGATGGCTATGGTGAAATAGGAAATATCTTCCGTTCAAAACTGGAAAGAAGCTTTCTGAGAAACTGCTCTGTGTTCTCTTAATTCATCTCACAGAGTTACATCGTTCCCTTCAAGAAACCTTTCGCTAAGGCTGTTCTTGTGGAATTGGCAAAGGGATATTTGGAAGCCCATAGAGGGCTATGGTGAAAAAGGAAATATCTTCCGTTCAAAACTGGAAAGAAGCTTTCTGAGAAACTGTTCTATGTTTTGTTAATTCATCTCAGAGAATTACATCTTTCCCTTCAAGAAGCCTTTCGCTAAGGCTGTTATTCTGGAATTGGCAAAGGGATATTTGGAAGCCCATAGAGGGCTATGGTGAAAAAGTAAATATCTTCCGTTCAAAACTGGAAAGAAGCTTTCTGAGAAACTGCTCTGTGTTCTGTTAATTCATCTCACAGAGTTACTTCTTTCCCTTCAAGAAGCCTTTCGCTAAGGCTGTTCTTGTGGAATTGGCGACGGGATATTTGGAAGCCTATAGATGGCTATGGTGAAAAAGGAAATATCTTCCGTTCAAAACTGGAAAGAAGCTTTCTGAGAAACTGCTCTGTGTTCTCTTAATTCATCTCACAGAGTTACATCTTTCCCTTCAAGAAGCCTTTCGCTAAGGCTGTTCTTGTGGAATTGGCGACGGGATATTTGGAAGCCTATAGATGGCTATGGTGAAAAAGGAAATATCTTCCGTTCAAAACTGGAAAGAAGCTTTCTGAGAAACTGCTCTGTGTTCTGTTAATTCATCTCACAGAGTTACATCTTTCCCTTCAAGAAGCCTTTCGCTAAGGCTGTTCTTGTGGAATTGGCAAAGGGATATTTGGAAGCCCATAGAGGGCTATGGTGAAAAAGGGAATATCTTCCGTTCAAAACTGGAAAGAAGCTTTCTGAGAAACTGCTCTGTGTTCTGTTAATTCATCTCACAGAGTTACATCTTTCCCTTCAAGAAGCCTTTCGCTAAGGCTGTTCTTGTGGAATTGGCAACGGGATATTTGGAAGCCCATAGAGGGCTATGGTGAAAAAGGAAATATCTTCCGTTCAAAACCGGAAAGAAGCTTTCTGAGAAACTGCTCTGTGTTCTGTTAATTCATCTCACAGAGTTACATCTTTCCCTTCAAGAAGCCTTTCGCTAAGGCTGTTTTTGTGGAATTGGCAAAGGGATATTTGGAAGCCCATAGAGGGCTATGGTGAAAAAGGAAATATCTTCCGTTCAAAACTGGAAAGAAGCTTTCTGAGAAACTGCTCTATGTTCTGTTAATTCATCTCACAGAGTTACATCTTTCCCTTCAAGAAGCCTTTCGCTGAGGCTGTTGTTGTGGAATTGGCAAAGGGATATTTGGAAGCCCATAGAGGGCTATGGTGAAAAAGGAAATATCTTCCGTTCAAAACTGGAAAGAAGCTTTCTGAGAAACTGCTCTATGTTCTGTTAATTCATCTCACAGAGTTACATCTTTCCCTTCAAGAAGCCTTTCGCTAAGGCTGTGGTTGTGGAATTGGCAAAGGGATATTTGGAAGCCTATAGATGGCTATGGTGAAAAAGGAAATATCTTCCGTTCAAAACTGGAAAGAAGCTTTCTGAGAAACTGCTCTGTGTTCTGTTAATTCATCTCACAGAGTTACATCTTTCCCTTCAAGAAGCCTTTCGCTAAGGCTGTTCTTGTGGAATTGGCAACGGGATATTTGGAAGCCCATAGAGGGCTACGGTGAAAAAGGAAATATCTTCCGTTCAAAATTGGAAACAACCTTTCTGAGAAACTGCTCTGTGTTCTGTTAATTCATCTCACAGAGTTACATCTTTCCCTTCATGAAGCCTTTCGCTAAGGCTGTTCTTGTGGAATTGGCAAAGGGATATTTGGAAGCTCATAGAGGGCTATGGTGAAAAAGGAAATATCTTCCGTTCAAAACTGGAAAGAAGCTTTCTGAGAAACTGCTCTGTGTTCTGTTAATTCATCTCACAGAGTTTCTTCTTTCCCTTCAAGAAGCCTTTCGCTAAGGCTGTTCTTGTGGAATTGGCAAAGGGATATTTGGAAGCCCATAGAGGGCTATGGTGAAAAAGGAAATATCTTCCGTTCAAAACTGGAAAGAAGCTTTCTGAGAAACTGCTCTGTGTTCTGTTAATTTATCTCACACAGTTACATCTTTCCCTTCAAGAAGCCTTTCGCTAACGCTGTTCTTGTGGAATTGGCAAAGGGATATTTGGAAGCCCATAGAGGGCTATGGTGAAAAAGGAAATATCTTCCGTTCAAAACTGGAAAGAAGCTTTCTGAGAAACTGTTCTATGTTTTGTTAATTCATCTCAGAGAATTACATCTTTCCCTTCAAGAAGCCTTTCGCTAAGGCTGTTCTAGTGGAATTGGCAAAGGGATATTTGGAAGCCCATACAGGGCTATGGTGAAAAAGGAAATATCTTCCGTTCAAAACTGGAAAGAAGCTTTCTGAGAAACTGCTCTGTGTTCTGTTAATTCATCTCACAGAGTTACTTCTTTCCCTTCAAGAAGCCTTTCGCTAAGGCTGTTCTTGTGGAATTGGCAAAGGGATATTTGGAAGCCCATAGAGGGCTATGGTGAAAAAGGAAATATCTTCCGTTCAAAACTGGAAAGAAGCTTTCTGAGAAACTGCTCTGTGTTCTGTTAATTTATCTCACACAGTTACATCTTTCCCTTCAAGAAGCCTTTCGCTAAGGCTGTTCTTGTGGAATTGGCAAAGGGATATTTGGAAGCCCTTAGAGGGCTATGGTGAAAAAGGAAATATCTTCCGTTCAAAACTGGAAAGAAGCTTTCTGAGAAACTGCTCTGTGTTCTGTTAATTCATCTCACAAAGTGACATCTTTCCCTTCAAGAAGTCTTTCGCTAAGGCTGTTCTTGTGGAATTGGCAATGGGATATTTGGAAGCCCATAGAAGGCTATGGTGAAGAAGGAAATATCTCCCGTTCAAAACTGGAAAGATGCTTTCTGAGAAACTGCTCTGTGTTCTGTTAATTCATCTCACAGAGTTACACCTTTCCCTTCAAGAAGCCTTTCGCTAAGGCTGTTCTTGTGGAATTGGAAAAGGGATATTTGGAAGCTCATAGAGGGCTATGGTGAAAAAGGAAATATCTTCCGTTCAAAACTGGAAAGAAGCTTTCTGAGAAACTACTCTGTGTTCTGTTAATTCATCTCACAGAGTTACATCTTTCCCTTCAAGAAGCCTTTCACTAAGACTGTTCTTGTGGAATTGGCAATGGAATATTTGGAAGCCCATAGAGGGCTACGGTGAAAAAGGAAATATCTTCCGTTCAAAACTGGAAAGAAGCTTTCTGAGAAACTGCTCTGTGTTCTGTTAATTCATCTCACAGAGTTACATCTTTCCCTTCAAGAAGCCTTTCGCTAAGGCTGTTCTTGTGGAATTGGCAAAGGGATATTTGGAAGCCCATAGAGGGCTATGGTGAAAAAGGAAATATCTTCCGTTCAAAACTGGAAAGAAGCTTTCTGAGAAACTGCTCTATGTTCTGTTAATTCATCTCACAGAGTTACATCTTTCCCTTCAAGAAGCCTTTCGCTAAGGCTGTTCTTGTGGAATTGGCAAAGGGATATTTGGAAGTCTATAGAGGGCTATGGTGAAAAATGAAATATCTTCCGTTCAAAATTGGAAAGAAGCTTTATAAGAAACTGTTCTATGTTTTGTTAATTCATCTCAGAGAATTACATCTTTCCCTTCAAGAAGCCTTTCGCTAAGGCTGTTCTTGTGGAATTGGCAAAGGGATATTTGGAAGCCCATAGAGGGCTATGGTGAAAAAGGAAATATCTTCCGTTCAAAACTGGAAAGAAGCTTTCTGAGAAACTGCTCTGTGTTCTGTTAATTCATCTCACAGAGTTACTTCTTTCCCTTCAAGAAGCCTTTCGCTAAGGCTGTTCTTGTGGAATTGGCAAAGGGATATTTGGAAGCCCATAGAAGGCTATGGTGAAAAAGGAAATATCTTCCGTTCAAAACTGGAAAGAAGCTTTCTGAGAAACTGCTCTGTGTTCTGTTAATTCATCTCACAGAGTTACATCTTTCCCTTCAGGAAGCCTTTCGCTAAGGCTGTTCTTGTGGAATTGGCGACGGGATATTTGGAAGCCCATAGAGGGCTATGGTGAAAAAGGAAATATCTTCCGTTCAAAACTGGAAAGAAGCTTTCTGAGAAACTGCTCTATGTTCTGTTAATTCATCTCACAGAGTTACATCTTTCCCTTCAAGAAGCCTTTCGCTAAGGCTGTTCTTGTGGAATTGGCAAAGGGATATTTGGAAGCCTATAGATGGCTATGGTGAAAAAGGAAATATCTTCCGTTCAAAACTGGAAAGAAGCTTTCTGAGAAACTGCTCTGTGTTCTGTTAATTCATCTCACAGAGTTACATCTTTCCCCTAAAGAAGCCTTTCGCTAAGGCTGTTCTTGTGGAATTGGCAAAGGGATATTTGGAAGCCCATAGAGGGCTATGGTGAAAAAGGAAATATCTTCCGTTCAAAACTGGAAAGAAGCTTTCTGAGAAACTGCTCTGTGTTCTGTTAATTCATCTCACAGAGTGACATCTTTCCCTTCAAGAAGTCTTTCGCTAAGGCTGTTCTTGTGGAATTGGCAAAGGGATATTTGGAAGCCCATAGAGGGCTATGGTGAAAAAGGAAATATCTTCCGTTCAAAACTGGAAAGGGGCTTTCTGAGAAACTGCTCTGTGTTCTGTTAATTCATGTAACAGAGTTACATCTTTCCCTTCAGGAAGCCTTTCGCTACGGCTGTTCTTGTGGAATTGGCGACGGGATATTTGGAAGCCCATAGAGGGCTATGGTGAAAAAGGAAATATCTTCCGTTCAAAACTGGAAAGAAGCTTTCTGAGAAACTGCTCTATGTTCTGTTAATTCATCTCACAGAGTTACATCTTTCGCTTCAAGAAGCCTTTCGCTAAGGCTGTTGTTGTAGAATTGGCAAAGGAATATTTGGAAGCCAATAGATGGCTATGGTGAAAAAGGAAATATCTTCCGTTCAAAACTGGAAAGAAGCTTTCTGAGAAACTGCTCTGTGTTCTCTTAATTCATCTCACAGAGTTACATCTTTCCCTTCAAGAAGCCTTTCGCTAAGGCTGTTCTTGTGGAATTGGCAAAGGGATATTTGGAAGCCCATAGAGGGCTACGGTGAAAAAGGAAATATCTTCCGTTCGAAATTGGAAACAAGCTTTCTGAGAAACTGCTCTGTGTTCTGTTAATTCATGTCACAGAGTTACATATTTCCCTTCAAGAAGCCTTTCGTAAGGCTGTTCTTGTGGAATTGGCAAAGGGATATTTGGAAGCCAATAGAGGGCTATGGTGAAAAAGGAAATATCTTCCGTTCAAAACTGGAAAGAAGCTTTCTGAGAAACTGCTCTGTGTTCTGTTAATTCATCTCACAGAGTTACATCTTTCCCTTCAAGAAGCCTTTCGCTAAGGCTGTTCTTGTGGAATTGGCAAAGGGATATTTGGAAGCCCATAGAGGGCTATGGTGAAAAAGGGAATATCTTCCGTTCAAAACTGGAAAGAAGCATTCTGAGAAACTGCTCTGTGTTCTGTTAATTCATCTCACAGAGTTACATCTTTCCCTTCAAGAAGCCTTTCGCTAAGGCTGTTCTTGTGGAATTGGCAACGGGATATTTGGAAGCCCCTAGAGGGCTATGGTGAAAAAGGAAATATCTTCCGTTCAAAACTGGAAAGAAGCTTTCTGAGAAACTGCTCTGTGTTCTGTTAATTCATCTCACAGAGTTACATCTTTCCCTTCAAGAAGCCTTTCGCTAAGGCTGTTTTTGTGGAATTGGCAAAGGGATATTTGGAAGCCCATAGAGGGCTATGGTGAAAAAAGAAATATCTTCCGTTCAAAACTGGAAAGAAGCTTTCTGAGAAACTGCTCTATGTTCTGTTAATTCATCTCACAGAGTTACATCTTTCCCTTCAAGAAGCCTTTCGCTGAGGCTGTTCTTGTGGAATTGGCAAAGGGATATTTGTAAGCCCATAGAGGGCTATGGTGAAAAAAGAAATATCTTCCGTTCAAAACTGGAAAGAAGCTTTCTGAGAAACTGCTCTATGTTCTGTTAATTCATCTCACAGAGTTACATCTTTCCCTTCAAGAAGCCTTTCGCTAAGGCTGTTGTTGTGGAATTGGCAAAGGGATATTTGGAAGCCTATAGATGGCTATGGTGAAAAAGGAAATATCTTCCGTTCAAAACTGGAAAGAAGCTTTCTGAGAAACTGCTCTGTGTTCTGTTAATTCATCTCACAGAGTTACATCTTTCCCTTCAAGAAGCCTTTGGCTAAGGCTGTTCTTGTGGAATTGGCAACGGGATATTTGGAAGCCCATAGAGGGCTACGGTGAAAAAGGAAATATCTTCCGTTCAAAATTGGAAACAACCTTTCTGAGAAACTGCTCTGTGTTCTGTTAATTCATCTCACAGAGTTACATCTTTCCCTTCAAGAAGCCTTTCGCTAAGGCTGTTCTTGTGGAATTGGCTACGGGATATTTGGAAGCCCATAGAGGGCTATGGTGAAAAAGGAAATATCTTCCGTTCAAAACTGGAAAGAAGCTTTCTGAGAAACTGCTCTGTGTTCTGTTAATTCATCTCACAGAGTTACTTCTTTCCCTTCAAGAAGCCTTTCGCTAAGGCTGTTCTTGTGGAATTGGCAAAGGGATATTTGGAAGCCCATAGAGGGCTATGGTGAAAAAGGAAATATCTTCCGTTGAAAACTGGAAAGAAGCTTTCTGAGAAACTGCTCTGTGTTCTGTGAATTCATCTCACAGAGTTACATCTTTCCTTCAAGAAGCCTTTCGCTAAGGCTGTTCTTGTGGAATTGGCAAAGGGATATTTGGAAGCCCATAGAGGGCTATGGTGAAAAAGGAAATATCTTCCGTTCAAAACTGGAAAGAAGCTTTCTGAGAAACTGCTCTGTGTTCTGTTAATTCATCTCACAGAGTGACATCTTTCCCTTCAAGAAGTCTTTCGCTAAGGCTGTTCTTGTGGAATTGGCAAAGGGATATTTGGAAGCCCATAGAGGGCTATGGTGAAAAAGGAAATATCTTCCGTTCAAAACTGGAAAGGGGCTTTCTGAGAAACTGCTCTGTGTTCTGTTAATTCATCTAACAGAGTTACATCTTTCCCTTCAGGAAGCCTTTCGCTACGGCTGTTCTTGTGGAATTGGCGACGGGATATTTGGAAGCCTATAGAGGGCTATGGTGAAAAAGGAAATAACTTCCGTTCAAAACTGGAAAGAAGCTTTCTGAGAAACTGCTCTATGTTCTGTTAATTCATCTCACAGAGTTACATCTTTCCCTTCAAGAAACCTTTCGCTAAGGCTGTTGTTGTGGAATTGGCAAAGGAATATTTGGAAGCCTATAGATGGCTATGGTGAAATAGGAAATATCTTCCGTTCAAAACTGGAAAGAAGCTTTCTGAGAAACTGCTCTGTGTTCTCTTAATTCATCTCACAGAGTTACATCTTTCCCTTCAAGAAGCCTTTCGCTAAGGCTGTTCTTGTGGAATTGGCAAAGGGATATTTGGAAGCCCATAGAGGGCTGTGGTGAAAAAGGAAATATCTTCCGTTCAAAACTGGAAAGAAGCTTTCTGAGAAACTGTTCTATGTTTTGTTAATTCATCTCAGAGAATTACATCTTTCCCTTCAAGAAGCCTTTCGCTAAGGCTGTTATTCTGGAATTGGCAAAGGGATATTTGGAAGCCCATAGAGGGCTATGGTGAAAAAGTAAATATCTTCCGTTCAAAACTGGAAAGAAGCTTTCTGAGAAACTGCTCTGTGTTCTGTTAATTCATCTCACAGAGTTACTTCTTTCCCTTCAAGAAGCCTTTCGCTAAGGCTGTTCTTGTGGAATTGGCGACGGGATATTTGGAAGCCTATAGATGGCTATGGTGAAAAAGGAAATATCTTCCGTTCAAAACTGGAAAGAAGCTTTCTGAGAAACTGCTCTGTGTTCTCTTAATTCATCTCACAGAGTTACATCTTTCCCTTCAAGAAGCCTTTCGCTAAGGCTGTTCTTGTGGAATTGGCGACGGGATATTTGGAAGCCTATAGATGGCTATGGTGAAAAAGGAAATATCTTCCGTTCAAAACTGGAAAGAAGCTTTCTGAGAAACTGCTCTGTGTTCTGTTAATTCATCTCACAGAGTAACATCTTTCCCTTCAAGAAGTCTTTCGCTAAGGCTGTTCTTGTGGAATTGGCAAAGGGATATTTGGAAGCCCATAGAGGGCTACGGTGAAAAAGGAAATATCTTCCGTTCAAAATTGGAAACAACCTTTCTGAGAAACTGCTCTGTGTTCTGTTAATTCATCTCACAGAGTTACATCTTTCCCTTCAAGAAGCCTTTCGCTAAGGCTGTTGTTGTGGAA
Source organism: Chlorocebus sabaeus (assembly GCF_047675955.1). Lineage (NCBI taxonomy): Eukaryota > Metazoa > Chordata > Mammalia > Primates > Cercopithecidae > Chlorocebus > Chlorocebus sabaeus. Next base: position 320,447 of record NW_027327781.1, on the reverse strand, counting down.
TTGGCAAACTGATATTTGGAAGTCTATAGAGGGCTATGGTGAAAAAGGAAATATCTTCCGTTCAAAACTGGAAAGAAGCTTTCTGAGAAACTGTTCTATGTTTTGTTAATTCACCTCAGAGAATTACATCTTTCCCTTCAAGAAGCCTTTCGCTAAGGCTGTTCTTCTGGAATTGGCAAAGGGATATTTGGAAGCCCATAGAGGGCTATGGTGAAAAAGTAAATATCTTCCGTTCAAAACTGGAAAGAAGCTTTCTGAGAAACTGCTCTGTGTTCTGTTAATTCATCTCACAGAGTTACTTCTTTCCCTTCAAGAAGCCTTTCGCTAAGGCTGTTCTTGTGGAATTGGCAAAGGGCTATTTGGAAGCCCATAGAGGGCTATGGTGAAAAAGGAAATATCTTCCGTTCAAAACTGGAAAGAAGCTTTCTGAGAAACTGCTCTGTGTTCTCTGAATTCATCTCACAGAGTGACATCTTTCCCTTCAAGAAGTCTTTCGCTAAGGCTGTTCTTGTGGAATTGGCAAAGGGATATTTGGAAGCCCATAGAGGGCTATGGTGAAAAAGGAAATATCTTCCGTTCAAAACTTGAAAGGGGCTTTCTGAGAAACTGCTCTGTGTTCTGTTAATTCATGTAACAGAGTTACATCTTTCCCTTCAGGAAGCCTTCCGCTACGGCTGTTCTTGTGGAATTGGCGACGGGATATTTGGAAGCCCATAGAGGGCTATGGTGAAAAAGGAAATATCTTCCGTTCAAAACTGGAAAGAAGCTTTCTGAGAAACTGCTCTATGTTCTGTTAATTCATCTCACAGAGTTACATCTTTCCCTTCAAGAAGCCTTTCGCTAAGGCGGTTGTTGTAGAATTGGCAAAGGAATATTTGGAAGCCTATAGATGGCTATGGTGAAAAAGGAAATATCTTCCGTTCAAAACTGGAAAGAAGCTTTCTGAGAAACTGCTCTGTGTTCTCTTAATTCATCTCACAGAGTTACATCTTTCCCTTCAAGAAGCCTTTCGCTAAGGCTGTTCTTGTGGAATTGGCAAAGGGATATTTGGAAGCCCATAGAGGGCTAAGGTGAAAAAGGAAATATCTTCCGTTCAAAATTGGAAACAAGCTTTCTGAGAAACTGCTCTGTGTTCTGTTAATTCATCTCACAGAGTTACATATTTCCCTTCAAGAAGCCTTTCGTAAGGCTGTTCTTGTGGAATTGGCAACGGGATATTTGGAAGCCCATAGAGGGCTATGGTGAAAAAGGAAATATCTTCCGTTCAAAACTGGAAAGAAGCTTTCTGAGAAACTGCTCTGTGTTCTGTTAATTCATCTCACAGAGTTACATCTTTCCCTTCAAGAAGCCTTTCGCTAAGGCTGTTTTTGTGGAATTGGCAAAGGGATATTTGGAAGCCCATAGAGGGCTATGGTGAAAAAGGAAATATCTTCCGTTCAAAACTGGAAAGAAGCTTTCTGAGAAACTGCTCTATGTTCTGTTAATTCATCTCACAGAGTTACATCTTTCCCTTCAAGAAGCCTTTCGCTGAGGCTGTTGTTGTGGAATTGGCAAAGGGATATTTGGAAGCCCATAGAGGGCTATGGTGAAAAAGGAAATATCTTCCGTTCAAAACTGGAAAGAAGCTTTCTGAGAAACTGCTCTATGTTCTGTTAATTCATCTCACAGAGTTACATCTTTCCCTTCAAGAAGCCTTTCGCTAAGGCTGTGGTTGTGGAATTGGCAAAGGGATATTTGGAAGCCTATAGATGGCTATGGTGAAAAAGGAAATATCTTCCGTTCAAAACTGGAAAGAAGCTTTCTGAGAAACTGCTCTGTGTTCTGTTAATTCATCTCACAGAGTTACATCTTTCCCTTCAAGAAGCCTTTCGCTAAGGCTGTTCTTGTGGAATTGGCAACGGGATATTTGGAAGCCCATAGAGGGCTACGGTGAAAAAGGAAATATCTTCCGTTCAAAATTGGAAACAACCTTTCTGAGAAACTGCTCTGTGTTCTGTTAATTCATCTCACAGAGTTACATCTTTCCCTTCAAGAAGCCTTTCGCTAAGGCTGTTCTTGTGGAATTGGCTACGGGATATTTGGAAGCCCATAGAGGGCTATGGTGAAAAAGGAAATATCTTCCGTTCAAAACTGGAAAGAAGCTTTCTGAGAAACTGCTCTGTGTTCTGTTAATTCATCTCACAGAGTTACTTCTTTCCCTTCAAGAAGCCTTTCGCTAAGGCTGTTCTTGTGGAATTGGCAAAGGGATATTTGGAAGCCCATAGAGGGCTATGGTGAAAAAGGAAATATCTTCCGTTCAAAACTGGAAAGAAGCTTTCTGAGAAACTGCTCTGTGTTCTCTGAATTCATCTCACAGAGTTACATCTTTCCCTCAAGAAGCCTTTCGCTAAGGCTGTTCTTGTGTAATTGGCAAAGGGCTATTTGGAAGCCCATAGAGGGCTATGGTGAAAAAGGAAATATCTTCCGTTCAAAACTGGAAAGAAGCTTTCTGAGAAACTGCTCTGTGTTCTGTTAATTCATCTCACAGAGTGACATCTTTCCCTTCAAGAAGTCTTTCGCTAAGGCTGTTCTTGTGGAATTGGCAAAGGGATATTTGGAAGCCCATAGAGGGCTATGGTGAAAAAGGAAATATCTTCCGTTCAAAACTTGAAAGGGGCTTTCTGAGAAACTGCTCTGTGTTCTGTTAATTCATGTAACAGAGTTACATCTTTCCCTTCAGGAAGCCTTCCGCTACGGCTGTTCTTGTGGAATTGGCGACGGGATATTTGGAAGCCCATAGAGGGCTATGGTGAAAAAGGAAATATCTTCCGTTCAAAACTGGAAAGAAGCTTTCTGAGAAACTGCTCTATGTTCTGTTAATTCATCTCACAGAGTTACATCTTTCCCTTCAAGAAGCCTTTCGCTAAGGCGGTTGTTGTAGAATTGGCAAAGGAATATTTGGAAGCCTATAGATGGCTATGGTGAAAAAGGAAATATCTTCCGTTCAAAACTGGAAAGAAGCTTTCTGAGAAACTGCTCTGTGTTCTCTTAATTCATCTCACAGAGTTACATCTTTCCCTTCAAGAAGCCTTTCGCTAAGGCTGTTCTTGTGGAATTGGCAAAGGGATATTTGGAAGCCCATAGAGGGCTACGGTGAAAAAGGAAATATCTTCCGTTCAAAATTGGAAACAAGCTTTCTGAGAAACTGCTCTGTGTTCTGTTAATTCATCTCACAGAGTTACATATTTCCCTTCAAGAAGCCTTTCGTAAGGCTGTTCTTGTGGAATTGGCAACGGGATATTTGGAAGCCCATAGAGGGCTATGGTGAAAAAGGAAATATCTTCCGTTCAAAACTGGAAAGAAGCTTTCTGAGAAACTGCTCTGTGTTCTGTTAATTCATCTCACAGAGTTACATCTTTCCCTTCAAGAAGCCTTTCGCTAAGGCTGTTTTTGTGGAATTGGCAAAGGGATATTTGGAAGCCCATAGAGGGCTATGGTGAAAAAGGAAATATCTTCCGTTCAAAACTGGAAAGAAGCTTTCTGAGAAACTGCTCTATGTTCTGTTAATTCATCTCACAGAGTTACATCTTTCCCTTCAAGAAGCCTTTCGCTGAGGCTGTTGTTGTGGAATTGGCAAAGGGATATTTGGAAGCCCATAGAGGGCTATGGTGAAAAAGGAAATATCTTCCGTTCAAAACTGGAAAGAAGCTTTCTGAGAAACTGCTCTATGTTCTGTTAATTCATCTCACAGAGTTACATCTTTCCCTTCAAGAAGCCTTTCGCTAAGGCTGTGGTTGTGGAATTGGCAAAGGGATATTTGGAAGCCTATAGATGGCTATGGTGAAAAAGGAAATATCTTCCGTTCAAAACTGGAAAGAAGCTTTCTGAGAAACTGCTCTGTGTTCTGTTAATTCATCTCACAGAGTTACATCTTTCCCTTCAAGAAGCCTTTCGCTAAGGCTGTTCTTGTGGAATTGGCAACGGGATATTTGGAAGCCCATAGAGGGCTACGGTGAAAAAGGAAATATCTTCCGTTCAAAATTGGAAACAACCTTTCTGAGAAACTGCTCTGTGTTCTGTTAATTCATCTCACAGAGTTACATCTTTCCCTTCAGGAAGCCTTTCGCTAAGGCTGTTCTTGTGGAATTGGCGACGGGATATTTGGAAGCCCATAGAGGGCTATGGTGAAAAAGGAAATATCGTCCGTTCACAACTGGAAAGAAGCTTTCTGAGAAACTGCTCTATGTTCTGTTAATTCATCTCACAGAGTTACATCTTTCCCTTCAAGAAGCCTTTCGCTAAGGCTGTTCTTGTGGAATTGGCAAAGGGATATTTGGAAGCTCATAGAGGGCTATGGTGAAAAAGGAAATATCTTCCGTTCAAAACTGGAAAGAAGCTTTCTGAGAAACTGCTCTGTGTTCTGTTAATTCATCTCACAGATTTACATCTTTCCCTTCAAGAAGCCTTTCACTAAGACTGTTCTTGTGGAATTGGCAAAGGAATATTTGGAAGCCCATAGAGGGCTACGGTGAAAAAGGAAATATCTTCCGTTCAAAACTGGAAAGAAGCTTTCTGAGAAACTGCTCTGTGTTCTGTTAATTCATCTCACAGAGTTACATCTTTCCCTTCAAGAAGCCTTTCGCTAAGGCTGTTCTTGTGGAATTGGCAAAGGGATATTTGGAAGCCCATAGAGGGCTATGGTGAAAAAGGAAATATCTTCCGTTCAAAATTGTAAAGAAGCTTTCTGGGAAACTGCTTTCTGTTCTGTTAATTCATCTCACAGAGTTACATCTTTCCCTTCAAGAAGCCTTTCGCTAAGGCTGTTCTTGTGGAATTGGCAAAGGGATATTTGGAAGCCCTTAGAGGGCTATGGTGAAAAAGGGAATATCTTCCGTTCAAAACTGGAAAGAAGCTTTCTGAGAATCTGCTCTGTGTTCTGTTAATTCATCTCACATAGTTACATCTTTCCCTTCAAGAAGCCTTTCCCTAAGGCTGTTCTTGTGGAATTGGCAACGGGATATTTGGAAGCCCATAGAGGGCTATGGTGAAAAAGGAAATATCTTCCGTTCAAAACTGGAAAGAAGCTTTCTGAGAAACTGCTCAGTGTTCTGTTAATTCATCTCACAGAGTTACATCTTTCCCTTCAAGAAGCCTTTCCCTAATTCTGTTTTTGTGGAATTGGCAAAGGGATATTTGGAAGCCCATAGAGGGCTATGGTGAAAAAGGAAATATCTTCCGTTCAAAACTGGAAAGAAGCTTTCTGAGAAACTGCTCTATGTTCTGTTAATTCATCTCACAGAGTTACATCTTTCCCTTCAAGAAGCCTTTCGCTAAGGCTGTTCTTGTGGAATTGGCAAAGGGATATTTGGAAGTCTATAGAGGGCTATGGTGAAAAAGGAAATATCTTCCGTTCAAAACTGGAAAGAAGCTTTCTGAGAAACTGTTCTATGTTTTGTTAATTCGTCTCAGAGAATTACATCTTTCCCTTCAAGAAGCCTTTCGCTAAGGCTGTTCTTGTGGAATTGGCAAAGGGATATTTGGAAGCCCATAGAGGGCTATGGTGAAAAAGGAAATATCTTCCGTTCAAAACTGGAAAGAAGCTTTCTGAGAAACTGCTCTGTGTTCTGTTAATTCATCTCACAGAGTTACATCTTTCCCTTCAGGAAGCCTTTCGCTAAGGCTGTTCTTGTGGAATTGGCGACGGGATATTTGGAAGCCCATAGAGGGCTATGGTGAAAAAGGAAATATCGTCCGTTCAAAACTGGAAAGAAGCTTTCTGAGAAACTGCTCTATGTTCTGTTAATTCATCTCACAGAGTTACATCTTTCCCTTCAAGAAGCCTTTCGCTAAGGCTGTTCTTGTGGAATTTGAAAAGGGATATTTGGTAGCCCATAGAGGGCTATGGTGAAAAAGGAAATATCTTCCGTTCAAAACTGGAAAGAAGCTTTCTGAGAAACTGCTCTGTGTTCTGTGAATTCATCTCACAGAGTTACATCTTTCCCTTCAAGAAGCCTTTCGCTAAGGCTGTTCTTGTGGAATTGGCAAAGGGATATTTGGAAGCCTAAAGAGGTCTAGGGTGAAAAAGGAAATATCTTCCGTTCAAAACTGGAAAGAAGCTTTCTGAGAAACTGCTCTGTGTTCTGTTAATTCATCTCACAGAGTTACATCTTTCCCTTCAAGAAGCCTTTCGCTAAGGCTGTTCTTGTGGAATTGGCAAAGGGATATTTGGAAGCCCATAGAGGGTATGGTGAAAAAGGGAATATCTTCCGTTCAAAACTGGAAAGAAGCTTTCTGAGAAACTGCTCTGTGTTCTGTTAATTCATCTCACAGAGTTACATCTTTCCCTTCAAGAAGCCTTTCGCTAAGGCTGTTCTTGTGGAATTGGCGACGGGATATTTCGAAGCCCATAGAGGGCTATGGTGAAAAAGGAAATATCGTCCGTTCAAAACTGGAAAGAAGCTTTCTGAGAAACTGCTCTATGTTCTGTTAATTCATCTCACAGAGTTACATCTTTCCCTTCAAGAAGCCTTTCGCTAAGGCTGTTCTTGTGGAATTGGCAAAGGGATATTTGGAAGCCTATAGATGGCTATGGTGAAAAAGGAAATATCTTCCGTTCAAAACTGGAAAGAAGCTTTCTGAGAAACTGCTCTGTGTTCTCTTAATTCATCTCACAGAGTTACATCTTTCCCTTCAAGAAGCCTTTCGCTAAGGGTGTTCTTTTGGAATTGGCAAAGGGATATTTGGAAGCCCATAGAGGGCTACGGTGAAAAAGGAAATATCTTCCGTTCAAAATTGGAAACAAGCTTTCTGAGAAACTGCTCTGTGTTCTGTTAATTCATCTCACAGAGTTACATCTTTCCCTTCAAGAAGCCTTTCGCTAAGGCTGTTCTTGTGGAATTGGCTACGGGATATTCGGAAGCCCATAGAGGGCTATGGTGAAAAAGGAAATATCTTCCGTTAAAAACTGGAAAGAAGCTTTCTGAGAAACTGCTCTGTGTTCTGTTAATTCATCTCACAGAGTTACATCTTTCCCTTCAAGAAACCTTTCGCTAAGGCTGTTCTTGTGGAATTGGCAAAGGGATATTTGGAAGCCCATAGAGGGCTATGGTGAAAAAGGAAATATCTTCCGTTCAAAACTGGAAAGAAGCTTTCTGAGAAACTGCTCTATGTTCTGTTAATTCATCTCACAGAGTTACATCTTTCCCTTCAAGAAGCCTTTCGCTAAGGCTGTTCTTGTGGAATTGGCAAACTGATATTTGGAAGTCTATAGAGGGCTATGGTGAAAAAGGAAATATCTTCCGTTCAAAACTGGAAAGAAGCTTTCTGAGAAACTGTTCTGTGTTTTGTTAATTCATCTCAGAGAATTACATCTTTCCCTTCAAGAAGCCTTTCGCTAAGGCTGTTCTTTTGGAATTGGCAAAGGGATATTTGGAAGCCCATAGAGGGCTATGGTGAAAAAGTAAATATCTTCCGTTCAAAAGTGGAAAGAAGCTTTCTGAGAAACTGCTCTGTGTTCTGTTAATTCATCTCACAGAGTTACTTCTTTCCCTTCAAGAAGCCTTTCGCTAAGGCTGTTCTTGTGGAATTGGCAAAGGGATATTTGGAAGCCCATAGAGGGCTATGGTGAAAAAGGAAATATGTTCCGTTCAAAACAGGAAAGAAGGTTTCTGAGAAACTGCTCTGTGTTCTGTGAATTCATCTCACAGAGTTACATCTTTCCCTTCAAGAAGCCTTTCGCTTAGGCTGTTTTTGTGGAATTGGCAAAGGGATATTTGGAAGCCCATAGAGGGCTATGGTGAAAAAGGAAATATCTTCCGTTCAAAACTGGAAAGAAGCTTTCTGAGAAACTGCTCTATGTTCTGTTAATTCATCTCACAGAGTTACATCTTTCCCTTCAAGAAGCCTTTCGCTGAGGCTGTTCTTGTGGAATTGGCAAAGGGATATTTGGAAGCCCATAGAGGGCTATGGTGAAAAAGGAAATATCTTCCGTTCAAAACTGGAAAGAAGCTTTCTGAGAAACTGCTCTATGTTCTGTTAATTCATCTCACAGAGTTACATCTTTCCCTTCAAGAAGCCTTTCGCTAAGGCTGTTCTTGTGGAATTGGCAAAGGGATATTGGGAAGCCTATAGATGGCTATGGTGAAAAAGGAAATATCTTCCGTTCAAAACTGGAAAGAAGCTTTCTGAGAAACTGCTCTGTGTTCTGTTAATTCATCTCACAGAGTTACATCTTTCCCTTCAAGAAGCCTTTCGCTAAGGCTGTTCTTGTGGAATTGGCAACGGGATATTTGGAAGCCCATAGAGGGCTACGGTGAAAAAGGAAATATCTTCCGTTCAAAACTGGAAAGAAGCTTTCTGAGAAACTGCTCTGTGTTCTGTGAATTCATCTCACAGAGTTACACCTTTCCCTTCAAGAAGCCTTTCGCTAAGGCTGTTCTTGTGGAATTGGCTACGGGATATTTGGAAGCCCATAGAGGGCTATGGTGAAAAAGGAAATATGTTCCGTTCAAAACTGGAAAGAAGCTTTCTGAGAAACTGCTCTGTGTTCTGTTAATTCATCTCACAGAGTTACTTCTTTCCCTTCAAGAAGCCTTTCGCTAAGGCTGTTCTTGTGGAATTGGCAAAGGGATATTTGGAAGCCCATAGAGGGCTATGGTGAAAAAGGAAATATCTTCCGTTGAAAACTGGAAAGAAGCTTTCTGAGAAACTGCTCTGTGTTCTGTGAATTCATCTCACAGAGTTACATCTTTCCCTTCAAGAAGCCTTTCGCTAAGGCTGTTCTTGTGGAATTGGCAAAGGGATATTTGGAAGCCCATAGAGGGCTATGGTGAAAAAGGAAATATCTTCCGTTCAAAACTGGAAAGGGGCTTTCTGAGAAACTGCTCTGTGTTCTGTTAATTCATCTAACAGAGTTACATCTTTCCCTTCAGGAAGCCTTTCGCTACGGCTGTTCTTGTGGAATTGGCGACGGGATATTTGGAAGCCTATAGAGGGCTATGGTGAAAAAGGAAATATCTTCCGTTCAAAACTGGAAAGAAGCTTTCTGAGAAACTGCTCTATGTTCTGTTAATTCATCTCACAGAGTTACATCTTTCCCTTCAAGAAACCTTTCGCTAAGGCTGTTGTTGTGGAATTGGCAAAGGAATATTTGGAAGCCTATAGATGGCTATGGTGAAATAGGAAATATCTTCCGTTCAAAACTGGAAAGAAGCTTTCTGAGAAACTGCTCTGTGTTCTCTTAATTCATCTCACAGAGTTACATCTTTCCCTTCAAGAAGCCTTTCGCTAAGGCTGTTCTTGTGGAATTGGCAAAGGGATATTTGGAAGCCCATAGAGGGCTGTGGTGAAAAAGGAAATATCTTCCGTTCAAAACTGGAAAGAAGCTTTCTGAGAAACTGTTCTATGTTTTGTTAATTCATCTCAGAGAATTACATCTTTCCCTTCAAGAAGCCTTTCGCTAAGGCTGTTATTCTGGAATTGGCAAAGGGATATTTGGAAGCCCATAGAGGGCTATGGTGAAAAAGTAAATATCTTCCGTTCAAAACTGGAAAGAAGCTTTCTGAGAAACTGCTCTGTGTTCTGTTAATTCATCTCACAGAGTTACTTCTTTCCCTTCAAGAAGCCTTTCGCTAAGGCTGTTCTTGTGGAATTGGCGACGGGATATTTGGAAGCCTATAGATGGCTATGGTGAAAAAGGAAATATCTTCCGTTCAAAACTGGAAAGAAGCTTTCTGAGAAACTGCTCTGTGTTCTCTTAATTCATCTCACAGAGTTACATCTTTCCCTTCAAGAAGCCTTTCGCTAAGGCTGTTCTTGTGGAATTGGCGACGGGATATTTGGAAGCCTATAGATGGCTATGGTGAAAAAGGAAATATCTTCCGTTCAAAACTGGAAAGAAGCTTTCTGAGAAACTGCTCTGTGTTCTGTTAATTCATCTCACAGAGTAACATCTTTCCCTTCAAGAAGTCTTTCGCTAAGGCTGTTCTTGTGGAATTGGCAAAGGGATATTTGGAAGCCCATAGAGGGCTACGGTGAAAAAGGAAATATCTTCCGTTCAAAATTGGAAACAACCTTTCTGAGAAACTGCTCTGTGTTCTGTTAATTCATCTCACAGAGTTACATCTTTCCCTTCAAGAAGCCTTTCGCTAAGGCTGTTGTTGTGGAATTGGCAAACTGATATTTGGAAGTCTATAGAGGGCTATGGTGAAAAAGGAAATATCTTCCGTTCAAAACTGGAAAGAAGCTTTCTGAGAAACTGTTCTATGTTTTGTTAATTCACCTCAGAGAATTACATCTTTCCCTTCAAGAAGCCTTTCGCTAAGGCTGTTCTTCTGGAATTGGCAAAGGGATATTTGGAAGCCCATAGAGGGCTATGGTGAAAAAGTAAATATCTTCCGTTCAAAACTGGAAAGAAGCTTTCTGAGAAACTGCTCTGTGTTCTGTTAATTCATCTCACAGAGTTACTTCTTTCCCTTCAAGAAGCCTTTCGCTAAGGCTGTTCTTGTGGAATTGGCAAAGGGATATTTGGAAGCCCATAGAGGGCTATGGTGAAAAAGGAAATATCTTCCGTTCAAAACTGGAAAGAAGCTTTCTGAGAAACTGCTCTGTGTTCTCTGAATTCATCTCACAGAGTTACATCTTTCCCTCAAGAAGCCTTTCGCTAAGGCTGTTCTTGTGTAATTGGCAAAGGGCTATTTGGAAGCCCATAGAGGGCTATGGTGAAAAAGGAAATATCTTCCGTTCAAAACTGGAAAGAAGCTTTCTGAGAAACTGCTCTGTGTTCTGTTAATTCATCTCACAGAGTGACATCTTTCCCTTCAAGAAGTCTTTCGCTAAGGCTGTTCTTGTGGAATTGGCAAAGGGATATTTGGAAGCCCATAGAGGGCTATGGTGAAAAAGGAAATATCTTCCGTTCAAAACTTGAAAGGGGCTTTCTGAGAAACTGCTCTGTGTTCTGTTAATTCATGTAACAGAGTTACATCTTTCCCTTCAGGAAGCCTTCCGCTACGGCTGTTCTTGTGGAATTGGCGACGGGATATTTGGAAGCCCATAGAGGGCTATGGTGAAAAAGGAAATATCTTCCGTTCAAAACTGGAAAGAAGCTTTCTGAGAAACTGCTCTATGTTCTGTTAATTCATCTCACAGAGTTACATCTTTCCCTTCAAGAAGCCTTTCGCTAAGGCGGTTGTTGTAGAATTGGCAAAGGAATATTTGGAAGCCTATAGATGGCTATGGTGAAAAAGGAAATATCTTCCGTTCAAAACTGGAAAGAAGCTTTCTGAGAAACTGCTCTGTGTTCTCTTAATTCATCTCACAGAGTTACATCTTTCCCTTCAAGAAGCCTTTCGCTAAGGCTGTTCTTGTGGAATTGGCAAAGGGATATTTGGAAGCCCATAGAGGGCTACGGTGAAAAAGGAAATATCTTCCGTTCAAAATTGGAAACAAGCTTTCTGAGAAACTGCTCTGTGTTCTGTTAATTCATCTCACAGAGTTACATATTTCCCTTCAAGAAGCCTTTCGTAAGGCTGTTCTTGTGGAATTGGCAACGGGATATTTGGAAGCCCATAGAGGGCTATGGTGAAAAAGGAAATATCTTCCGTTCAAAACTGGAAAGAAGCTTTCTGAGAAACTGCTCTGTGTTCTGTTAATTCATCTCACAGAGTTACATCTTTCCCTTCAAGAAGCCTTTCGCTAAGGCTGTTTTTGTGGAATTGGCAAAGGGATATTTGGAAGCCCATAGAGGGCTATGGTGAAAAAGGAAATATCTTCCGTTCAAAACTGGAAAGAAGCTTTCTGAGAAACTGCTCTATGTTCTGTTAATTCATCTCACAGAGTTACATCTTTCCCTTCAAGAAGCCTTTCGCTGAGGCTGTTGTTGTGGAATTGGCGACGGGATATTTGGAAGCCCATAGAGGGCTATGGTGAAAAAGGAAATATCTTCCGTTCAAAACTGGAAAGAAGCTTTCTGAGAAACTGCTCTATGTTCTGTTAATTCATCTCACAGAGTTACATCTTTCCCTTCAAGAAGCCTTTCGCTAAGGCGGTTGTTGTAGAATTGGGAAAGGAATATTTGGAAGCCTATAGATGGCTATGGTGAAAAAGGAAATATCTTCCGTTCAAAACTGGAAAGAAGCTTTCTGAGAAACTGCTCTGTGTTCTCTTAATTCATCTCACAGAGTTACATCTTTCCCTTCAAGAAGCCTTTCGCTAAGGCTGTTCTTGTGGAATTGGCAAAGGGATATTTGGAAGCCCATAGAGGGATACGGTGAAAAAGGAAATATCTTCCGTTCAAAATTGGAAACAAGCTTTCTGAGAAACTGCTCTGTGTTCTGTTAATTCATCTCACAGAGTTACATATTTCCCTTCAAGAAGCCTTTCGTAAGGCTGTTCTTGTGGAATTGGCAACGGGATATTTGGAAGCCCATAGAGGGCTATGGTGAAAAAGGAAATATCTTCCGTTCAAAACTGGAAAGAAGCTTTCTGAGAAACTGCTCTGTGTTCTGTTAATTCATCTCACAGAGTTACATCTTTCCCTTCAAGAAGCCTTTCGCTAAGGCTGTTTTTGTGGAATTGGCAAAGGGATATTTGGAAGCCCATAGAGGGCTATGGTGAAAAAGGAAATATCTTCCGTTCAAAACTGGAAAGAAGCTTTCTGAGAAACTGCTCTATGTTCTGTTAATTCATCTCACAGAGTTACATCTTTCCCTTCAAGAAGCCTTTCGCTGAGGCTGTTGTTGTGGAATTGGCAAAGGGATATTTGGAAGCCCATAGAGGGCTATGGTGAAAAAGGAAATATCTTCCGTTCAAAACTGGAAAGAAGCTTTCTGAGAAACTGCTCTATGTTCTGTTAATTCATCTCACAGAGTTACATCTTTCCCTTCAAGAAGCCTTTCGCTAAGGCTGTGGTTGTGGAATTGGCAAAGGGATATTTGGAAGCCTATAGATGGCTATGGTGAAAAAGGAAATATCTTCCGTTCAAAACTGGAAAGAAGCTTTCTGAGAAACTGCTCTGTGTTCTGTTAATTCATCTCACAGAGTTACATCTTTCCCTTCAAGAAGCCTTTCGCTAAGGCTGTTCTTGTGGAATTGGCAACGGGATATTTGGAAGCCCATAGAGGGCTACGGTGAAAAAGGAAATATCTTCCGTTCAAAATTGGAAACAACCTTTCTGAGAAACTGCTCTGTGTTCTGTTAATTCATCTCACAGAGTTACATCTTTCCCTTCAAGAAGCCTTTCGCTAAGGCTGTTCTTGTGGAATTGGCTACGGGAAATTTGGAAGCCCATAGAGGGCTATGGTGAAAAAGGAAATATCTTCCGTTCAAAACTGGAAAGAAGCTTTCTGAGAAACTGCTCTGTGTTCTGTTAATTCATCTCACAGAGTTACTTCTTTCCCTTCAAGAAGCCTTTCGCTAAGGCTGTTCTTGTGGAATTGGCAAAGGGATATTTGGAAGCCCATAGAGGGCTATGGTGAAAAAGGAAATATCTTCCGTTCAAAACTGGAAAGAAGCTTTCTGAGAAACTGCTCTGTGTTCTCTGAATTCATCTCACAGAGTTACATCTTTCCCTCAAGAAGCCTTTCGCTAAGGCTGTTCTTGTGTAATTGGCAAAGGGCTATTTGGAAGCCCATAGAGGGCTATGGTGAAAAAGGAAATATCTTCCGTTCAAAACTGGAAAGAAGCTTTCTGAGAAACTGCTCTGTGTTCTGTTAATTCATCTCACAGAGTGACATCTTTCCCTTCAAGAAGTCTTTCGCTAAGGCTGTTCTTGTGGAATTGGCAAAGGGATATTTGGAAGCCCATAGAGGGCTATGGTGAAAAAGGAAATATCTTCCGTTCAAAACTTGAAAGGGGCTTTCTGAGAAACTGCTCTGTGTTCTGTTAATTCATGTAACAGAGTTACATCTTTCCCTTCAGGAAGCCTTCCGCTACGGCTGTTCTTGTGGAATTGGCGACGGGATATTTGGAAGCCCATAGAGGGCTATGGTGAAAAAGGAAATATCTTCCGTTCAAAACTGGAAAGAAGCTTTCTGAGAAACTGCTCTATGTTCTGTTAATTCATCTCACAGAGTTACATCTTTCCCTTCAAGAAGCCTTTCGCTAAGGCGGTTGTTGTAGAATTGGCAAAGGAATATTTGGAAGCCTATAGATGGCTATGGTGAAAAAGGAAATATCTTCCGTTCAAAACTGGAAAGAAGCTTTCTGAGAAACTGCTCTGTGTTCTCTTAATTCATCTCACAGAGTTACATCTTTCCCTTCAAGAAGCCTTTCGCTAAGGCTGTTCTTGTGGAATTGGCAAAGGGATATTTGGAAGCCCATAGAGGGCTACGGTGAAAAAGGAAATATCTTCCGTTCAAAATTGGAAACAAGCTTTCTGAGAAACTGCTCTGTGTTCTGTTAATTCATCTCACAGAGTTACATATTTCCCTTCAAGAAGCCTTTCGTAAGGCTGTTCTTGTGGAATTGGCAACGGGATATTTGGAAGCCCATAGAGGGCTATGGTGAAAAAGGAAATATCTTCCGTTCAAAACTGGAAAGAAGCTTTCTGAGAAACTGCTCTGTGTTCTGTTAATTCATCTCACAGAGTTACATCTTTCCCTTCAAGAAGCCTTTCGCTAAGGCTGTTTTTGTGGAATTGGCAAAGGGATATTTGGAAGCCCATAGAGGGCTATGGTGAAAAAGGAAATATCTTCCGTTCAAAACTGGAAAGAAGCTTTCTGAGAAACTGCTCTATGTTCTGTTAATTCATCTCACAGAGTTACATCTTTCCCTTCAAGAAGCCTTTCGCTGAGGCTGTTGTTGTGGAATTGGCAAAGGGATATTTGGAAGCCCATAGAGGGCTATGGTGAAAAAGGAAATATCTTCCGTTCAAAACTGGAAAGAAGCTTTCTGAGAAACTGCTCTATGTTCTGTTAATTCATCTCACAGAGTTACATCTTTCCCTTCAAGAAGCCTTTCGCTAAGGCTGTGGTTGTGGAATTGGCAAAGGGATATTTGGAAGCCTATAGATGGCTATGGTGAAAAAGGAAATATCTTCCGTTCAAAACTGGAAAGAAGCTTTCTGAGAAACTGCTCTGTGTTCTGTTAATTCATCTCACAGAGTTACATCTTTCCCTTCAAGAAGCCTTTCGCTAAGGCTGTTCTTGTGGAATTGGCAACGGGATATTTGGAAGCCCATAGAGGGCTACGGTGAAAAAGGAAATATCTTCCGTTCAAAATTGGAAACAACCTTTCTGAGAAACTGCTCTGTGTTCTGTTAATTCATCTCACAGAGTTACATCTTTCCCTTCAGGAAGCCTTTCGCTAAGGCTGTTCTTGTGGAATTGGCGACGGGATATTTGGAAGCCCATAGAGGGCTATGGTGAAAAAGGAAATATCGTCCGTTCACAACTGGAAAGAAGCTTTCTGAGAAACTGCTCTATGTTCTGTTAATTCATCTCACAGAGTTACATCTTTCCCTTCAAGAAGCCTTTCGCTAAGGCTGTTCTTGTGGAATTGGCAAAGGGATATTTGGAAGCTCATAGAGGGCTATGGTGAAAAAGGAAATATCTTCCGTTCAAAACTGGAAAGAAGCTTTCTGAGAAACTGCTCTGTGTTCTGTTAATTCATCTCACAGATTTACATCTTTCCCTTCAAGAAGCCTTTCACTAAGACTGTTCTTGTGGAATTGGCAAAGGAATATTTGGAAGCCCATAGAGGGCTACGGTGAAAAAGGAAATATCTTCCGTTCAAAACTGGAAAGAAGCTTTCTGAGAAACTGCTCTGTGTTCTGTTAATTCATCTCACAGAGTTACATCTTTCCCTTCAAGAAGCCTTTCGCTAAGGCTGTTCTTGTGGAATTGGCAAAGGGATATTTGGAAGCCCATAGAGGGCTATGGTGAAAAAGGAAATATCTTCCGTTCAAAATTGTAAAGAAGCTTTCTGGGAAACTGCTTTCTGTTCTGTTAATTCATCTCACAGAGTTACATCTTTCCCTTCAAGAAGCCTTTCGCTAAGGCTGTTCTTGTGGAATTGGCAAAGGGATATTTGGAAGCCCTTAGAGGGCTATGGTGAAAAAGGGAATATCTTCCGTTCAAAACTGGAAAGAAGCTTTCTGAGAATCTGCTCTGTGTTCTGTTAATTCATCTCACATAGTTACATCTTTCCCTTCAAGAAGCCTTTCCCTAAGGCTGTTCTTGTGGAATTGGCAACGGGATATTTGGAAGCCCATAGAGGGCTATGGTGAAAAAGGAAATATCTTCCGTTCAAAACTGGAAAGAAGCTTTCTGAGAAACTGCTCTGTGTTCTGTTAATTCATCTCACAGAGTTACATCTTTCCCTTCAAGAAGCCTTTCCCTAATTCTGTTTTTGTGGAATTGGCAAAGGGATATTTGGAAGCCCATAGAGGGCTATGGTGAAAAAGGAAATATCTTCCGTTCAAAAACTGGAAAGAAGCTTTCTGAGAAACTGCTCTATGTTCTGTTAATTCATCTCACAGAGTTACATCTTTCCCTTCAAGAAGCCTTTCGCTAAGGCTGTTCTTGTGGAATTGGCAAAGGGATATTTGGAAGTCTATAGAGGGCTATGGTGAAAAAGGAAATATCTTCCGTTCAAAACTGGAAAGAAGCTTTCTGAGAAACTGTTCTATGTTTTGTTAATTCGTCTCAGAGAATTACATCTTTCCCTTCAAGAAGCCTTTCGCTAAGGCTGTTCTTGTGGAATTGGCAAAGGGATATTTGGAAGCCCATAGAGGGCTATGGTGAAAAAGGAAATATCTTCCGTTCAAAACTGGAAAGAAGCTTTCTGAGAAACTGCTCTGTGTTCTGTTAATTCATCTCACAGAGTTACATCTTTCCCTTCAGGAAGCCTTTCGCTAAGGCTGTTCTTGTGGAATTGGCGACGGGATATTTGGAAGCCCATAGAGGGCTATGGTGAAAAAGGAAATATCGTCCGTTCAAAACTGGAAAGAAGCTTTCTGAGAAACTGCTCTATGTTCTGTTAATTCATCTCACAGAGTTACATCTTTCCCTTCAAGAAGCCTTTCGCTAAGGCTGTTCTTGTGGAATTTGAAAAGGGATATTTGGTAGCCCATAGAGGGCTATGGTGAAAAAGGAAATATCTTCCGTTCAAAACTGGAAAGAAGCTTTCTGAGAAACTGCTCTGTGTTCTGTGAATTCATCTCACAGAGTTACATCTTTCCCTTCAAGAAGCCTTTCGCTAAGGCTGTTCTTGTGGAATTGGCAAAGGGATATTTGGAAGCCTAAAGAGGTCTAGGGTGAAAAAGGAAATATCTTCCGTTCAAAACTGGAAAGAAGCTTTCTGAGAAACTGCTCTGTGTTCTGTTAATTCATCTCACAGAGTTACATCTTTCCCTTCAAGAAGCCTTTCGCTAAGGCTGTTCTTGTGGAATTGGCAAAGGGATATTTGGAAGCCCATAGAGGGTATGGTGAAAAAGGGAATATCTTCCGTTCAAAACTGGAAAGAAGCTTTCTGAGAAACTGCTCTGTGTTCTGTTAATTCATCTCACAGAGTTACATCTTTCCCTTCAAGAAGCCTTTCGCTAAGGCTGTTCTTGTGGAATTGGCGACGGGATATTTCGAAGCCCATAGAGGGCTATGGTGAAAAAGGAAATATCGTCCGTTCAAAACTGGAAAGAAGCTTTCTGAGAAACTGCTCTATGTTCTGTTAATTCATCTCACAGAGTTACATCTTTCCCTTCAAGAAGCCTTTCGCTAAGGCTGTTCTTGTGGAATTGGCAAAGGGATATTTGGAAGCCTATAGATGGCTATGGTGAAAAAGGAAATATCTTCCGTTCAAAACTGGAAAGAAGCTTTCTGAGAAACTGCTCTGTGTTCTCTTAATTCATCTCACAGAGTTACATCTTTCCCTTCAAGAAGCCTTTCGCTAAGGGTGTTCTTTTGGAATTGGCAAAGGGATATTTGGAAGCCCATAGAGGGCTACGGTGAAAAAGGAAATATCTTCCGTTCAAAATTGGAAACAAGCTTTCTGAGAAACTGCTCTGTGTTCTGTTAATTCATCTCACAGAGTTACATCTTTCCCTTCAAGAAGCCTTTCGCTAAGGCTGTTCTTGTGGAATTGGCTACGGGATATTCGGAAGCCCATAGAGGGCTATGGTGAAAAAGGAAATATCTTCCGTTAAAAACTGGAAAGAAGCTTTCTGAGAAACTGCTCTGTGTTCTGTTAATTCATCTCACAGAGTTACATCTTTCCCTTCAAGAAACCTTTCGCTAAGGCTGTTCTTGTGGAATTGGAAAAGGGATATTTGGAAGCCCATAGAGGGCTATGGTGAAAAAGGAAATATCTTCCGTTCAAAACTGGAAAGAAGCTTTCTGAGAAACTGCTCTATGTTCTGTTAATTCATCTCACAGAGTTACATCTTTCCCTTCAAGAAGCCTTTCGCTAAGGCTGTTCTTGTGGAATTGGCAAACTGATATTTGGAAGTCTATAGAGGGCTATGGTGAAAAAGGAAATATCTTCCGTTCAAAACTGGAAAGAAGCTTTCTGAGAAACTGTTCTGTGTTTTGTTAATTCATCTCAGAGAATTACATCTTTCCCTTCAAGAAGCCTTTCGCTAAGGCTGTTCTTTTGGAATTGGCAAAGGGATATTTGGAAGCCCATAGAGGGCTATGGTGAAAAAGTAAATATCTTCCGTTCAAAAGTGGAAAGAAGCTTTCTGAGAAACTGCTCTGTGTTCTGTTAATTCATCTCACAGAGTTACTTCTTTCCCTTCAAGAAGCCTTTCGCTAAGGCTGTTCTTGTGGAATTGGCAAAGGGATATTTGGAAGCCCATAGAGGGCTATGGTGAAAAAGGAAATATGTTCCGTTCAAAACAGGAAAGAAGCTTTCTGAGAAACTGCTCTGTGTTCTGTGAATTCATCTCACAGAGTTACATCTTTCCCTTCAAGAAGCCTTTCGCTTAGGCTGTTTTTGTGGAATTGGCAAAGGGATATTTGGAAGCCCATAGAGGGCTATGGTGAAAAAGGAAATATCTTCCGTTCAAAACTGGAAAGAAGCTTTCTGAGAAACTGCTCTATGTTCTGTTAATTCATCTCACAGAGTTACATCTTTCCCTTCAAGAAGCCTTTCGCTAAGGCTGTTCTTGTGGAATTGGCAAAGGGATATTTGGAAGCCCATAGAGGGCTATGGTGAAAAAGGAAATATCTTCCGTTCAAAATTGTAAAGAAGCTTTCTGGGAAACTGCTTTCTGTTCTGTTAATTCATCTCACAGAGTTACATCTTTCCCTTCAAGAAGCCTTTCGCTAAGGCTGTTCTTGTGGAATTGGCAAAGGGATATTTGGAAGCCCTTAGAGGGCTATGGTGAAAAAGGGAATATCTTCCGTTCAAAACTGGAAAGAAGCTTTCTGAGAATCTGCTCTGTGTTCTGTTAATTCATCTCACATAGTTACATCTTTCCCTTCAAGAAGCCTTTCCCTAAGGCTGTTCTTGTGGAATTGGCAACGGGATATTTGGAAGCCCATAGAGGGCTATGGTGAAAAAGGAAATATCTTCCGTTCAAAACTGGAAAGAAGCTTTCTGAGAAACTGCTCTGTGTTCTGTTAATTCATCTCACAGAGTTACATCTTTCCCTTCAAGAAGCCTTTCCCTAATTCTGTTTTTGTGGAATTGGCAAAGGGATATTTGGAAGCCCATAGAGGGCTATGGTGAAAAAGGAAATATCTTCCGTTCAAAACTGGAAAGAAGCTTTCTGAGAAACTGCTCTATGTTCTGTTAATTCATCTCACAGAGTTACATCTTTCCCTTCAAGAAGCCTTTCGCTAAGGCTGTTCTTGTGGAATTGGCAAAGGGATATTTGGAAGTCTATAGAGGGCTATGGTGAAAAAGGAAATATCTTCCGTTCAAAACTGGAAAGAAGCTTTCTGAGAAACTGTTCTATGTTTTGTTAATTCGTCTCAGAGAATTACATCTTTCCCTTCAAGAAGCCTTTCGCTAAGGCTGTTCTTGTGGAATTGGCAAAGGGATATTTGGAAGCCCATAGAGGGCTATGGTGAAAAAGGAAATATCTTCCGTTCAAAACTGGAAAGAAGCTTTCTGAGAAACTGCTCTGTGTTCTGTTAATTCATCTCACAGAGTTACATCTTTCCCTTCAGGAAGCCTTTCGCTAAGGCTGTTCTTGTGGAATTGGCGACGGGATATTTGGAAGCCCATAGAGGGCTATGGTGAAAAAGGAAATATCGTCCGTTCAAAACTGGAAAGAAGCTTTCTGAGAAACTGCTCTATGTTCTGTTAATTCATCTCACAGAGTTACATCTTTCCCTTCAAGAAGCCTTTCGCTAAGGCTGTTCTTGTGGAATTTGAAAAGGGATATTTGGTAGCCCATAGAGGGCTATGGTGAAAAAGGAAATATCTTCCGTTCAAAACTGGAAAGAAGCTTTCTGAGAAACTGCTCTGTGTTCTGTGAATTCATCTCACAGAGTTACATCTTTCCCTTCAAGAAGCCTTTCGCTAAGGCTGTTCTTGTGGAATTGGCAAAGGGATATTTGGAAGCCTAAAGAGGTCTAGGGTGAAAAAGGAAATATCTTCCGTTCAAAACTGGAAAGAAGCTTTCTGAGAAACTGCTCTGTGTTCTGTTAATTCATCTCACAGAGTTACATCTTTCCCTTCAAGAAGCCTTTCGCTAAGGCTGTTCTTGTGGAATTGGCAAAGGGATATTTGGAAGCCCATAGAGGGTATGGTGAAAAAGGGAATATCTTCCGTTCAAAACTGGAAAGAAGCTTTCTGAGAAACTGCTCTGTGTTCTGTTAATTCATCTCACAGAGTTACATCTTTCCCTTCAAGAAGCCTTTCGCTAAGGCTGTTCTTGTGGAATTGGCGACGGGATATTTCGAAGCCCATAGAGGGCTATGGTGAAAAAGGAAATATCGTCCGTTCAAAACTGGAAAGAAGCTTTCTGAGAAACTGCTCTATGTTCTGTTAATTCATCTCACAGAGTTACATCTTTCCCTTCAAGAAGCCTTTCGCTAAGGCTGTTCTTGTGGAATTGGCAAAGGGATATTTGGAAGCCTATAGATGGCTATGGTGAAAAAGGAAATATCTTCCGTTCAAAACTGGAAAGAAGCTTTCTGAGAAACTGCTCTGTGTTCTCTTAATTCATCTCACAGAGTTACATCTTTCCCTTCAAGAAGCCTTTCGCTAAGGGTGTTCTTTTGGAATTGGCAAAGGGATATTTGGAAGCCCATAGAGGGCTACGGTGAAAAAGGAAATATCTTCCGTTCAAAATTGGAAACAAGCTTTCTGAGAAACTGCTCTGTGTTCTGTTAATTCATCTCACAGAGTTACATCTTTCCCTTCAAGAAGCCTTTCGCTAAGGCTGTTCTTTTGGAATTGGCAAAGGGATATTTGGAAGCCCATAGAGGGCTATGGTGAAAAAGTAAATATCTTCCGTTCAAAAGTGGAAAGAAGCTTTCTGAGAAACTGCTCTGTGTTCTGTTAATTCATCTCACAGAGTTACTTCTTTCCCTTCAAGAAGCCTTTCGCTAAGGCTGTTCTTGTGGAATTGGCAAAGGGATATTTGGAAGCCCATAGAGGGCTATGGTGAAAAAGGAAATATGTTCCGTTCAAAACAGGAAAGAAGCTTTCTGAGAAACTGCTCTGTGTTCTGTGAATTCATCTCACAGAGTTACATCTTTCCCTTCAAGAAGCCTTTCGCTTAGGCTGTTTTTGTGGAATTGGCAAAGGGATATTTGGAAGCCCATAGAGGGCTATGGTGAAAAAGGAAATATCTTCCGTTCAAAACTGGAAAGAAGCTTTCTGAGAAACTGCTCTATGTTCTGTTAATTCATCTCACAGAGTTACATCTTTCCCTTCAAGAAGCCTTTCGCTGAGGCTGTTCTTGTGGAATTGGCAAAGGGATATTTGGAAGCCCATAGAGGGCTATGGTGAAAAAGGAAATATCTTCCGTTCAAAACTGGAAAGAAGCTTTCTGAGAAACTGCTCTATGTTCTGTTAATTCATCTCACAGAGTTACATCTTTCCCTTCAAGAAGCCTTTCGCTAAGGCTGTTCTTGTGGAATTGGCAAAGGGATATTGGGAAGCCTATAGATGGCTATGGTGAAAAAGGAAATATCTTCCGTTCAAAACTGGAAAGAAGCTTTCTGAGAAACTGCTCTGTGTTCTGTTAATTCATCTCACAGAGTTACATCTTTCCCTTCAAGAAGCCTTTCGCTAAGGCTGTTCTTGTGGAATTGGCAACGGGATATTTGGAAGCCCATAGAGGGCTACGGTGAAAAAGGAAATATCTTCCGTTCAAAATTGGAAACAACCTTTCTGAGAAACTGCTCTGTGTTCTGTTAATTCATCTCACAGAGTTACACCTTTCCCTTCAAGAAGCCTTTCGCTAAGGCTGTTCTTGTGGAATTGGCTACGGGATATTTGGAAGCCCATAGAGGGCTATGGTGAAAAAGGAAATATGTTCCGTTCAAAACTGGAAAGAAGCTTTCTGAGAAACTGCTCTGTGTTCTGTTAATTCATCTCACAGAGTTACTTCTTTCCCTTCAAGAAGCCTTTCGCTAAGGCTGTTCTTGTGGAATTGGCAAAGGGATATTTGGAAGCCCATAGAGGGCTATGGTGAAAAAGGAAATATCTTCCGTTGAAAACTGGAAAGAAGCTTTCTGAGAAACTGCTCTGTGTTCTGTGAATTCATCTCACAGAGTTACATCTTTCCCTTCAAGAAGCCTTTCGCTAAGGCTGTTCTTGTGGAATTGGCAAAGGGATATTTGGAAGCCCATAGAGGGCTATGGTGAAAAAGGAAATATCTTCCGTTCAAAATTGTAAAGAAGCTTTCTGGGAAACTGCTTTCTGTTCTGTTAATTCATCTCACAGAGTTACATCTTTCCCTTCAAGAAGCCTTTCGCTAAGGCTGTTCTTGTGGAATTGGCAAAGGGATATTTGGAAGCCCTTAGAGGGCTATGGTGAAAAAGGGAATATCTTCCGTTCAAAACTGGAAAGAAGCTTTCTGAGAATCTGCTCTGTGTTCTGTTAATTCATCTCACATAGTTACATCTTTCCCTTCAAGAAGCCTTTCCCTAAGGCTGTTCTTGTGGAATTGGCAACGGGATATTTGGAAGCCCATAGAGGGCTATGGTGAAAAAGGAAATATCTTCCGTTCAAAACTGGAAAGAAGCTTTCTGAGAAACTGCTCTGTGTTCTGTTAATTCATCTCACAGAGTTACATCTTTCCCTTCAAGAAGCCTTTCCCTAATTCTGTTCTTGTGGAATTGGCAAAGGGATATTTGGAAGCCCATAGAGGGCTATGGTGAAAAAGGAAATATCTTCCGTTCAAAACTGGAAAGAAGCTTTCTGAGAAACTGCTCTATGTTCTGTTAATTCATCTCACAGAGTTACATCTTTCCCTTCAAGAAGCCTTTCGCTAAGGCTGTTCTTGTGGAATTGGCAAAGGGATATTTGGAAGTCTATAGAGGGCTATGGTGAAAAAGGAAATATCTTCCGTTCAAAACTGGAAAGAAGCTTTCTGAGAAACTGTTCTATGTTTTGTTAATTCGTCTCAGAGAATTACATCTTTCCCTTCAAGAAGCCTTTCGCTAAGGCTGTTCTTGTGGAATTGGCAAAGGGATATTTGGAAGCCCATAGAGGGCTATGGTGAAAAAGGAAATATCTTCCGTTCAAAACTGGAAAGAAGCTTTCTGAGAAACTGCTCTGTGTTCTGTTAATTCATCTCACAGAGTTACATCTTTCCCTTCAGGAAGCCTTTCGCTAAGGCTGTTCTTGTGGAATTGGCGACGGGATATTTGGAAGCCCATAGAGGGCTATGGTGAAAAAGGAAATATCGTCCGTTCAAAACTGGAAAGAAGCTTTCTGAGAAACTGCTCTATGTTCTGTTAATTCATCTCACAGAGTTACATCTTTCCCTTCAAGAAGCCTTTCGCTAAGGCTGTTCTTGTGGAATTTGAAAAGGGATATTTGGTAGCCCATAGAGGGCTATGGTGAAAAAGGAAATATCTTCCGTTCAAAACTGGAAAGAAGCTTTCTGAGAAACTGCTCTGTGTTCTGTGAATTCATCTCACAGAGTTACATCTTTCCCTTCAAGAAGCCTTTCGCTAAGGCTGTTCTTGGGGAATTGGCAAAGGGATATTTGGAAGCCTAAAGAGGTCTAGGGTGAAAAAGGAAATATCTTCCGTTCAAAACTGGAAAGAAGCTTTCTGAGAAACTGCTCTGTGTTCTGTTAATTCATCTCACAGAGTTACATCTTTCCCTTCAAGAAGCCTTTCGCTAAGGCTGTTCTTGTGGAATTGGCAAAGGGATATTTGGAAGCCCATAGAGGGTATGGTGAAAAAGGAAATATCGTCCGTTCAAAACTGGAAAGAAGCTTTCTGAGAAACTGCTCTATGTTCTGTTAATTCATCTCACAGAGTTACATCTTTCCCTTCAAGAAGCCTTTCGCTAAGGCTGCTCTTGTGGAATTGGCAAAGGGATATTTGGAAGCCTATAGATGGCTATGGTGAAAAAGGAAATATCTTCCGTTCAAAACTGGAAAGAAGCTTTCTGAGAAACTGCTCTGTGTTCTCTTAATTCATCTCACAGAGTTACATCTTTCCCTTCAAGAAGCCTTTCGCTAAGGGTGTTCTTTTGGAATTGGCAAAGGGATATTTGGAAGCCCATAGAGGGCTACGGTGAAAAAGGAAATATCTTCCGTTCAAAATTGGAAACAAGCTTTCTGAGAAACTGCTCTGTGTTCTGTTAATTCATCTCACAGAGTTACATCTTTCCCTTCAAGAAGCCTTTCGCTAAGGCTGTTCTTGTGGAATTGGCTACGGGATATTCGGAAGCCCATAGAGGGCTATGGTGAAAAAGGAAATATCTTCCGTTAAAAACTGGAAAGAAGCTTTCTGAGAAACTGCTCTGTGTTCTGTTAATTCATCTCACAGAGTTACATCTTTCCCTTCAAGAAACCTTTCGCTAAGGCTGTTCTTGTGGAATTGGAAAAGGGATATTTGGAAGCCCATAGAGGGCTATGGTGAAAAAGGAAATATCTTCCGTTCAAAACTGGAAAGAAGCTTTCTGAGAAACTGCTCTATGTTCTGTTAATTCATCTCACAGAGTTACATCTTTCCCTTCAAGAAGCCTTTCGCTAAGGCTGTTCTTGTGGAATTGGCAAACTGATATTTGGAAGTCTATAGAGGGCTATGGTGAAAAAGGAAATATCTTCCGTTCAAAACTGGAAAGAAGCTTTCTGAGAAACTGTTCTGTGTTTTGTTAATTCATCTCAGAGAATTACATCTTTCCCTTCAAGAAGCCTTTCGCTAAGGCTGTTCTTTTGGAATTGGCAAAGGGATATTTGGAAGCCCATAGAGGGCTATGGTGAAAAAGTAAATATCTTCCGTTCAAAAGTGGAAAGAAGCTTTCTGAGAAACTGCTCTGTGTTCTGTTAATTCATCTCACAGAGTTACTTCTTTCCCTTCAAGAAGCCTTTCGCTAAGGCTGTTCTTGTGGAATTGGCAAAGGGATATTTGGAAGCCCATAGAGGGCTATGGTGAAAAAGGAAATATGTTCCGTTCAAAACAGGAAAGAAGCTTTCTGAGAAACTGCTCTGTGTTCTGTGAATTCATCTCACAGAGTTACATCTTTCCCTTCAAGAAGCCTTTCGCTTAGGCTGTTTTTGTGGAATTGGCAAAGGGATATTTGGAAGCCCATAGAGGGCTATGGTGAAAAAGGAAATATCTTCCGTTCAAAACTGGAAAGAAGCTTTCTGAGAAACTGCTCTATGTTCTGTTAATTCATCTCACAGAGTTACATCTTTCCCTTCAAGAAGCCTTTCGCTGAGGCTGTTCTTGTGGAATTGGCAAAGGGATATTTGGAAGCCCATAGAGGGCTATGGTGAAAAAGGAAATATCTTCCGTTCAAAACTGGAAAGAAGCTTTCTGAGAAACTGCTCTATGTTCTGTTAATTCATCTCACAGAGTTACATCTTTCCCTTCAAGAAGCCTTTCGCTAAGGCTGTTCTTGTGGAATTGGCAAAGGGATATTGGGAAGCCTATAGATGGCTATGGTGAAAAAGGAAATATCTTCCGTTCAAAACTGGAAAGAAGCTTTCTGAGAAACTGCTCTGTGTTCTGTTAATTCATCTCACAGAGTTACATCTTTCCCTTCAAGAAGCCTTTCGCTAAGGCTGTTCTTGTGGAATTGGCAACGGGATATTTGGAAGCCCATAGAGGGCTACGGTGAAAAAGGAAATATCTTCCGTTCAAAATTGGAAACAACCTTTCTGAGAAACTGCTCTGTGTTCTGTTAATTCATCTCACAGAGTTACACCTTTCCCTTCAAGAAGCCTTTCGCTAAGGCTGTTCTTGTGGAATTGGCTACGGGATATTTGGAAGCCCATAGAGGGCTATGGTGAAAAAGGAAATATGTTCCGTTCAAAACTGGAAAGAAGCTTTCTGAGAAACTGCTCTGTGTTCTGTTAATTCATCTCACAGAGTTACTTCTTTCCCTTCAAGAAGCCTTTCGCTAAGGCTGTTCTTGTGGAATTGGCAAAGGGATATTTGGAAGCCCATAGAGGGCTATGGTGAAAAAGGAAATATCTTCCGTTGAAAACTGGAAAGAAGCTTTCTGAGAAACTGCTCTGTGTTCTGTGAATTCATCTCACAGAGTTACATCTTTCCTTCAAGAAGCCTTTCGCTAAGGCTGTTCTTGTGGAATTGGCAAAGGGATATTTGGAAGCCCTTAGAGGGCTATGGTGAAAAAGGAAATATCTTCCGTTCAAAACTGGAAAGAAGCTTTCTGAGAAACTGCTCTGTGTTCTGTTAATTCATCTCACAGAGTGACATCTTTCCCTTCAAGAAGTCTTTCGCTAAGGCTGTTCTTGTGGAATTGGCAAAGGGATATTTGGAAGCCTATAGATGGCTATGGTGAAATAGGAAATATCTTCCGTTCAAAACTGGAAAGAAGCTTTCTGAGAAACTGCTCTGTGTTCTCTTAATTCATCTCACAGAGTTACATCTTTCCCTTCAAGAAGCCTTTCGCTAAGGCTGTTCTTGTGGAATTGGCAAAGGGATATTTGGAAGCCCATAGAGGGAACGGTGAAAAAGGAAATATCTTCCGTTCAAAACTGGAAACAAGCTTTCTGAGAAACTGCTCTATGTTCCGTTAATTCATCTCACAGAGTTACATCTTTCCCTTCAAGAAGCCTTTCGCTAAGGCTGTTCTTGTGGAATTGGCAACGGGATATTTGGAAGCCCATAGAGGGCTATGGTGAAAAAGGAAATATCTTCCGTTCAAAACTGGAAAGAAGCTTTCTGAGAAACTGCTCTGTGTTCTGTTAATTCATCTCACAGAGTTACATCTTTCCCTTCAAGAAGCCTTTCGCTAAGGCTGTTTTTGTGGAATTGGCAAAGGGATATTTGGAAGCCCATAGAGGGCTATGGTGAAAAAGGAAATATCTTCCGTTCAAAACTGGAAAGAAGCTTTCTGAGAAACTGCTCTATGTTCTGTTAATTCATCTCACAGAGTTACATCTTTCCCTTCAAGAAGCCTTTCGCTGAGGCTGTTCTTGTGGAATTGGCAAAGGGATATTTGGAAGCCCATAGAGGGCTATGGTGAAAAAGGAAATATCTTCCGTTCAAAACTGGAAAGAAGCTTTCTGAGAAACTGCTCTGTGTTCTCTTAATTCATCTCACAGAGTTACATCTTTCCCTTCAAGAAGCCTTTCGCTAAGGCTGTTCTTGTGGAATTGGCAAAGGGATATTTGGAAGCCCATAGAGGGAACGGTGAAAAAGGAAATATCTTCCGTTCAAAACTGGAAACAAGCTTTCTGAGAAACTGCTCTATGTTCCGTTAATTCATCTCACAGAGTTACATCTTTCCCTTCAAGAAGCCTTTCGCTAAGGCTGTTCTTGTGGAATTGGCAACGGGATATTTGGAAGCCCATAGAGGGCTATGGTGAAAAAGGAAATATCTTCCGTTCAAAACTGGAAAGAAGCTTTCTGAGAAACTGCTCTGTGTTCTGTTAATTCATCTCACAGAGTTACATCTTTCCCTTCAAGAAGCCTTTCGCTAAGGCTGTTTTTGTGGAATTGGCAAAGGGATATTTGGAAGCCCATAGAGGGCTATGGTGAAAAAGGAAATATCTTCCGTTCAAAACTGGAAAGAAGCTTTCTGAGAAACTGCTCTATGTTCTGTTAATTCATCTCACAGAGTTACATCTTTCCCTTCAAGAAGCCTTTCGCTGAGGCTGTTCTTGTGGAATTGGCAAAGGGATATTTGGAAGCCCATAGAGGGCTATGGTGAAAAAGGAAATATCTTCCGTTCAAAACTGGAAAGAAGCTTTCTGAGAAACTGCTCTATGTTCTGTTAATTCATCTCACAGAGTTACATCTTTCCCTTCAAGAAGCCTTTCGCTAAGGCTGTGGTTGTGGAATTGGCAAAGGGATATTTGGAAGCCTATAGATGGCTATGGTGAAAAAGGAAATATCTTCCGTTCAAAACTGGAAAGAAGCTTTCTGAGAAACTGTTCTGTGTTCTGTTAATTCATCTCACAGAGTTACATCTTTCCCTTCAAGAAGCCTTTCGCTAAGGCTGTTCTTGTGGAATTGGCAACGGGATATTTGGAAGCCCATAGAGGGCTATGGTGAAAAAGGAAATATCTTCCGTTAAAAACTGGAAAGAAGCTTTCTGAGAAACTGCTCTGTGTTCTGTTAATTCATCTCACAGAGTTACATCTTTCCCTTCAAGAAACCTTTCGCTAAGACTGTTCTTGTGGAATTGGAAAAGGGATATTTGGAAGCCCATAGAGGGCTATGGTGAAAAAGGAAATATCTTCCGTTCAAAACTGGAAAGAAGCTTTCTGAGAAACTGCTCTATGTTCTGTTAATTCATCTCACAGAGTTACATCTTTCCCTTCAAGAAGCCTTTCGCTAAGGCTGTTCTTTTGGAATTGGCAAAGGGATATTTGGAAGCCCATAGAGGGCTATGGTGAAAAAGTAAATATCTTCCGTTCAAAAGTGGAAAGAAGCTTTCTGAGAAACTGCTCTGTGTTCTGTTAATTCATCTCACAGAGTTACTTCTTTCCCTTCAAGAAGCCTTTCGCTAAGGTTGTTCTTGTGGAATTGGCAAAGGGATATTTGGAAGCCCATAGAGGGCTATGGTGAAAAAGGAAATATGTTCCGTTCAAAACAGGAAAGAAGCTTTCTGAGAAACTGCTCTGTGTTCTGTGAATTCATCTCACAGAGTTACATCTTTCCTTCAAGAAGCCTTTCGCTAAGGCTGTTCTTGTGGAATTGGCAAAGGGATATTTGGAAGCCCTTAGAGGGCTATGGTGAAAAAGGAAATATCTTCCGTTCAAAACTGGAAAGAAGCTTTCTGAGAAACTGCTCTGTGTTCTGTTAATTCATCTCACAGAGTGACATCTTTCCCTTCAAGAAGTCTTTCGCTAAGGCTGTTCTTGTGGAATTGGCAAAGGGATATTTGGAAGCCTATAGATGGCTATGGTGAAATAGGAAATATCTTCCGTTCAAAACTGGAAAGAAGCTTTCTGAGAAACTGCTCCGTGTTCTCTTAATTCATCTCACAGAGTTACATCTTTCCCTTCAAGAAGCCTTTCGCTAAGGCTGTTCTTGTGGAATTGGCAAAGGGATATTTGGAAGCCCATAGAGGGAACGGTGAAAAAGGAAATATCTTCCGTTCAAAACTGGAAACAAGCTTTCTGAGAAACTGCTCTATGTTCCGTTAATTCATCTCACAGAGTTACATCTTTCCCTTCAAGAAGCCTTTCGCTAAGGCTGTTCTTGTGGAATTGGCAACGGGATATTTGGAAGCCCATAGAGGGCTATGGTGAAAAAGGAAATATCTTCCGTTCAAAACTGGAAAGAAGCTTTCTGAGAAACTGCTCTGTGTTCTGTTAATTCATCTCACAGAGTTACATCTTTCCCTTCAAGAAGCCTTTCGCTAAGGCTGTTTTTGTGGAATTGGCAAAGGGATATTTGGAAGCCCATAGAGGGCTATGGTGAAAAAGGAAATATCTTCCGTTCAAAACTGGAAAGAAGCTTTCTGAGAAACTGCTCTATGTTCTGTTAATTCATCTCACAGAGTTACATCTTTCCCTTCAAGAAGCCTTTCGCTGAGGCTGTTCTTGTGGAATTGGCAAAGGGATATTTGGAAGCCCATAGAGGGCTATGGTGAAAAAGGAAATATCTTCCGTTCAAAACTGGAAAGAAGCTTTCTGAGAAACTGCTCTGTGTTCTCTTAATTCATCTCACAGAGTTACATCTTTCCCTTCAAGAAGCCTTTCGCTAAGGCTGTTCTTGTGGAATTGGCTACGGGATATTCGGAAGCCCATAGAGGGCTATGGTGAAAAAGGAAATATCTTCCGTTAAAAACTGGAAAGAAGCTTTCTGAGAAACTGCTCTGTGTTCTGTTAATTCATCTCACAGAGTTACATCTTTCCCTTCAAGAAACCTTTCGCTAAGGCTGTTCTTGTGGAATTGGAAAAGGGATATTTGGAAGCCCATAGAGGGCTATGGTGAAAAAGGAAATATCTTCCGTTCAAAACTGGAAAGAAGCTTTCTGAGAAACTGCTCTATGTTCTGTTAATTCATCTCACAGAGTTACATCTTTCCCTTCAAGAAGCCTTTCGCTAAGGCTGTTCTTGTGGAATTGGCAAACTGATATTTGGAAGTCTATAGAGGGCTATGGTGAAAAAGGAAATATCTTCCGTTCAAAACTGGAAAGAAGCTTTCTGAGAAACTGTTCTGTGTTTTGTTAATTCATCTCAGAGAATTACATCTTTCCCTTCAAGAAGCCTTTCGCTAAGGCTGTTCTTTTGGAATTGGCAAAGGGATATTTGGAAGCCCATAGAGGGCTATGGTGAAAAAGTAAATATCTTCCGTTCAAAAGTGGAAAGAAGCTTTCTGAGAAACTGCTCTGTGTTCTGTTAATTCATCTCACAGAGTTACTTCTTTCCCTTCAAGAAGCCTTTCGCTAAGGCTGTTCTTGTGGAATTGGCAAAGGGATATTTGGAAGCCCATAGAGGGCTATGGTGAAAAAGGAAATATGTTCCGTTCAAAACAGGAAAGAAGCTTTCTGAGAAACTGCTCTGTGTTCTGTGAATTCATCTCACAGAGTTACATCTTTCCCTTCAAGAAGCCTTTCGCTTAGGCTGTTTTTGTGGAATTGGCAAAGGGATATTTGGAAGCCCATAGAGGGCTATGGTGAAAAAGGAAATATCTTCCGTTCAAAACTGGAAAGAAGCTTTCTGAGAAACTGCTCTATGTTCTGTTAATTCATCTCACAGAGTTACATCTTTCCCTTCAAGAAGCCTTTCGCTGAGGCTGTTCTTGTGGAATTGGCAAAGGGATATTTGGAAGCCCATAGAGGGCTATGGTGAAAAAGGAAATATCTTCCGTTCAAAACTGGAAAGAAGCTTTCTGAGAAACTGCTCTATGTTCTGTTAATTCATCTCACAGAGTTACATCTTTCCCTTCAAGAAGCCTTTCGCTAAGGCTGTTCTTGTGGAATTGGCAAAGGGATATTGGGAAGCCTATAGATGGCTATGGTGAAAAAGGAAATATCTTCCGTTCAAAACTGGAAAGAAGCTTTCTGAGAAACTGCTCTGTGTTCTGTTAATTCATCTCACAGAGTTACATCTTTCCCTTCAAGAAGCCTTTCGCTAAGGCTGTTCTTGTGGAATTGGCAACGGGATATTTGGAAGCCCATAGAGGGCTACGGTGAAAAAGGAAATATCTTCCGTTCAAAATTGGAAACAACCTTTCTGAGAAACTGCTCTGTGTTCTGTTAATTCATCTCACAGAGTTACACCTTTCCCTTCAAGAAGCCTTTCGCTAAGGCTGTTCTTGTGGAATTGGCTACGGGATATTTGGAAGCCCATAGAGGGCTATGGTGAAAAAGGAAATATGTTCCGTTCAAAACTGGAAAGAAGCTTTCTGAGAAACTGCTCTGTGTTCTGTTAATTCATCTCACAGAGTTACTTCTTTCCCTTCAAGAAGCCTTTCGCTAAGGCTGTTCTTGTGGAATTGGCAAAGGGATATTTGGAAGCCCATAGAGGGCTATGGTGAAAAAGGAAATATCTTCCGTTGAAAACTGGAAAGAAGCTTTCTGAGAAACTGCTCTGTGTTCTGTGAATTCATCTCACAGAGTTACATCTTTCCTTCAAGAAGCCTTTCGCTAAGGCTGTTCTTGTGGAATTGGCAAAGGGATATTTGGAAGCCCTTAGAGGGCTATGGTGAAAAAGGAAATATCTTCCGTTCAAAACTGGAAAGAAGCTTTCTGAGAAACTGCTCTGTGTTCTGTTAATTCATCTCACAGAGTGACATCTTTCCCTTCAAGAAGTCTTTCGCTAAGGCTGTTCTTGTGGAATTGGCAAAGGGATATTTGGAAGCCTATAGATGGCTATGGTGAAATAGGAAATATCTTCCGTTCAAAACTGGAAAGAAGCTTTCTGAGAAACTGCTCTGTGTTCTCTTAATTCATCTCACAGAGTTACATCTTTCCCTTCAAGAAGCCTTTCGCTAAGGCTGTTCTTGTGGAATTGGCAAAGGGATATTTGGAAGCCCATAGAGGGAACGGTGAAAAAGGAAATATCTTCCGTTCAAAACTGGAAACAAGCTTTCTGAGAAACTGCTCTATGTTCCGTTAATTCATCTCACAGAGTTACATCTTTCCCTTCAAGAAGCCTTTCGCTAAGGCTGTTCTTGTGGAATTGGCAACGGGATATTTGGAAGCCCATAGAGGGCTATGGTGAAAAAGGAAATATCTTCCGTTCAAAACTGGAAAGAAGCTTTCTGAGAAACTGCTCTGTGTTCTGTTAATTCATCTCACAGAGTTACATCTTTCCCTTCAAGAAGCCTTTCGCTAAGGCTGTTTTTGTGGAATTGGCAAAGGGATATTTGGAAGCCCATAGAGGGCTATGGTGAAAAAGGAAATATCTTCCGTTCAAAACTGGAAAGAAGCTTTCTGAGAAACTGCTCTATGTTCTGTTAATTCATCTCACAGAGTTACATCTTTCCCTTCAAGAAGCCTTTCGCTGAGGCTGTTCTTGTGGAATTGGCAAAGGGATATTTGGAAGCCCATAGAGGGCTATGGTGAAAAAGGAAATATCTTCCGTTCAAAACTGGAAAGAAGCTTTCTGAGAAACTGCTCTGTGTTCTCTTAATTCATCTCACAGAGTTACATCTTTCCCTTCAAGAAGCCTTTCGCTAAGGCTGTTCTTGTGGAATTGGCAAAGGGATATTTGGAAGCCCATAGAGGGAACGGTGAAAAAGGAAATATCTTCCGTTCAAAACTGGAAACAAGCTTTCTGAGAAACTGCTCTATGTTCCGTTAATTCATCTCACAGAGTTACATCTTTCCCTTCAAGAAGCCTTTCGCTAAGGCTGTTCTTGTGGAATTGGCAACGGGATATTTGGAAGCCCATAGAGGGCTATGGTGAAAAAGGAAATATCTTCCGTTCAAAACTGGAAAGAAGCTTTCTGAGAAACTGCTCTGTGTTCTGTTAATTCATCTCACAGAGTTACATCTTTCCCTTCAAGAAGCCTTTCGCTAAGGCTGTTTTTGTGGAATTGGCAAAGGGATATTTGGAAGCCCATAGAGGGCTATGGTGAAAAAGGAAATATCTTCCGTTCAAAACTGGAAAGAAGCTTTCTGAGAAACTGCTCTATGTTCTGTTAATTCATCTCACAGAGTTACATCTTTCCCTTCAAGAAGCCTTTCGCTGAGGCTGTTCTTGTGGAATTGGCAAAGGGATATTTGGAAGCCCATAGAGGGCTATGGTGAAAAAGGAAATATCTTCCGTTCAAAACTGGAAAGAAGCTTTCTGAGAAACTGCTCTATGTTCTGTTAATTCATCTCACAGAGTTACATCTTTCCCTTCAAGAAGCCTTTCGCTAAGGCTGTGGTTGTGGAATTGGCAAAGGGATATTTGGAAGCCTATAGATGGCTATGGTGAAAAAGGAAATATCTTCCGTTCAAAACTGGAAAGAAGCTTTCTGAGAAACTGTTCTGTGTTCTGTTAATTCATCTCACAGAGTTACATCTTTCCCTTCAAGAAGCCTTTCGCTAAGGCTGTTCTTGTGGAATTGGCAACGGGATATTTGGAAGCCCATAGAGGGCTATGGTGAAAAAGGAAATATCTTCCGTTAAAAACTGGAAAGAAGCTTTCTGAGAAACTGCTCTGTGTTCTGTTAATTCATCTCACAGAGTTACATCTTTCCCTTCAAGAAACCTTTCGCTAAGACTGTTCTTGTGGAATTGGAAAAGGGATATTTGGAAGCCCATAGAGGGCTATGGTGAAAAAGGAAATATCTTCCGTTCAAAACTGGAAAGAAGCTTTCTGAGAAACTGCTCTATGTTCTGTTAATTCATCTCACAGAGTTACATCTTTCCCTTCAAGAAGCCTTTCGCTAAGGCTGTTCTTTTGGAATTGGCAAAGGGATATTTGGAAGCCCATAGAGGGCTATGGTGAAAAAGTAAATATCTTCCGTTCAAAAGTGGAAAGAAGCTTTCTGAGAAACTGCTCTGTGTTCTGTTAATTCATCTCACAGAGTTACTTCTTTCCCTTCAAGAAGCCTTTCGCTAAGGTTGTTCTTGTGGAATTGGCAAAGGGATATTTGGAAGCCCATAGAGGGCTATGGTGAAAAAGGAAATATGTTCCGTTCAAAACAGGAAAGAAGCTTTCTGAGAAACTGCTCTGTGTTCTGTGAATTCATCTCACAGAGTTACATCTTTCCTTCAAGAAGCCTTTCGCTAAGGCTGTTCTTGTGGAATTGGCAAAGGGATATTTGGAAGCCCTTAGAGGGCTATGGTGAAAAAGGAAATATCTTCCGTTCAAAACTGGAAAGAAGCTTTCTGAGAAACTGCTCTGTGTTCTGTTAATTCATCTCACAGAGTGACATCTTTCCCTTCAAGAAGTCTTTCGCTAAGGCTGTTCTTGTGGAATTGGCAAAGGGATATTTGGAAGCCTATAGATGGCTATGGTGAAATAGGAAATATCTTCCGTTCAAAACTGGAAAGAAGCTTTCTGAGAAACTGCTCCGTGTTCTCTTAATTCATCTCACAGAGTTACATCTTTCCCTTCAAGAAGCCTTTCGCTAAGGCTGTTCTTGTGGAATTGGCAAAGGGATATTTGGAAGCCCATAGAGGGAACGGTGAAAAAGGAAATATCTTCCGTTCAAAACTGGAAACAAGCTTTCTGAGAAACTGCTCTATGTTCCGTTAATTCATCTCACAGAGTTACATCTTTCCCTTCAAGAAGCCTTTCGCTAAGGCTGTTCTTGTGGAATTGGCAACGGGATATTTGGAAGCCCATAGAGGGCTATGGTGAAAAAGGAAATATCTTCCGTTCAAAACTGGAAAGAAGCTTTCTGAGAAACTGCTCTGTGTTCTGTTAATTCATCTCACAGAGTTACATCTTTCCCTTCAAGAAGCCTTTCGCTAAGGCTGTTTTTGTGGAATTGGCAAAGGGATATTTGGAAGCCCATAGAGGGCTATGGTGAAAAAGGAAATATCTTCCGTTCAAAACTGGAAAGAAGCTTTCTGAGAAACTGCTCTATGTTCTGTTAATTCATCTCACAGAGTTACATCTTTCCCTTCAAGAAGCCTTTCGCTGAGGCTGTTCTTGTGGAATTGGCAAAGGGATATTTGGAAGCCCATAGAGGGCTATGGTGAAAAAGGAAATATCTTCCGTTCAAAACTGGAAAGAAGCTTTCTGAGAAACTGCTCTGTGTTCTCTTAATTCATCTCACAGAGTTACATCTTTCCCTTCAAGAAGCCTTTCGCTAAGGCTGTTCTTGTGGAATTGGCAAAGGGATATTTGGAAGCCCATAGAGGGAACGGTGAAAAAGGAAATATCTTCCGTTCAAAACTGGAAACAAGCTTTCTGAGAAACTGCTCTATGTTCCGTTAATTCATCTCACAGAGTTACATCTTTCCCTTCAAGAAGCCTTTCGCTAAGGCTGTTCTTGTGGAATTGGCAACGGGATATTTGGAAGCCCATAGAGGGCTATGGTGAAAAAGGAAATATCTTCCGTTCAAAACTGGAAAGAAGCTTTCTGAGAAACTGCTCTGTGTTCTGTTAATTCATCTCACAGAGTTACATCTTTCCCTTCAAGAAGCCTTTCGCTAAGGCTGTTTTTGTGGAATTGGCAAAGGGATATTTGGAAGCCCATAGAGGGCTATGGTGAAAAAGGAAATATCTTCCGTTCAAAACTGGAAAGAAGCTTTCTGAGAAACTGCTCTATGTTCTGTTAATTCATCTCACAGAGTTACATCTTTCCCTTCAAGAAGCCTTTCGCTGAGGCTGTTCTTGTGGAATTGGCAAAGGGATATTTGGAAGCCCATAGAGGGCTATGGTGAAAAAGGAAATATCTTCCGTTCAAAACTGGAAAGAAGCTTTCTGAGAAACTGCTCTATGTTCTGTTAATTCATCTCACAGAGTTACATCTTTCCCTTCAAGAAGCCTTTCGCTAAGGCTGTGGTTGTGGAATTGGCAAAGGGATATTTGGAAGCCTATAGATGGCTATGGTGAAAAAGGAAATATCTTCCGTTCAAAACTGGAAAGAAGCTTTCTGAGAAACTGTTCTGTGTTCTGTTAATTCATCTCACAGAGTTACATCTTTCCCTTCAAGAAGCCTTTCGCTAAGGCTGTTCTTGTGGAATTGGCAACGGGATATTTGGAAGCCCATAGAGGGCTATGGTGAAAAAGGAAATATCTTCCGTTAAAAACTGGAAAGAAGCTTTCTGAGAAACTGCTCTGTGTTCTGTTAATTCATCTCACAGAGTTACATCTTTCCCTTCAAGAAACCTTTCGCTAAGACTGTTCTTGTGGAATTGGAAAAGGGATATTTGGAAGCCCATAGAGGGCTATGGTGAAAAAGGAAATATCTTCCGTTCAAAACTGGAAAGAAGCTTTCTGAGAAACTGCTCTATGTTCTGTTAATTCATCTCACAGAGTTACATCTTTCCCTTCAAGAAGCCTTTCGCTAAGGCTGTTCTTTTGGAATTGGCAAAGGGATATTTGGAAGCCCATAGAGGGCTATGGTGAAAAAGTAAATATCTTCCGTTCAAAAGTGGAAAGAAGCTTTCTGAGAAACTGCTCTGTGTTCTGTTAATTCATCTCACAGAGTTACTTCTTTCCCTTCAAGAAGCCTTTCGCTAAGGCTGTTCTTGTGGAATTGGCAAAGGGATATTTGGAAGCCCATAGAGGGCTATGGTGAAAAAGGAAATATGTTCCGTTCAAAACAGGAAAGAAGCTTTCTGAGAAACTGCTCTGTGTTCTGTGAATTCATCTCACAGAGTTACATCTTTCCCTTCAAGAAGCCTTTCGCTTAGGCTGTTTTTGTGGAATTGGCAAAGGGATATTTGGAAGCCCATAGAGGGCTATGGTGAAAAAGGAAATATCTTCCGTTCAAAACTGGAAAGAAGCTTTCTGAGAAACTGCTCTATGTTCTGTTAATTCATCTCACAGAGTTACATCTTTCCCTTCAAGAAGCCTTTCGCTGAGGCTGTTCTTGTGGAATTGGCAAAGGGATATTTGGAAGCCCATAGAGGGCTATGGTGAAAAAGGAAATATCTTCCGTTCAAAACTGGAAAGAAGCTTTCTGAGAAACTGCTCTATGTTCTGTTAATTCATCTCACAGAGTTACATCTTTCCCTTCAAGAAGCCTTTCGCTAAGGCTGTTGTTGTGGAATTGGCAAAGGGATATTTGGAAGCCTATAGATGGCTATGGTGAAAAAGGAAATATCTTCCGTTCAAAACTGGAAAGAAGCTTTCTGAGAAACTGCTCTGTGTTCTGTTAATTCATCTCACAGAGTTACATCTTTCCCTTCAAGAAGCCTTTCGCTAAGGCTGTTCTTGTGGAATTGGCAACGGGATATTTGGAAGCCCATAGAGGGCTACGGTGAAAAAGGAAATATCTTCCGTTCAAAATTGGAAACAACCTTTCTGAGAAACTGCTCTGTGTTCTGTTAATTCATCTCACAGAGTTACATCTTTCCCTTCAAGAAGCCTTTTGCTAAGGCTGTTCTTGTGGAATTGGCTACGGGATATTTGGAAGCCCATAGAGGGCTATGGTGAAAAAGGAAATATGTTCCGTTCAAAACTGGAAAGAAGCTTTCAGAGAAACTGCTCTGTGTTCTGTTAATTCATCTCACAGAGTTACTTCTTTCCCTTCAAGAAGCCTTTCGCTAAGGCTGTTCTTGTGGAATTGGCAAAGGGATATTTGGAAGCCCATAGAGGGCTATGGTGAAAAAGGAAATATCTTCCGTTGAAAACTGGAAAGAAGCTTTCTGAGAAACTGCTCTGTGTTCTGTGAATTCATCTCACAGAGTTACATCTTTCCTTCAAGAAGCCTTTCGCTAAGGCTGTTCTTGTGGAATTGGCAAAGGGATATTTGGAAGCCCTTAGAGGGCTATGGTGAAAAAGGAAATATCTTCCGTTCAAAACTGGAAAGAAGCTTTCTGAGAAACTGCTCTGTGTTCTGTTAATTCATCTCACAGAGTGACATCTTTCCCTTCAAGAAGTCTTTCGCTAAGGCTGTTCTTGTGGAATTGGCAAAGGGATATTTGGAAGCCTATAGATGGCTATGGTGAAATAGGAAATATCTTCCGTTCAAAACTGGAAAGAAGCTTTCTGAGAAACTGCTCTGTGTTCTGTGAATTCATCTCACAGAGTTACATCTTTCCCTTCAAGAAGCCTTTCGCTAAGGCTGTTCTTGTGGAATTGGCAAAGGGATATTTGGAAGCCTAAGGAGGTCTAGGGTGAAAAAGGAAATATCTTCCGTTCAAAACTGGAAAGAAGCTTTCTGAGAAACTGCTCTGTGTTCTGTTAATTCATCTCACAGAGTTACATCTTTCCCTTCAAGAAGCCTTTCGCTAAGGCTGTTCTTGTGGAATTGGCAACGGGATATTTGGAAGCCCATAGAGGGCTATGGTGAAAAAGGAAATATCTTCCGTTCAAAACCGGAAGGAAGCTTTCTGAGAAACTGCTCTGTGTTCTGTTAATTCATCTCACAGAGTTACATCTTTCCCTTCAAGAAGCCTTTCGCTAAGGCTGTTTTTGTGGAATTGTCAAAGGGATATTTGGAAGCCCATAGAGGGCTATGGTGAAAAAGGAAATATCTTCCGTTCAAAACTGGAAAGGGGCTTTCTGAGAAACTGCTCTGTGTTCTGTTTATTCATCTAACAGAGTTACATCTTTCCCTTCAGGAAGCCTTTCGCTAAGGCTGTTCTTGTGGAATTGGCGACGGGATATTTGGAAGCCCATAGAGGGCTATGGTGGAAAAGGAAATATCTTCTGTTCAAAACTGGAAAGAAGCTTTCTGAGAAACTGCTCTATGTTCTGTTAATTCATCTCACAGAGTTACATCTTTCCCTTCAAGAAACCTTTCGCTAAGGCTGTTGTTATGGAATTGGCAAAGGGATATTTGGAAGCCTTAGATGGCTATGGTGAAAAAGGAAGTATCTTCCGTTCAAAATTAGAAAGAAGCTTTCTGAGAAACTGCTCTGTGTTCTCTTAATTCATCTCACAGAGTTACATCTTTCCCTTCAAGAAGCCTGTCGCTAAGGCTGTTCTTGTGGAATTGGCAACGGGATATTTGGAAGCCCATAGAGGGCTATGTTGAAAAAGGAAATATCCTCCGTTCAAAACTGGAAAGAAGCTTTCTGAGAAACTGCTCTGTGTTCTGTTAATTAATCTCACAGAGTTACATCTTTCCCTTCAAGAAGCCTTTCGCTAAGGCTGTTCTTGTGGAATTG
Source organism: Chlorocebus sabaeus (assembly GCF_047675955.1). Taxonomy (NCBI): domain Eukaryota; kingdom Metazoa; phylum Chordata; class Mammalia; order Primates; family Cercopithecidae; genus Chlorocebus; species Chlorocebus sabaeus. The sequence continues at coordinate 280,736 of NW_027327781.1, read as the reverse complement.
GCAAAGGGATATTTGGAAGCCCATAGAGGGCTATGGTGAAAAAGGAAATATCTTCCGTTCAAAACTGGAAAGAAGCTTTCTGAGAAACTGCTCTGTGTTCTGTTAATTCATCTCACAGAGTTACATCTTTCCCTTCAAGAAGCCTTTCGCTAAGGCTGTTCTTGTGGAATAGGCAACGGGATATTTGGAAGCCCATAGAGGGCTATGGTGAAAAAGGAAATATCTTCCGTTTAAAACTGGAAAGAAGCTTTCTGAGAAACTGCTCTGTGTTCTGTTAATTCATCTCACAGAGTTACATCTTTCCCTTCAAGAAGCTTTTCGCTAAGGCTGTTTTTGTGGAATTGGCAAAGGGATATTTGGAAGCCCATAGAGGGCTATGGTGAAAAAGGAAGTATCTTCCGTTCAAAACTGGAAAGAAGCTTTCTGAGAAACTGCTCTATGTTCTGTTAATTCATCTCACAGAGTTACATCTTTCCCTTCAAGAAGCCTTTCGCTAAGGCTGTTCTTGTGGAATTGGCAAAGGGATATTTGGAAGTCTATAGAGGGCTATGGTGAAAAAGGAAATATCTTCCGTTCAAAACTGGAAAGAAGCTTTCTGAGAAACTGTTCTATGTTTTGTTAATTCATCTCAGAGAATTACATCTTTCCCTTCAAGAAGCCTTTCGCTAAGGCTGTTCTTGTGGAATTGGCAAAGGGATATTTGGAAGCCCATACAGGGCTATGGTGAAAAAGGAAATATCTTCCGTTCAAAACTGGAAAGAATCTTTCTGAGAAACTGCTCTGTGTTCTGTTAATTCATCTCACAGAGTTACTTCTTTCCCTTCAAGAAGCCTTTCGCTAAGGCTGTTCTTGTGGAATTGGCAAAGGGATATTTGGAAGCCCATAGAGGGCTATGGTGAAAAAGTAAATATCTTCCGTTCAAAACTGGAAAGAAGCTTTCTGAGAAACTGCTCTGTGTTCTGTTAATTCATCTCACAGAGTTCCATCTTTCCCTTCAAGAAGCCTTTCGCTAAGGCTGTTCTTGTGGAATTGGAAAAGGGATATTTGGAAGCTCATAGAGGGCTATGGTGAAAAAGGAAATATCTTCCGTTCAAAACTGGAAAGAAGCTTTCTGAGAAACTGCTCTGTGTTCTGTTAATTCATCTCACAGATTTACATCTTTCCCTTCAAGAAGCCTTTCACTAAGACTGTTCTTGTGGAATTGGCAAAGGAATATTTGGAAGCCCATAGAGGGCTACGGTGAAAAAGGAAATATCTTCCGTTCAAAACTGGAAAGAAGCTTTCTGAGAAACTGCTCTGTGTTCTGTTAATTCATCTCACAGAGTTACATCTTTCCCTTCAAGAAGCCTTTCGCTAAGGCTGTTCTTGTGGAATTGGCAAAGGGATATTTGGAAGCCCATAGAGGGCTATGGTGAAAAAGGAAATATCTTCCGTTCAAAACTGTAAAGAAGCTTTCTGGGAAACTGCTTTCTGTTCTGTTAATTCATCTCACAGAGTTACATCTTTCCCTTCAAGAAGCCTTTCGCTAAGGCTGTTCTTGTGCAATTGGCAAAGGGATATTTGGAAGCGCATAGAGGGCTATGGTGAAAAAGGGAATATCTTCCGTTCAAAACTGGAAAGAAGCTTTCTGAGAAACTGCTCTGTGTTCTGTTAATTCATCTCACAGAGTTACATCTTTCCCTTCAAGAAGCCTTTCGCTAAGGCTGTTCTTGTGGAATTGGCAACGGGATACTTGGAAGCCCATAGAGGGCTATGGTGAAAAAGGAAATATCTTCCGTTCAAAACTCGAAAGAAGCTTTCTGAGAAACTGCTCTGTGTTCTGTTAATTCATCTCACAGAGTTACATCTTTCCCTTCAAGAAGCCTTTCCCTAAGGCTGTTTTTGTGGAATTGGCAAAGGGATATTTGGAAGCCCTTAGAGGGCTATGGTGAAAAAGGAAATATCTTCCGTTCAAAACTGGAAAGAAGCTTTCTGAGAAACTGCTCTATGTTCTGTTAATTCATCTCACAGAGTTACATCTTTCCCTTCAAGAAGCCTTTCGCTAAGGCTGTTCTTGTGGAATTGGCAAAGGGATATTTGGAAGTCTATAGAGGGCTATGGTGAAAAAGGAAATATCTTCCGTTCAAAACTGGAAAGAAGCTTTCTGAGAAACTGTTCTATGTTTTGTTAATTCATCTCAGAGAATTACATCTTTCCCTTCAAGAAGCCTTTCGCTAAGGCTGTTCTTGTGGAATTGGCACAGGGATATTTGGAAGCCCATAGAGGGCTATGGTGAAAAAGGAAATATCTTCAGTTCAAAACTGGAAAGAAGCTTTCTGAGAAACTGCTCTGTGTTCTGTTAATTCATCTCACAGAGTTACATCTTTCCCTTCAGGAAGCCTTTCGCTAAGGCTGTTCTTGTGGAATTGGCGACGGGATATTTCGAAGCCCATAGAGGGCTATGGTGAAAAAGGAAATATCGTCCGTTCAAAACTGGAAAGAAGCTTTCTGAGAAACTGCTCTATGTTCTGTTAATTCATCTCACAGAGTTACATCTTTCCCTTCAAGAAGCCTTTCGCTAAGGCTGTTGTTGTGGAATTGGCAAAGGGATATTTGGAAGCCTATAGATGGCTATGGTGAAAAAGGAAATATCTTCCGTTCAAAACTGGAAAGAAGCTTTCTGAGAAACTGCTCTGTGTTCTGTTAATTCATCTCACAGAGTTACATCTTTCCCTTCAAGAAGCCTTTCGCTAAGGCTGTTCTTGTGGAATTGGCAACGGGATATTTGGAAGCCCATAGAGGGCTACGGTGAAAAAGGAAATATCTTCCGTTCAAAATTGGAAACAACGTTTCTGAGAAACTGCTCTGTGTTCTGTTAATTCATCTCACAGAGTTACTTCTTTCCCTTCAAGAAGCCTTTCGCTAAGGCTGTTCTTGTGGAATTGGCTACGGGATATTTGGAAGCCCATAGAGGGCTATGGTGAAAAAGGAAATATGTTCCGTTCAAAACTGGAAAGAAGCTTTCTGAGAAACTGCTCTGTGTTCTGTTAATTCATCTCACAGAGTTACTTCTTTCCCTTCAAGAAGCCTTTCGCTAAGGCTGTTCTTGTGGAATTGGCAAAGGGATATTTGGAAGCCCATAGAGGGCTATGGTGAAAAAGGAAATACCTTCCGTTGAAAACTGGAAAGAAGCTTTCTGAGAAACTGCTCTGTGTTCTGTGAATTCATCTCACAGAGTTACATCTTTCCTTCAAGAAGCCTTTCGCTAAGGCTGTTCTTGTGGAATTGGCAAAGGGATATTTGGAAGCCCTTAGAGGGCTATGGTGAAAAAGGAAATATCTTCCGTTCAAAACTGGAAAGAAGCTTTCTGAGAAACTGCTCTGTGTTCTGTTAATTCATCTCACAGAGTGACATCTTTCCCTTCAAGAAGTCTTTCGCTAAGGCTGTTCTTGTGGAATTGGCAAAGGGATATTTGGAAGCCTATAGATGGCTATGGTGAAATAGGAAATATCTTCCGTTCAAAACTGGAAAGAAGCTTTCTGAGAAACTGCTCTGTGTTCTGTGAATTCATCTCACAGAGTTACATCTTTCCCTTCAAGAAGCCTTTCGCTAAGGCTGTTCTTGTGGAATTGGCAAAGGGATATTTGGAAGCCTAAAGAGGTCTAGGGTGAAAAAGGAAATATCTTCCGTTCAAAACTGGAAAGAAGCTTTCTGAGAAACTGCTCTGTGTTCTGTTAATTCATCTCACAGAGTTACATCTTTCCCTTCAAGAAGCCTTTCGCTAAGGCTGTTCTTGTGGAATTGGCAACGGGATATTTGGAAGCCCATAGAGGGCTATGGTGAAAAAGGAAATATCTTCCGTTCAAAACCGGAAGGAAGCTTTCTGAGAAACTGCTCTGTGTTCTGTTAATTCATCTCACAGAGTTACATCTTTCCCTTCAAGAAGCCTTTCGCTAAGGCTGTTTTTGTGGAATTGGCAAAGGGATATTTGGAAGCCCATAGAGGGCTATGGTGAAAAAGGAAATGTCTTCCGTTCAAAACTGGAAAGAAGCTTTCTGAGAAACTGCTCTATGTTCTGTTAATTCATCTCACAGAGTTACATCTTTCCCTTCAAGAAGCCTTTCGCTAAGGCTGTTCTTGTGGAATTGGCAAAGGGATATTTGGAAGTCTATAGAGGGCTATGGTGAAAAAGGAAATATCTTCCGTTCAAAACTGGAAAGAAGCTTTCTGAGAAACTGTTCTATGTTTTGTTAATTCATCTCAGAGAATTACATCTTTCCCTTCAAGAAGCCTTTCGCTAAGGCTGTTCTTGTGGAATTGGCAAAGGGATATTTGGAAGCGCATAGAGGGCTATGGTGAAAAAGGAAATATCTTCCGTTCAAAACTGGAAAGAAGCTTTCTGAGAAACTGCTCTGTGTTCTGTTAATTCATCTCACAGAGTTACATCTTTCCCTTCAGGAAGCCTTTCGCTAAGGCTGTTCTTGTGGAATTGGCGACGGGATATTTCGAAGCCCATAGAGGGCTATGGTGAAAAAGGAAATATCGTCCGTTCAAAACTGGAAAGAAGCTTTCTGAGAAACTGCTCTATGTTCTGTTAATTCATCTCACAGAGTTACATCTTTCCCTTCAAGAAGCCTTTCGCTAAGGCTGTTCTTGTGGAATTGGCAAAGGGATATTTGGAAGTCTATAGAGGGCTATGGTGAAAAAGGAAATATCTTCCGTTCAAAACTGGAAAGAAGCTTTCTGAGAAACTGTTCTATGTTTTGTTAATTCATCTCAGAGAATTACATCTTTCCCTTCAAGAAGCCTTTCGCTAAGGCTGTTCTTGTGGAATTGGCACAGGGATATTTGGAAGCCCATAGAGGGCTATGGTGAAAAAGGAAATATCTTCAGTTCAAAACTGGAAAGAAGCTTTCTGAGAAACTGCTCTGTGTTCTGTTAATTCATCTCACAGAGTTACATCTTTCCCTTCAGGAAGCCTTTCGCTAAGGCTGTTCTTGTGGAATTGGCGACGGTATATTTGGAAGCCCATAGAGGGCTATGGTGAAAAAGGAAATATCTTCCGTTCAAAACTGGAAAGAAGCTTTCTGAGAAACTGCTCTATGTTCTGTTAATTCATCTCACAGAGTTACATCTTTCCCTTCAAGAAGCCTTTCGCTAAGGCTGTTGTTGTGGAATTGGCAAAGGGATATTTTGAAGCCTATAGATGGCTATGGTGAAAAAGGAAATATCTTCCGTACAAAACTGGAAAGAAGCTTTCTGATAAACTGCTCTGTGTTCTCTTAATTCATCTCACAGAGTTACATCTTTCCCTTCAAGAAGCCTTTCGCTAAGGCTGTTCTTGTGGAATTGGCAAAGGGATATTTGGAAGCCCATAGAGGGCTACGGTGAAAAAGGAAATATCTTCCGTTCAAAATTGGAAACAAGCTTTCTGAGAAACTGCTCTGTGTTCTGTTAATTCATCTCACAGAGTTACATCTTTCCCTTCAAGAAGCCTTTCGCTAAGGCTGTTCTTGTGGAATTGGCTACGGGATATTTGGAAGCCCATAGAGGGCTACGGTGAAAAAGGAAATATCTTCCGTTAAAAACTGGAAAGAAGCTTTCTGAGAAACTGCTCTGTGTTCTGTTAATTCATCTCACAGAGTTACATCTTTCCCTTCAAGAAGCCTTTCGCTAAGGCTGTTCTTGTGGAATTTGAAAAGGGATATTTGGAAGCCCATAGAGGGCTATGGTGAAAAAGGAAATATCTTCCGTTCAAAACTGGAAAGAAGCTTTCTGAGAAACTGCTCTATGTTCTGTTAATTCATCTCACAGAGTTACATCTTTCCCTTCAAGAAGGCTTTCGCTAAGGCTGTTCTTGTTGAATTGGCAAACTGATATTTGGAAGTCTATAGAGGGCTATGGTGAAAAAGGAAATATCTTCCGTTCAAAACTGGAAAGAAGCTTTCTGAGAAACTGTTCTATGTTTTGTTAATTCATCTCAGAGAATTACATCTTTCCCTTCAAGAAGCCTTTCGCTAAGGCTGTTCTTTTGGAATTGACAAAGGGATATTTGGAAGCCCATAGAGGGCTATGGTGAAAAAGTAAATATCTTCCGTTCAAAAGTGGAAAGAAGCTTTCTGAGAAACTGCTCTGTGTTCTGTTAATTCATCTCACAGAGTTACTTCTTTCCCTTCAAGAAGCCTTTCGCTAAGGCTGTTCTTGTGGAATTGGCAAAGGGATATTTGGAAGCCCATAGAGGGCTATGGTGAAAAAGGAAATATGTTCCGTTCAAAACAGGAAAGAAGCTTTCTGAGAAACTGCTCCGTGTTCTGTGAATTCATCTCACAGAGTTACATCTTTCCCTTCAAGAAGCCTTTCGCTTAGGCTGTTCTTGTGGAATTGGCAAAGGGATATTTGGAAGCCCATAGAGGGCTATGGTGAAAAAGGAAATATCTTCCGTTCAAAACTGGAAAGAAGCTTTCTGAGAAACTGCTCTGTGTTCTGTTAATTCATCTCACAGAGTGACATCTTTCCCTTCAAGAAGTCTTTTGCTAAGGCTGTTCTTGTGGAATTAGCAAAGGGATATTTGGAAGCCCATAGAGGGCTATGGTGAAAAAGGAAATATCTTCCGTTCAAAACTGGAAAGGGGCTTTCTGAGAAACTGCTCTGTGTTCTGTTTATTCATCTAACAGAGTTACATCTTTCCCTTCAGGAAGCCTTTCGCTAAGGCTGTTCTTGTGGAATTGGCGACGGGATATTTGGAAGCCCATAGAGGGCTATGGTGGAAAAGGAAATATCTTCTGTTCAAAACTGGAAAGAAGCTTTCTGAGAAACTGCTCTATGTTCTGTTAATTCATCTCACAGAGTTACATCTTTCCCTTCAAGAAACCTTTCGCTAAGGCTGTTGTTATGGAATTGGCAAAGGGATATTTGGAAGCCTTAGATGGCTATGGTGAAAAAGGAAATATCTTCCGTTCAAAACTAGAAAGAAGCTTTCTGAGAAACTGCTCTGTGTTCTGTTAATTCATCTCACAGAGTTACATCTTTCCCTTCAAGAAGCCTGTCGCTAAGGCTGTTCTTGTGGAATTGGCAACGGGATATTTGGAAGCCCATAGAGGGCTATGTTGAAAAAGGAAATATCCTCCGTTCAAAACTGGAAAGAAGCTTTCTGAGAAACTGCTCTGTGTTCTGTTAATTAATCTCACAGAGTTACATCTTTCCCTTCAAGAAGCCTTTCGCTAAGGCTGTTCTTGTGGAATTGGCAAAGGGATATTTGGAAGCCCATAGAGGGCTATGGTGAAAAAGGAAATATCTTCCGTTCAAAACTGGAAAGAAGCTTTCTGAGAAACTGCTCTGTGTTCTGTTAATTCATCTCACAGAGTTACATCTTTCCCTTCAAGAAGCCTTTCGCTAAGGCTGTTCTTGTGGAATAGGCAACGGGATATTTGGAAGCCCATAGAGGGCTATGGTGAAAAAGGAAATATCTTCCGTTTAAAACTGGAAAGAAGCTTTCTGAGAAACTGCTCTGTGTTCTGTTAATTCATCTCACAGAGTTACATCTTTCCCTTCAAGAAGCTTTTCGCTAAGGCTGTTTTTGTGGAATTGGCAAAGGGATATTTGGAAGCCCTTAGAGGGCTATGGTGAAAAAGGAAGTATCTTCCGTTCAAAACTGGAAAGAAGCTTTCTGAGAACCTGCTCTATGTTCTGTTAATTCATCTCACAGAGTTACATCTTTCCCTTCAAGAAGCCTTTCGCTAAGGCTGTTCTTGTGGAATTGGCAAAGGGATATTTGGAAGTCTATAGAGGGCTATGGTGAAAAAGGAAATATCTTCCGTTCAAAACTGGAAAGAAGCTTTCTGAGAAACTGTTCTATGTTTTGTTAATTCATCTCAGAGAATTACATCTTTCCCTTCAAGAAGCCTTTCGCTAAGGCTGTTCTTGTGGAATTGGCAAAGGGATATTTGGAAGCCCATACAGGGCTATGGTGAAAAAGGAAATATCTTCCGTTCAAAACTGGAAAGAATCTTTCTGAGAAACTGCTCTGTGTTCTGTTAATTCATCTCACAGAGTTACTTCTTTCCCTTCAAGAAGCCTTTCGCTAAGGCTGTTCTTGTGGAATTGGCAAAGGGATATTTGGAAGCCCATAGAGGGCTATGGTGAAAAAGGAAATATCTTCCGTTCAAAACTGGAAAGAAGCTTTCTGAGAAACTGCTCTGTGTTCTGTTAATTCATCTCACAGAGTTCCATCTTTCCCTTCAAGAAGCCTTTCGCTAAGGCTGTTCTTGTGGAATTGGAAAAGGGATATTTGGAAGCTCATAGAGGGCTATGGTGAAAAAGGAAATATCTTCCGTTCAAAACTGGAAAGAAGCTTTCTGAGAAACTGCTCTGTGTTCTGTTAATTCATCTCACAGATTTACATCTTTCCCTTCAAGAAGCCTTTCACTAAGACTGTTCTTGTGGAATTGGCAAAGGAATATTTGGAAGCCCATAGAGGGCTACGGTGAAAAAGGAAATATCTTCCGTTCAAAACTGGAAAGAAGCTTTCTGAGAAACTGCTCTGTGTTCTGTTAATTCATCTCACAGAGTTACATCTTTCCCTTCAAGAAGCCTTTCGCTAAGGCTGTTCTTGTGGAATTGGCAAAGGGATATTTGGAAGCCCATAGAGGGCTATGGTGAAAAAGGAAATATCTTCCGTTCAAAACTGTAAAGAAGCTTTCTGGGAAACTGCTTTCTGTTCTGTTAATTCATCTCACAGAGTTACATCTTTCCCTTCAAGAAGCCTTTCGCTAAGGCTGTTCTTGTGGAATTGGCAAAGGGATATTTGGAAGCGCATAGAGGGCTATGGTGAAAAAGGGAATATCTTCCGTTCAAAACTGGAAAGAAGCTTTCTGAGAAACTGCTCTGTGTTCTGTTAATTCATCTCACAGAGTTACATCTTTCCCTTCAAGAAGCCTTTCGCTAAGGCTGTTCTTGTGGAATTGGCAACGGGATATTTGGAAGCCCATAGAGGGCTATGGTGAAAAAGGAAATATCTTCCGTTCAAAACTCGAAAGAAGCTTTCTGAGAAACTGCTCTGTGTTCTGTTAATTCATCTCACAGAGTTACATCTTTCCCTTCAAGAAGCCTTTCCCTAAGGCTGTTTTTGTGGAATTGGCAAAGGGATATTTGGAAGCCCTTAGAGGGCTATGGTGAAAAAGGAAATATCTTCCGTTCAAAACTGGAAAGAAGCTTTCTGAGAAACTGCTCTATGTTCTGTTAATTCATCTCACAGAGTTACATCTTTCCCTTCAAGAAGCCTTTCGCTAAGGCTGTTCTTGTGGAATTGGCAAAGGGATATTTGGAAGTCTATAGAGGGCTATGGTGAAAAAGGAAATATCTTCCGTTCAAAACTGGAAAGAAGCTTTCTGAGAAACTGTTCTATGTTTTGTTAATTCATCTCAGAGAACTACATCTTTCCCTTCAAGAAGCCTTTCGCTAAGGCTGTTCTTGTGGAATTGGCACAGGGATATTTGGAAGCCCATAGAGGGCTATGGTGAAAAAGGAAATATCTTCAGTTCAAAACTGGAAAGAAGCTTTCTGAGAAACTGCTCTGTGTTCTGTTAATTCATCTCACAGAGTTACATCTTTCCCTTCAGGAAGCCTTTCGCTAAGGCTGTTCTTGTGGAATTGGCGACGGTATATTTGGAAGCCCATAGAGGGCTATGGTGAAAAAGGAAATATCTTCCGTTCAAAACTGGAAAGAAGCTTTCTGAGAAACTGCTCTATGTTCTGTTAATTCATCTCACAGAGTTACATCTTTCCCTTCAAGAAGCCTTTCGCTAAGGCTGTTCTTGTGGAATTGGCAAAGGGATATTTGGAAGCCTGTAGATGGCTATGGTGAAAAAGGAAATATCTTCCGTACAAAACTGGAAAGAAGCTTTCTGATAAACTGCTCTGTGTTCTCTGAATTCATCTCACAGAGTTACATCTTTCCCTTCAAGAAGCCTTTCGCTAAGGCTGTTCTTGTGGAATTGGCAAAGGGATATTTGGAAGCCCATAGATGGCTACGGTGAAAAAGGAAATATCTTCCGTTCAAAATTGGAAACAAGCTTTCTGAGAAACTGCTCTGTGTTCTGTTAATTCATCTCACAGAGTTACATCTTTCCCTTCAAGAAGCCTTTCGCTAAGGCTGTTCTTGTGGAATTGGCTACGGGATATTTGGAAGCCCATAGAGGGCTATGGTGAAAAAGGAAATATCTTCCGTTAAAAACTGGAAAGAAGCTTTCTGAGAAACTGCTCTGTGTTCTGTTAATTCATCTCACAGAGTTACATCTTTCCCTTCAAGAAGCCTTTCGCTAAGGCTGTTCTTGTGTAATTTGAAAAGGGATATTTGGAAGCCCATAGAGGGCTATGGTGAAAAAGGAAATATCTTCCGTTCAAAACTGGAAAGAAGCTTTCTGAGAAACTGCTCTATGTTCTGTTAATTCATCTCACAGAGTTACATCTTTCCCTTCAAGAAGCCTTTCGCTAAGGCTGTTCTTGTGGAATTGGCAAACTGATATTTGGAAGTCTATAGAGGGCTATGGTGAAAAAGGAAATATCTTCCGTTCAAAACTGGAAAGAAGCTTTCTGAGAAACTGTTCTATGTTTTGTTAATTCATCTCAGAGAATTACATCTTTCCCTTCAAGACGCCTTTCGCTAAGGCTGTTCTTCTGGAATTGGCAAAGGGATATTTGGAAGCCCATAGAGGGCTATGGTGAAAAAGTAAATATCTTCCGTTCAAAACTGGAAAGAAGCTTTCTGAGAAACTGCTCTGTGTTCTGTTAATTCATCTCACAGAGTTACTTCTTTCCCTTCAAGAAGCCTTTCGCTAAGGCTGTTCTTGTGGAATTGGCAAAGGGATATTTGGAAGCCCATACAGGGCTATGGTGAAAAAGGAAATATCTTCCGTTCAAAACTGGAAAGAAGCTTTCTGAGAAACTGCTCTGTGTTCTGTTAATTCATCTCACAGAGTTACATCTTTCCCTTCAAGAAGCCTTTCGCTAAGGCTGTTCTTGTGGAATTGGCAAAGGGATATTTGGAAGCCTAAAGAGGACTAGGGTGAAAAAGGAAATATCTTCCGTTCAAAACTGGAAAGAAGCTTTCTGAGAAACTGCTCTGTGTTCTGTTAATTAATCTCACAGAGTTACATCTTTCCCTTCAAGAAGCCTTTCGCTAAGGCTGTTCTTGTGGAATTGGCAAAGGGATATTTGGAAGCCCATAGAGGGTATGGTGAAAAAGGGAATATCTTCCGTTCAAAACTGGAAAGAAGCTTTCTGAGAAACTGCTCTGTGTTCTGTTAATTCATCTCACAGAGGTACATCTTTCCCTTCAAGAAGCCTTTCGCTAAGGCTGTTCTTGTGGAATTGGCAACGGGATATTTGGAAGCCCATAGAGGGCTATGGTGAAAAAGGAAATATCTTCCGTTCAAAACTGGAAAGAAGCTTTCTGAGAAACTGCTCTGTGTTCTGTTAATTAATCTCACAGAGTTACATCTTTCCCTTCAAGAAGCCTTTCGCTAAGGCTGTTTTTGTGGAATTGGCAAAGGGATATTTGCAAGCCCATAGAGGGCTATGGTGAAAAAGGAAATATCTTCCGTTCAAAACTGTAAAGAAGATTTCTGAGAAACTGCTCTATGTTCTGTTAATTCATCTCACAGAGTTACATCTTTCCCTTCAAGAAGCCTTTCGCTAAGGCTGTTCTTGTGGAATTGGCAAAGGGATATTTGGAAGTCTATAGAGGGCTATGGTGAAAAAGGAAATATCTTCCGTTCAAAACTGGAAAGAAGCTTTCTGAGAAACTGTTCTATGTTTTGTTAATTCATCTCAGAGAATTACATCTTTCCCTTCAAGAAGCCTTTCGCTAAGGCTGTTCTTGTGGAATTGGCAAAGGGATATTTGGAAGCCCATAGAGGGCTATGGTGAAAAAGGAAATATCTTCCGTTCAAAACTGGAAAGAAGCTTTCTGAGAAACTGCTCTGTGTTCTGTTAATTCATCTCACAGAGTTACTTCTTTCCCTTCAAGAAGCCTTTCGCTAAGGCTGTTCTTGTGGAATTGGCAAAGGGATATTTGGAAGCCCATAGAGGGCTATGGTGAAAAAGGAAATATCTTCCGTTCAAAACTGGAAAGAAGCTTTCTGAGAAACTGCTCTGTGTTCTGTTAATTCATCTCACAGAGTTACATCTTTCCCTTCAAGAAGCCTTTCGCTAAGGCTGTTTTTGTGGAATTGGCAAAGGGATATTTGGAAGCCCATAGAGGGCTATGGTGAAAAAGGAAATATCTTCCGTTCAAAACTGGAAAGAAGCTTTCTGAGAAACTGCTCTATGTTCTGTTAATTCATCTCACAGAGTTACATCTTTCCCTTCAAGAAGCCTTTCGCTGAGGCTGTTCTTGTGGAATTGGCAAAGGGATATTTGGAAGCCCATAGAGGGCTATGGTGAAAAAGGAAATATCTTCCGTTGAAAACTGGAAAGAAGCTTTCTGAGAAACTGCTCTATGTTCTGTTAATTCATCTCACAGAGTTACATCTTTCCCTTCAAGAAGCCTTTCGCTAAGGCTGTTGTTGTGGAATTGGCAAAGGGATATTTGGAAGCCTATAGATGGCTATGGTGAAAAAGGAAATATCTTCCGTTCAAAACTGGAAAGAAGCTTTCTGAGAAACTGCTCTGTGTTCTGTTAATTCATCTCACAGAGTTACATCTTTCCCTTCAAGAAGCCTTTCGCTAAGGCTGTTCTTGTGGAATTGGCAAAGGGATATTTGAAGCCCATAGAGGGCTACGGTGAAAAAGGAAATATCTTCCGTTCAAAATTGGAAACAACCTTTCTGAGAAACTGCTCTGTGTTCTGTTAATTCATCTCACAGAGTTACATCTTTCCCTTCAAGAAGCCTTTCGCTAAGGCTGTTCTTGTGGAATTGGCTACGGGATATTTGGAAGCCCATAGAGGGCTATGGTGAAAAAGGAAATATCTTCCGTTCAAAACTGGAAAGAAGCTTTCTGAGAAACTGCTCTGTGTTCTGTTAATTCATCTCACAGAGTTACATCTTTCCCTTCAAGAAGCCTTTCGCTAAGGCTGTTCTTGTGGAATTGGGTACGGGATATTTGGAAGCCCATAGAGGGCTATGGTGAAAAAGGAAATATCTTCCGTTCAAAACTGGAAAGAAGCTTTCTGAGAAACTGCTCTATGTTCTGTTAATTCATCTCACAGAGTTACATCTTTCCCTTCAAGAAGCCTTTCGCTAAGGCTGTTCTTGTGGAATTGGCAAACTGATATTTGGAAGTCTATAGAGGGCTATGGTGAAAAAGGAAATATCTTCCGTTCAAAACTGGAAAGAAGCTTTCTGAGAAACTGTTCTATGTTTTGTTAATTCATCTCAGAGAATTACATCTTTCCCTTCAAGAAGCCTTTCGATAAGGCTGTTCTTCTGGAATTGGCAAAGGGATATTTGGAAGCCCATAGAGGGCTATGGTGAAAAAGTAAATATCTTCCGTTCAAAACTGGAAAGAAGCTTTCTGAGAAACTGCTCTGTGTTCTGTTAATTCATCTCACAGAGTTACTTCTTTCCCTTCAAGAAGCCTTTCGCTAAGGCTGTTCTTGTGGAATAGGCGACGGGATATTTGGAAGCCCATAGAGGGCTATGGTGAAAAAGGAAATATCTTCCGTTCAAAACTGGAAAGAAGCTTTCTGAGAAACTGCTCTGTGTTCTGTGAATTCATCTCACAGAGTTACATCTTTCCCTTCAAGAAGCCTTTCGCTAAGGCTGTTCTTGTGGAATTGGCAACGGAATATTTGGAAGCCTATAGATGGCTATGGTGAAAAAGGAAATAACTTCCGTTCAAAACTGGAAAGAAGCTTTCTGAGAAACTGCTCTGTGTTCTCTTAATTCATCTCACAGAGTTACATCTTTCCCTTCAAGAAGCCTTTCGCTAAGGCTGTTCTTGTGGAATTGGCAAAGGGATATTTGGAAGCCCATAGTGGGCTACGGTGAAAAAGGAAATATCTTCCGTTCAAAATTGGAAACAAGCTTTCTGAGAAACTGCTCTGTGTTCTGTTAATTCATCTCACAGAGTTACATCTTTCCCTTCAAGAAGCCTTTCGCTAAGGCTGTTCTTGTGGAATTGGCTACGGGATATTTGGAAGCCCATAGAGGGCTGTGGTGAAAAAGGGAATATCTTCCGTTCAAAACTGGAAAGAAGCTTTCTGAGAAACTGCTCTATGTTCTGTTAATTCATCTCACAGAGTTACATCTTTCCCTTCAAGGAGCCTTTCGCTAAGGCTGTTCTTGTGGAATTGGCAAACTGATATTTGGAAGTCTATAGAGGGCTATGGTGAAAAAGGAAATATCTTCCGTTCAAAACTGGAAAGAAGCTTTCTGAGAAACTGTTCTATGTTTTGTTAATTCATCTCAGAGAATTACATCTTTCCCTTCAAGAAGCCTTTCGCTAAGGCTGTTCTTCTGGAATTGGCACAGGGATATTTGGAAGCCCATAGAGGGCTATGGTGAAAAAGGAAATATCTTCCGTTCAAAACTGGAAAGAAGCTTTCTGAGAAACTGCTCTGTGTTCTGTTAATTCATCTCACAGAGTTACTTCTTTCCCTTCAAGAAGCCTTTCGCTAAGGCTGTTCTTGTGGAATTGGCTACGGGATATTTGGAAGCCCATAGAGGGCTATGGTGAAAAAGGAAATATCTTCCGTTCAAAACTGGAAAGAAGCTTTCTGAGAAACTGCTCTGTGTTCTGTTAATTCATCTCACAGAGTTACATCTTTCCCTTCAAGAAGCCTTTCGCTAAGGCTGTTCTTGTGGAATTGGCAAAGGGATATTTGGAAGCCCATAGAGGGCTATGGTGAAAAAGGGAATATCTTCCGTTCAAAACTGGAAAGAAGCTTTCTGAGAAACTGCTCTGTGTTCTCTTAATTCATCTCACAGAGTTACATCTTTCCCTTCAAGAAGCCTTTCGCTAAGGCTGTTCTTGTGGAATTGGCAACGGGATATTTGGAAGCCCATAGAGGGCTATGGTGAAAAAGGAAATATCTTCCGTTCAAAACTGGAAAGAAGCTTTCTGAGAAACTGCTCTGTGTTCTGTTAATTCATCTCACAGAGTTACATCTTTCCCTTCAAGAAGCCTTTCGCTGAGGCTGTTGTTGTGGAATTGGCAAAGGGATATTTGGAAGCCCATAGAGGGCTATGGTGAAAAAGGAAATATCTTCCGTTCAAAACTGGAAAGAAGCTTTCTGAGAAACTGCTCTATGTTCTGTTAATTCATCTCACAGAGTTACATCTTTCCCTTCAAGAAGCCTTTCGATAAGGCTGTTGTTGTGGAATTGGCAAAGGGATATTTGGAAGCCTATAGATGGCTATGGTGAAAAAGGAAATATCTTCCGTTCAAAACTGGAAAGAAGCTTTCTGAGAAACTGCTCTGTGTTCTGTTAATTCATCTCACAGAGTTACATCTTTCCCTTCAAGAAGCCTTTCGCTAAGGCTGTTCTTGTGGAATTGGCAACGGGATATTTGGAAGCCCATAGAGGGCTATGGTGAAAAAGGAAATATCTTCCGTTCAAAACTGGAAAGAAGCTTTCTGAGAAACTGCTCTGTGTTCTGTTAATTCATCTCACAGAGTTACATCTTTCCCTTCAAGAAGCCTTTCGCTAAGGCTGTTCTTGTGGAATTGGCTACGGGATATTTGGAAGCCAATAGAGGGCTATGGTGAAAAAGGAAATATCTTCCGTTCAAAACTGGAAAGAAGCTTTCTGAGAAACTGCTCTGTGTTCTGTTAATTCATCTCACAGAGTTACATCTTTCCCTTCAGGAAGCCTTTCGCTAAGGCTGTTCTTGTGGAATTGGCGACGGGATATTTGGAAGCCCATAGAGGGCTATGGTGAAAAAGGAAATATCTTCCGTTCAAAATTGGAAAGAAGCTTTCTGAGAAACTGCTCTATGTTCTGTTAATTCATCTCACAGAGTTACATCTTTCCCTTCAAGAAGCCTTTCGCTAAGGCTGTTGTTGTGGAATTGGCAAAGGGATATTTGGAAGCCTATAGATGGCTATGGTGAAAAAGGAAATATCTTCCGTTCAAAACTGGAAAGAAGCTTTCTGAGAAACTGCTCTGTGTTCTCTTAATTCATCTCACAGAGTTACATCTTTCCCTTCAAGAAGCCTTTCGCTAAGGCTGTTCTTGTGGAATTGGCAAAGGGATATTTGGAAGCCCATAGAGGGCTACGGTGAAAAAGGAAATATCTTCCGTTCAAAATTGGAAACAAGCTTTCTGAGAAACTGCTCTGTGTTCTGTTAATTCATCTCACAGAGTTACATCTTTCCCTTCAAGAAGCCTTTCGCTAAGGCTGTTCTTGTGGAATTGGCTACGGGATATTTGGAAGCCCATAGAGGGCTATGGTGAAAAAGGAAATATCTTCCGTTCAAAACTGGAAAGAAGCTTTCTGAGAAACTGCTCTGTGTTCTGTTAATTCATCTCACAGAGTTACATCTTTCCCTTCAAGAAGCCTTTCGCTAAGGCTGTTCTTGTGGAATTGGCAAAGGGATATTTGGAAGCCCATAGAGGGCTATGGTGAAAAAGGGAATATCTTCCGTTCAAAACTGGAAAGAAGCTTTCTGAGAAACTGCTCTGTGTTCTGTTAATTCATCTCACAGAGTTACATCTTTCCCTTCAAGAAGCCTTTCGCTAAGGCTGTTCTTGTGGAATTGGCAACGGGATATTTGGAAGCCCATAGAGGGCTATGGTGAAAAAGGAAATATCTTCCGTTCAAAACTGGAAAGAAGCTTTCTGAGAAACTGCTCTGTGTTCTGTTAATTCATCTCACAGAGTTACATCTTTCCCTTCAAGAAGCCTTTCGCTAAGGCTGTTTTTGTGGAATTGGCAAAGGGATATTTGGAAGCCCATAGAGGGCTATGGTGAAAAAGGAAATATCTTCCGTTCAAAACTGGAAAGAAGCTTTCTGAGAAACTGCTCTATGTTCTGTTAATTCATCTCAAAGTGTTACATCTTTCCCTTCAAGAAGCCTTTCGCTGAGGCTGTTCTTGTGGAATTGGCAAAGGGATATTTGGAAGCCCATAGAGGGCTATGGTGAAAAAGGAAATATCTTCCGTTCAAAACTGGAAAGAAGCTTTCTGAGAAACTGCTCTATGTTCTGTTAATTCATCTCACAGAGTTACATCTTTCCCTTCCAGAAGCCTTTCGCTAAGGCTGTTGTTGTGGAATTGGCAAAGGGATATTTGGAAGCCTATAGATGGCTATGGTGAAAAAGGAAATATCTTCCGTTCAAAACTGGAAAATAGCTTTCTGAGAAACTGCTCTGTGTTCTGTTAATTCATCTCACAGAGTTACATCTTTCCCTTCAAGAAGCCTTTCGCTAAGGCTGTTCTTGTGGAATTGGCAAAGGGATATTTGGAAGCCCATAGAGGGCTACGGTGAAAAATTAAATATCTTCCGTTCAAAATTGGAAACAACCTTTCTGAGAAACTGCTCTGTGTTCTGTTAATTCATCTCACAGAGTTACATCTTTCCCTTCAAGAAGCCTTTCGCTAAGACTGTTCTTGTGGAATTGGCTACGGGATATTTGGAAGCCCATAGAGCGCTATGGTGAAAAAGGAAATAACTTCCGTTCAAAACTGGAAAGAAGCTTTCTGAGAAACTGCTCTGTGTTCTGTTAATTCATCTCACAGAGTTACATCTTTCCCTTCAAGAAGCCTTTCGCCAAGGCTGTTCTTGTGGAATTGGAAAAGGGATATTTGGAAGCCCATAGAGGGCTATGGTGAAAAAGGAAATATCTTCCGTTCAAAACTGGAAAGAAGCTTTCTGAGAAACTGCTCTATGTTCTGTTAATTCATCTCACAGAGTTACATCTTTCCCTTCAAGAAGTCTTTCGCTAAGGCTGTTCTTGTGGAATTGGCAAACTGATATTTGGAAGTCTATAGAGGGCTATGGTGAAAAAGGAAATATCTTCCGTTCAAAACTGGAAAGAAGCTTTCTGAGAAACTGTTCTATGTTTTGTTAATTCATCTCAGAGAATTACATCTTTCCCTTCAAGAAGCCTTTCGCTAAGGCTGTTCTTCTGGAATTGGCAAAGGGATATTTGGAAGCCCATAGAGGGCTATGGTGAAAAAGTAAATATCTTCCGTTCAAAACTGGAAAGAAGCTTTCTGAGAAACTGCTCTGTGTTCTGTTAATTCATCTCACAGAGTTACTTCTTTCCCTTCAAGAAGCCTTTCGCTAAGGCTGTTCTTGTGGAATTGGCAAAGGGATATTTGGAAGCCCATAGAGGGCTACGGTGAAAAAGGAAATATCTTCCGTTCAAAACTGGAAACAAGCTTTCTGAGAAACTGCTCTATGTTCCGTTAATTCATCTCACAGAGTTACATCTTTCCCTTCAAGAAGCCTTTCGCTAAGGCTGTTCTTGTGGAATTGGCAAAGGGATATTTGGAAGCCTAAAGAGGTCTAGGGTGAAAAAGGAAATATCTTCCGTTCAAAACTGGAAAGAAGCTTTCTGAGAAACTGCTCTGTGTTCTGTTAATTCATCTCACAGAGTTACATCTTTCCCTTCAAGAAGCCTTTCGCTAAGGCTGTTCTTGTGGAATTGGCAAAGGGATATTTGGAAGCCCATAGAGGGCTATGGTGAAAAAGGGAATATCTTCCGTTCAAAACTGGAAAGAACGTTTCTGAGAAACTGCTCTGTGTTCTGTTAATTCATCTCACAGAGTTACATCTTTCCCTTCAAGAAGCCTTTCGCTAAGGCTGTTCTTGTGGAATTGGCAACGGGATATTTGGAAGCCCATAGAGGGCTATGGTGAAAAAGGAAATATCTTCCGTTCAAAACTGGAAAGAAGCTTTCTGAGAAACTGCTCTGTGTTCTGTTAATTCATCTCACAGAGTTACATCTTTCCCTTCAAGAAGCCTTTCGCTAAGGCTGTTCTTGTGGAATTGGCTACGGGATATTTGGAAGCCCATAGAGGGCTGTGGTGAAAAAGGGAATATCTTCCGTTCAAAACTGGAAAGAAGCTTTCTGAGAAACTGCTCTATGTTCTGTTAATTCATCTCACAGAGTTACATCTTTCCCTTCAAGGAGCCTTTCGCTAAGGCTGTTCTTGTGGAATTGGCAAACTGATATTTGGAAGTCTATAGAGGGCTATGGTGAAAAAGGAAATATCTTCCGTTCAAAACTGGAAAGAAGCTTTCTGAGAAACTGTTCTATGTTTTGTTAATTCATCTCAGAGAATTACATCTTTCCCTTCAAGAAGCCTTTCGCTAAGGCTGTTCTTCTGGAATTGGCACAGGGATATTTGGAAGCCCATAGAGGGCTATGGTGAAAAAGGAAATATCTTCCGTTCAAAACTGGAAAGAAGCTTTCTGAGAAACTGCTCTGTGTTCTGTTAATTCATCTCACAGAGTTACTTCTTTCCCTTCAAAAAGCCTTTCGCTAAGGCTGTTCTTGTGGAATTGGCAAAGGGATATTTGGAAGCCCATAGAGGGCTATGGTGAAAAAGGAAATATCTTCCGTTCAAAACTGGAAAGAAGCTTTCTGAGAAACTGCTCTGTGTTCTGTTAATTCATCTCACAGAGTTACATCTTTCCCTTCAAGAAGCCTTTCGCTAAGGCTGTTCTTGTGGAATTGGCAAAGGGATATTTGGAAGCCCATAGAGGGCTATGGTGAAAAAGGGAATATCTTCCGTTCAAAACTGGAAAGAAGCTTTCTGAGAAACTGCTCTGTGTTCTGTTAATTCATCTCACAGAGTTACATCTTTCCCTTCAAGAAGCCTTTCGCTAAGGCTGTTCTTGTGGAATTGGCAACGGGATATTTGGAAGCCCATAGAGGGCTATGGTGAAAAAGGAAATATCTTCCGTTCAAAACTGGAAAGAAGCTTTCTGAGAAACTGCTCTGTGTTCTGTTAATTCATCTCACAGAGTTACATCTTTCCCTTCAAGAAGCCTTTCGCTAAGGCTGTTTTTGTGGAATTGGCAAAGGGATATTTGGAAGCCCATAGAGGGCTATGGTGAAAAAGGAAATATCTTCCGTTCAAAACTGGAAAGAAGCTTTCTGAGAAACTGCTCTATGTTCTGTTAATTCATCTCACAGAGTTACATCTTTCCCTTCAAGAAGCCTTTCGCTGAGGCTGTTGTTGTGGAATTGGCAAAGGGATATTTGGAAGCCCATAGAGGGCTATGGTGAAAAAGGAAATATCTTCCGTTCAAAACTGGAAAGAAGCTTTCTGAGAAACTGCTCTATGTTCTGTTAATTCATCTCACAGAGTTACATCTTTCCCTTCAAGAAGCCTTTCGATAAGGCTGTTGTTGTGGAATTGGCAAAGGGATATTTGGAAGCCTATAGATGGCTATGGTGAAAAAGGAAATATCTTCCGTTCAAAACTGGAAAGAAGCTTTCTGAGAAACTGCTCTGTGTTCTGTTAATTCATCTCACAGAGTTACATCTTTCCCTTCAAGAAGCCTTTCGCTAAGGCTGTTCTTGTGGAATTGGCAACGGGATATTTGGAAGCCCATAGAGGGCTATGGTGAAAAAGGAAATATCTTCCGTTCAAAACTGGAAAGAAGCTTTCTGAGAAACTGCTCTGTGTTCTGTTAATTCATCTCACAGAGTTACATCTTTCCCTTCAAGAAGCCTTTCGCTAAGGCTGTTCTTGTGGAATTGGCTACGGGAT
The DNA here is from genome assembly GCF_047675955.1 of Chlorocebus sabaeus. Lineage (NCBI taxonomy): Eukaryota > Metazoa > Chordata > Mammalia > Primates > Cercopithecidae > Chlorocebus > Chlorocebus sabaeus. Next base: position 260,090 of record NW_027327781.1, on the reverse strand, counting down.
ATTTGGAAGCCAATAGAGGGCTATGGTGAAAAAGGAAATATCTTCCGTTCAAAACTGGAAAGAAGCTTTCTGAGAAACTGCTCTGTGTTCTGTTAATTCATCTCACAGAGTTACATCTTTCCCTTCAGGAAGCCTTTCGCTAAGGCTGTTCTTGTGGAATTGGCGACGGGATATTTGGAAGCCCATAGAGGGCTATGGTGAAAAAGGAAATATCTTCCGTTCAAAATTGGAAAGAAGCTTTCTGAGAAACTGCTCTATGTTCTGTTAATTCATCTCACAGAGTTACATCTTTCCCTTCAAGAAGCCTTTCGCTAAGGCTGTTGTTGTGGAATTGGCAAAGGGATATTTGGAAGCCTATAGATGGCTATGGTGAAAAAGGAAATATCTTCCGTTCAAAACTGGAAAGAAGCTTTCTGAGAAACTGCTCTGTGTTCTCTTAATTCATCTCACAGAGTTACATCTTTCCCTTCAAGAAGCCTTTCGCTAAGGCTGTTCTTGTGGAATTGGCAAAGGGATATTTGGAAGCCCATAGAGGGCTACGGTGAAAAAGGAAATATCTTCCGTTCAAAATTGGAAACAAGCTTTCTGAGAAACTGCTCTGTGTTCTGTTAATTCATCTCACAGAGTTACATCTTTCCCTTCAAGAAGCCTTTCGCTAAGGCTGTTCTTGTGGAATTGGCTACGGGATATTTGGAAGCCCATAGAGGGCTATGGTGAAAAAGGAAATATCTTCCGTTCAAAACTGGAAAGAAGCTTTCTGAGAAACTGCTCTGTGTTCTGTTAATTCATCTCACAGAGTTACATCTTTCCCTTCAAGAAGCCTTTCGCTAAGGCTGTTCTTGTGGAATTGGCAAAGGGATATTTGGAAGCCCATAGAGGGCTATGGTGAAAAAGGGAATATCTTCCGTTCAAAACTGGAAAGAAGCTTTCTGAGAAACTGCTCTGTGTTCTGTTAATTCATCTCACAGAGTTACATCTTTCCCTTCAAGAAGCCTTTCGCTAAGGCTGTTCTTGTGGAATTGGCAACGGGATATTTGGAAGCCCATAGAGGGCTATGGTGAAAAAGGAAATATCTTCCGTTCAAAACTGGAAAGAAGCTTTCTGAGAAACTGCTCTGTGTTCTGTTAATTCATCTCACAGAGTTACATCTTTCCCTTCAAGAAGCCTTTCGCTAAGGCTGTTTTTGTGGAATTGGCAAAGGGATATTTGGAAGCCCATAGAGGGCTATGGTGAAAAAGGAAATATCTTCCGTTCAAAACTGGAAAGAAGCTTTCTGAGAAACTGCTCTATGTTCTGTTAATTCATCTCAAAGTGTTACATCTTTCCCTTCAAGAAGCCTTTCGCTGAGGCTGTTCTTGTGGAATTGGCAAAGGGATATTTGGAAGCCCATAGAGGGCTATGGTGAAAAAGGAAATATCTTCCGTTCAAAACTGGAAAGAAGCTTTCTGAGAAACTGCTCTATGTTCTGTTAATTCATCTCACAGAGTTACATCTTTCCCTTCCAGAAGCCTTTCGCTAAGGCTGTTGTTGTGGAATTGGCAAAGGGATATTTGGAAGCCTATAGATGGCTATGGTGAAAAAGGAAATATCTTCCGTTCAAAACTGGAAAATAGCTTTCTGAGAAACTGCTCTGTGTTCTGTTAATTCATCTCACAGAGTTACATCTTTCCCTTCAAGAAGCCTTTCGCTAAGGCTGTTCTTGTGGAATTGGCAAAGGGATATTTGGAAGCCCATAGAGGGCTACGGTGAAAAATTAAATATCTTCCGTTCAAAATTGGAAACAACCTTTCTGAGAAACTGCTCTGTGTTCTGTTAATTCATCTCACAGAGTTACATCTTTCCCTTCAAGAAGCCTTTCGCTAAGACTGTTCTTGTGGAATTGGCTACGGGATATTTGGAAGCCCATAGAGCGCTATGGTGAAAAAGGAAATAACTTCCGTTCAAAACTGGAAAGAAGCTTTCTGAGAAACTGCTCTGTGTTCTGTTAATTCATCTCACAGAGTTACATCTTTCCCTTCAAGAAGCCTTTCGCCAAGGCTGTTCTTGTGGAATTGGAAAAGGGATATTTGGAAGCCCATAGAGGGCTATGGTGAAAAAGGAAATATCTTCCGTTCAAAAGTGGAAAGAAGCTTTCTGAGAAACTGCTCTATGTTCTGTTAATTCATCTCACAGAGTTACATCTTTCCCTTCAAGAAGCCTTTCGCTAAGGCTGTTCTTGTGGAATTGGCAAACTGATATTTGGAAGTCTATAGAGGGCTATGGTGAAAAAGGAAATATCTTCCGTTCAAAACTGGAAAGAAGCTTTCTGAGAAACTGTTCTATGTTTTGTTAATTCATCTCAGAGAATTACATCTTTCCCTTCAAGAAGCCTTTCGCTAAGGCTGTTCTTCTGGAATTGGCAAAGGGATATTTGGAAGCCCATAGAGGGCTATGGTGAAAAAGTAAATATCTTCCGTTCAAAACTGGAAAGAAGCTTTCTGAGAAACTGCTCTGTGTTCTGTTAATTCATCTCACAGAGTTACTTCTTTCCCTTCAAGAAGCCTTTCGCTAAGGCTGTTCTTGTGGAATTGGCAAAGGGATATTTGGAAGCCCATAGAGGGCTACGGTGAAAAAGGAAATATCTTCCGTTCAAAACTGGAAACAAGCTTTCTGAGAAACTGCTCTATGTTCCGTTAATTCATCTCACAGAGTTACATCTTTCCCTTCAAGAAGCCTTTCGCTAAGGCTGTTCTTGTGGAATTGGCAAAGGGATATTTGGAAGCCTAAAGAGGTCTAGGGTGAAAAAGGAAATATCTTCCGTTCAAAACTGGAAAGAAGCTTTCTGAGAAACTGCTCTGTGTTCTGTTAATTCATCTCACAGAGTTACATCTTTCCCTTCAAGAAGCCTTTCGCTAAGGCTGTTCTTGTGGAATTGGCAAAGGGATATTTGGAAGCCCATAGAGGGCTATGGTGAAAAAGGGAATATCTTCCGTTCAAAACTGGAAAGAACCTTTCTGAGAAACTGCTCTGTGTTCTGTTAATTCATCTCACAGAGTTACATCTTTCCCTTCAAGAAGCCTTTCGCTAAGGCTGTTCTTGTGGAATTGGCAACGGGATATTTGGAAGCCCATAGAGGGCTATGGTGAAAAAGGAAATATCTTCCGTTCAAAACTGGAAAGAAGCTTTCTGAGAAACTGCTCTGTGTTCTGTTAATTCATCTCACAGAGTTACATCTTTCCCTTCAAGAAGCCTTTCGCTAAGGCTGTTTTTGTGGAATTAGCAAAGGGATATTTGGAAGCCCATAGAGGGCTACGGTGAAAAAGGAAATATCTTCCGTTCAAAACTGGAAAGAAGCTTTCTGAGAAACTGCTCTATGTTCTGTTAATTCATCTCACAGAGTTACATCTTTCCCTTCAAGAAGCCTTTCGCTAAGGCTGTTCTTGTGGAATTGGCAAAGGGATGATTGGAAGTCTATAGAGGGCTATGGTAAAAAGGAAATATCTTCCGTTCAAAACTGGAAAGAAGCTTTCTGAGAAACTGTTCTATGTTTTGTTAATTCATCTCAGAGGATTACATCTTTCCCTTCAAGAAGCCTTTCGCTAAGGCTGTTCTTGTGGAATTGGCAAAGGGATATTTGGAAGCCCATAGAGGGCTATGGTGAAAAAGTAAATATCTTCCGTTCAAAACTGGAAAGAAGCTTTCTGAGAAACTGCTCTGTGTTCTGTTAATTCATCTCACAGAGTTACTTCTTTCCCTTCAAGAAGCCTTTCGCTAAGGCTGTTCTTGTGGAATTGGCAAAGGGATATTTGGAAGCCCATAGAGGGCTATGGTGAAAAAGGAAATATCTTCCGTTCAAAACTGGAAAGAAGCTTTCTGAGAAACTGCTCTGTGTTCTGTTAATTCATCTCACAGAGTTACATCTTTCCCTTCAGGAAGCCTTTCGCTAAGGCTGTTCTTGTGGAATTGGCAAAGGGATATTTGGAAGCCCATAGAGGGCTATGGTGAAAAAGGAAATATCGTCCGTTCAAAACTGGAAAGAAGCTTTCTGAGAAACTGCTCTATGTTCTGTTAATTCATCTCACAGAGTTACATCTTTCCCTTCAAGAAGCCTTTCGCTAAGGCTGTTGTTGTGGAATTGGCAAAGGGATATTTGGAAGCCTATAGATGGCTATGGTGAAAAAGGAAATATCTTCCGTTCAAAACTGGAAAGAAGCTTTCTGAGAAACTGCTCTGTGTTCTCTTAATTCATCTCACAGAGTTACATCTTTCCCTTCAAGAAGCCTTTCGCTAAGGGTGTTCTTGTGGAATTGGCAAAGGGATATTTGGAAGCCCATAGAGGGCTACGGTGAAAAAGGAAATATCTTCCGTTCAAAATTGGAAACAAGCTTTCTGAGAAACTGCTCTGTGTTCTGTTAATTCATCTCACAGAGTTACATCTTTCCCTTCAAGAAGCCTTTCGCTAAGGCTGTTCTTGTGGAATTGGCTACGGGATATTTGGAAGCCCATAGAGGGCTACGGTGAAAAAGGAAATATCTTCCGTTAAAAACTGGAAAGAAGCTTTCTGAGAAACTGCTCTGTGTTCTGTAAATTCATCTCACAGAGTTACATCTTTCCCTTCAAGAAACCTTTCGCTAAGGCTGTTCTTGTGGAATTGGAAAAGGGATATTTGAAAGCCCATAGAGGGCTATGGTGAAAAAGGAAATATCTTCCGTTCAAAACTGGAAAGAAGCTTTCTGAGAAACTGCTCTATGTTCTGTTAATTCATCTCACAGAGTTACATCTTTCCCTTCAAGAAGCCTTTCGCTAAGGCTGTTCTTGTGGAATTGGCAAACTGATATTTGGAAGTCTATAGAGGGCTATGGTGAAAAAGGAAATATCTTCCGTTCAAAACTGGAAAGAAGCTTTCTGAGAAACTGTTCTATGTTTTGTTAATTCATCTCAGAGATTTACATCTTTCCCTTCAAGAAGCCTTTCGCTAAGGCTGTTCTTTTGGAATTGGCAAAGGGATATTTGGAAGCCCATAGAGGGCTATGGTGAAAAAGTAAATATCTTCCGTTCAAAACTGGAAAGAAGCTTTCTGAGAAACTGCTCTGTGTTCTGTTAATTCATCTCACAGAGTTACTTCTTTCCCTTCAAGAAGCCTTTCGCTAAGGCTGTTCTTGTGGAATTGGCAAAGGGATATTTGGAAGCCCATAGAGGGCTATTGTGAAAAAGGAAATATCTTCCGTTCAAAACTGGAAAGGGGCTTTCTGAGAAACTGCTCTGTGTTCTGTTAATTCATCTAACAGAGTTACATCTTTCCCTTCAGGAAGCCTTTCGCTAAGGCTGTTCTTGTGGAATTGGCCAAGGGATATTTGGAAGCCCATAGAGGGCTGTGGTGAAAAAGGAAATATCTTATGTTCAAAACTGTAAAGAAGCTTTCTGAGAAACTGCTTTGTGTTCTGTTAATTCATCTCACAGAGTTACATCTTTCCCTTCAAGAAGCCTTTCGCTAAGGCTGTTCTTGTGGAATTGGCAAAGGCATATTTGGAAGCCCATAGAGGGCTATGGTGAAAAAGGAAATATCTTCCGTTCAAAACTGGAAAGAAGCTTTCTGAGAAACTGCTCTGTGTTCTGTTAATTCATCTCACAGAGTTACATCTTTCCCTTCAAGAAGCCTTTCACTAAGGCTGTTCTTGTGGAATTGGCAAAGGGATATTTGGAAGCCCATAGAGGGCTATGGTGAAAAAGGAAATATCTTCCGTTCAAAACTGGAAAGAAGCTTTCTGAGAAACTGCTCTGTGTTCTGTTAATTCATCTCACAGAGTTACATCTTTCCCTTCAAGAAGCCTTTCGCTAAGGCTGTTCTTGTGGAATTGGCAAAGGGATATTTGGAAGCCCATAGAGAGCTGTGGTGAAAAAGGAAATATCTTATGTTCAAAACTGTAAAGAAGCTTTCTGAGAAACTGCTTTGTGTTCTGTTAATTCATCTCACAGAATTACATCTTTCCCTTTAAGAAGTCTTTCGCTAAGGCTGTTCTTGTGGAATTGGCAAAGGGATATTTGGAAGCCCTTAGAGGGCTATGGTGAAAAAGGAAATATCTTCCGTTCAAAACTGGAAAGAAGCTTTCTGAGAAACTGCTCTATGTTCTGTTAATTCATCTCACAGAGTTACATCTTTCCCTTCAAGAAGCCTTTCGCTAAGGCTGTTGTTGTGGAATTGGCAAACTGATATTTGGAAGTCTATAGAGGGCTATGGTGAAAAAGGAAATATCTTCCGTTCAAAACTGGAAAGAAGCTTTCTGAGAAACTGTTCTATGTTTTGTTAATTCATCTCAGAGAATTACATCTTTCCCTTCAAGAAGCCTTTCGATAAGGCTGTTCTTCTGGAATTGGCAAAGGGATATTTGGAAGCCCATAGAGGGCTATGGTGAAAAAGGGAATATCTTCCGTTCAAAACTGGAAAGAAGCTTTCTGAGAAACTGCTCTGTGTTCTGTTAATTCATCTCACAGAGTTACATCTTTCCCTTCAAGAAGCCTTTCGCTAAGGCTGTTCTTGTGGAATTGGCAACGGGATATTTGGAAGCCCATAGAGGGCTATGGTGAAAAAGGAAATATCTTCCGTTCAAAACTGGAAAGAAGCTTTCTGAGAAACTGCTCTGTGTTCTGTTAATTCATCTCACAGAGTTACATCTTTCCCTTCAAGAAGCCTTTCGCTAAGGCTGTTTTTGTGGAATTGGCAAAGGGATATTTGGAAGCCCATAGAGGGCTATGGTGAAAAAGGAAATATCTTCCGTTCAAAACTGGAAAGAAGCTTTCTGAGAAACTGCTCTATGTTCTGTTAATTCATCTCACAGAGTTACATCTTTCCCTTCAAGAAGCCTTTCGCTAAGGCTGTTCTTGTGGAATTGGCAACGGGATATTTGGAAGCCCATAGAGGGCTATGGTGAAAAAGGAAATATCTTCCGTTCAAAACTGGAAAGAAGCTTTCTGAGAAACTGCTCTGTGTTCTGTTAATTCATCTCACAGAGTTACATCTTTCCCTTCAAGAAGCCTTTCGCTAAGGCTGTTGTTGTGGAATTGGCAAAGGGATATTTGGAAGCCTATAGATGGCTATGGTGAAAAAGGAAATATCTTCCGTTCAAAACTGGAAAGAAGCTTTCTGAGAAACTGCTCTGTGTTCTCTTAATTCATCTCACAGAGTTACATCTTTCCCTTCAAGAAGCCTTTCGCTAAGGCTGTTCTTGTGGAATTGGCAAAGGGATATTTGGAAGCCCATAGAGGGCTACGGTGAAAAAGGAAATATCTTCCGTTCAAAATTGGAAACAAGCTTTCTGAGAAACTGCTCTGTGTTCTGTTAATTCATCTCACAGAGTTACATCTTTCCCTTCAAGAAGCCTTTCGCTAAGGCTGTTCTTGTGGAATTGGCTACGGGATATTTGGAAGCCCGTAGAGGGCTATGGTGAAAAAGGAAATATCTTCCGTTCAAAACTTGAAAGAAGCTTTCTGAGAAACTGCTCTGTGTTCTGTTAATTCATCTCACAGAGTTACATCTTTCCCTTCAAGAAGCCTTTCGCTAAGGCTGTTCTTGTGGAATTGGCAAAGGGATATTTGGAAGCCCATAGAGGGCTATGGTGAAAAAGGGAATATCTTCCGTTCAAAACTGGAAAGAAGCTTTCTGAGAAACTGCTCTGTGTTCTGTTAATTCATCTCACAGAGTTACATCTTTCCCTTCAAGAAGCCTTTCGCTAAGGCTGTTCTTGTGGAATTGGCAACGGGATATTTGGAAACCCATAGAGGGCTATGGTGAAAAAGGAAATATCTTCCGTTCAAAACTGGAAAGAAGCTTTCTGAGAAACTGCTCTGTGTTCTGTTAATTCATCTCACAGAGTTACATCTTTCCCTTCAAGAAGCCTTTCGCTAAGGCTGTTTTTGTGGAATTGGCAAAGGGATATTTGGAAGCCCATAGAGGGCTATGGTGAAAAAGGAAATATCTTCCGTTCAAAACTGGAAAGAAGCTTTCCGAGAAACTGCTCTATGTTCTGTTAATTCATCTCACAGCGTTACATCTTTCCCTTCAAGAAGCCTTTCGCTGAGGCTGTTCTTGTGGAATTGGCAAAGGGATATTTGGAAGCCGATAGAGGGCTATGGTGAAAAAGGAAATATCTTCCGTTCAAAACTGGAAAGAAGCTTTCTGAGAAACTGCTCTATGTTCTGTTAATTCATCTCACAGAGTTACATCTTTCCCTTCAAGAAGCCTTTCGCTAAGGCTGTTGTTGTGGAATTGGCAAAGGGATATTTGGAAGCCTATAGATGGCTATGGTGAAAAAGGAAATATCTTCCGTTCAAAACTGGAAAGAAGCTTTCTGAGAAACTGCTCTGTGTTCTGTTAATTCATCTCACAGAGTTACATCTTTCCCTTCAAGAAGCCTTTCGCTAAGGCTGTTCTTGTGGAATTGGCAACGGGATATTTGGAAGCCCATAGAGGGCTATGGTGAAAAAGGAAATATCTTCCGTTCAAAACTGGAAAGAAGCTTTCTGAGAAACTGCTCTGTGTTCTGTTAATTCATCTCACAGAGTTACATCTTTCCCTTCAAGAAGCCTTTCGCTAAGGCTGTTCTTGTGGAATTGGCAAAGGGATATTTGGAAGCCAATAGAGGGCTATGGTGAAAAAGGAAATATCTTCCGTTCAAAACTGGAAAGAAGCTTTCTGAGAAACTGCTCTGTGTTCTGTTAATTCATCTCACAGAGTTACATCTTTCCCTTCAGGAAGCCTTTCGCTAAGGCTGTTCTTGTGGAATTGGCGACGGGATATTTGGAAGCCCATAGAGGGCTATGGTGAAAAAGGAAATATCTTCCGTTCAAAATTGGAAAGAAGCTTTCTGAGAAACTGCTCTATGTTCTGTTAATTCATCTCACAGAGTTACATCTTTCCCTTCAAGAAGCCTTTCGCTAAGGCTGTTGTTGTGGAATTGGCAAAGGGATATTTGGAAGCCTATAGATGGCTATGGTGAAAAAGGAAATATCTTCCGTTCAAAACTGGAAAGAAGCTTTCTGAGAAACTGCTCTGTGTTCTCTTAATTCATCTCACAGAGTTACATCTTTCCCTTCAAGAAGCCTTTCGCTAAGGCTGTTCTTGTGGAATTGGCAAAGGGATATTTGGAAGCCCATAGAGGGCTACGGTGAAAAAGGAAATATCTTCCGTTCAAAATTGGAAACAAGCTTTCTGAGAAACTGCTCTGTGTTCTGTTAATTCATCTCACAGAGTTACATCTTTCCCTTCAAGAAGCCTTTCGCTAAGGCTGTTCTTGTGGAATTGGCTACGGGATATTTGGAAGCCCATAGAGGGCTATGGTGAAAAAGGAAATATCTTCCGTTCAAAACTGGAAAGAAGCTTTCTGAGAAACTGCTCTGTGTTCTGTTAATTCATCTCACAGAGTTACATCTTTCCCTTCAAGAAGCCTTTCGCTAAGGCTGTTTTTGTGGAATTGGCAAAGGGATATTTGGAAGCCCATAGAGGGCTATGGTGAAAAAGGAAATATCTTCCGTTCAAAACTGGAAAGAAGCTTTCTGAGAAACTGCTCTATGTTCTGTTAATTCATCTCACAGAGTTACATCTTTCCCTTCAAGAAGCCTTTCGCTGAGGCTGTTCTTGTGGAATTGGCAAAGGGATATTTGGAAGCCCATAGAGGGCTACGGTGAAAAAGGAAATATCTTCCGTTCAAAACTGGAAAGAAGCTTTCTGAGAAACTGCTCTATGTTCTGTTAATTCATCTCACAGAGTTACATCTTTCCCTTCAAGAAGCCTTTCGCTAAGGCTGTTGTTGTGGAATTGGCAAAGGGATATTTGGAAGCCTATAGATGGCTATGGTGAAAAAGGAAATATCTTCCGTTCAAAACTGGAAAGAAGCTTTCTGAGAAACTGCTCTGTGTTCTGTTAATTCATCTCACAGAGTTACATCTTTCCCTTCAAGAAGCCTTTCGCTAAGGCTGTTCTTGTGGAATTGGCAACGGGATATTTGGAAGCCCATAGAGGGCTATGGTGAAAAAGGAAATATCTTCCGTTCAAAATTGGAAAGAAGCTTTCTGAGAAACTGCTCTGTGTTCTGTTAATTCATCTCACAGAGTTACATCTTTCCCTTCAAGAAGCCTTTCGCTAAGGCTGTTCTTGTGGAATTGGCAAAGGGATATTTGGAAGCCAATAGAGGGCTATGGTGAAAAAGGAAATATCTTCCGTTCAAAACTGGAAAGAAGCTTTCTGAGAAACTGCTCTGTGTTCTGTTAATTCATCTCACAGAGTTACATCTTTCCCTTCAGGAAGCCTTTCGCTAAGGCTGTTCTTGTGGAATTGGCGACGGGATATTTGGAAGCCCATAGAGGGCTATTGTGAAAAAGGAAATATCTTCCGTTCAAAATTGGAAAGAAGCTTTCTGAGAAACTGCTCTATGTTCTGTTAATTCATCTCACAGAGTTACATCTTTCCCTTCAAGAAGCCTTTCGCTAAGGCTGTTGTTGTGGAATTGGCAAAGGGATATTTGGAAGCCTATAGATGGCTATGGTGAAAAAGGAAATATCTTCCGTTCAAAACTGGAAAGAAGCTTTCTGAGAAACTGCTCTGTGTTCTCTTAATTCATCTCACAGAGTTACATCTTTCCCTTCAAGAAGCCTTTCGCTAAGGCTGTTCTTGTGGAATTGGCAAAGGGATATTTGGAAGCCCATAGAGGGCTACGGTGAAAAAGGAAATATCTTCCGTTCAAAATTGGAAACAAGCTTTCTGAGAAACTGCTCTGTGTTCTCTTAATTCATCTCACAGAGTTACATCTTTCCCTTCAAGAAGCCTTTCGCTAAGGCTGTTCTTGTGGAATTGGCTACGGGATATTTGGAAGCCCATAGAGGGCTATGGTGAAAAAGGAAATATCTTCCGTTCAAAACTGGAAAGAAGCTTTCTGAGAAACTGCTCTGTGTTCTGTTAATTCATCTCACAGAGTTACATCTTTCCCTTCAAGAAGCCTTTCGCTAAGGCTGTTCTTGTGGAATTGGCAAAGGGATATTTGGAAGCCCATAGAGGGCTATGGTGAAAAAGGGAATATCTTCCGTTCAAAACTGGAAAGAAGCTTTCTGAGAAACTGCTCTGTGTTCTGTTAATTCATCTCACAGAGTTACATCTTTCCCTTCAAGAAGCCTTTCGCTAAGGCTGTTCTTGTGGAATTGGCAACGGGATATTTGGAAGCCCATAGAGGGCTATGGTGAAAAAGGAAATATCTTCCGTTCAAAACTGGAAAGAAGCTTTCTCAGAAACTGCTCTATGTTCTGTTAATTCATCTCACAGAGTTACATCTTTCCCTTCAAGAAGCCTTTCGCTAAGGCTGTTCTTGTGGAATTGGCAAACTGATATTTGGAAGTCTATAGAGGGCTATGGTGAAAAAGGAAATATCTTCCGTTCAAAACTGGAAAGAAGCTTTCTGAGAAACTGTTCTATGTTTTGTTAATTCATCTCAGAGAATTACATCTTTCCCTTCAAGAAGCCTTTCGCTAAGGCTGTTCTTTTGGAATTGGCAAAGGGATATTTGGAAGCCCATAGAGGGCTATGGTGAAAAAGTAAATATCTTCCGTTCAAAACTGGAAAGAAGCTTTCTGAGAAACTGCTCTGTGTTCTGTTAATTCATCTCACAGAGTTACTTCTTTCCCTTCAAGAAGCCTTTCGCTAAGGCTGTTCTTGTGGAATTGGCAAAGGGATATTTGGAAGCCCATAGAGGGCTATTGTGAAAAAGGAAATATCTTCCGTTCAAAACTGGAAAGGGGCTTTCTGAGAAACTGCTCTGTGTCTGTTAATTCATCTAACAGAGTTACATCTTTCCCTTCAGGAAGCCTTTCGCTAAGGCTGTTCTTGTGGAATTGGCGACGGGATATTTGGAAGCCCATAGAGGGCTATGGTGGAAAAGGAAATATCTTCCGTTCAAAACTGGAAAGAAGCTTTCTGAGAAACTGCTCTATGTTCTGTTAATTCATCTCACAGAGTTACATCTTTCCCTTCAAGAAACCTTTCGCTAAGGCTGTTGTTGTGGAATTGGCAAAGGGATATTTGGAAGCCTTAGATGGCTATGGTGAAAAAGGAAATATCTTCCGTTCAAAACTAGAAAGAAGCTTTCTGAGAAACTGCTCTGTGTTCTCTTAATTCATCTCACAGAGTTACATCTTTCCCTTCAAGAAGCCTGTCGCTAAGGCTGTTCTTGTGGAATTGGCAAAGGGATATTTGGAAGCCCATAGAGGGCTATGGTGAAAAAGGAAATATCTTCCGTTCAAAACTGGAAAGAAGCTTTCTGAGAAACTGCTCTGTGTTCTGTTAATTCATCTCAGAGAGTAACATCTTTCCCTTCAAGAAGCCTTTCGCTAAGGCTGTTCTTGTGGAATTGGCCAAGGGATATTTGGAAGCCCATAGAGGGCTGTGGTGAAAAAGGAAATATCTTATGTTCAAAACTGTAAAGAAGCTTTCTGAGAAACTGTTTTGTGTTCTGTTAATTCATCTCACAGAGTTACATCTTTCCCTTCAAGAAGCCTTTCGCTAAGGCTGTTCTTGTGGAATTGGCAAAGGCATATTTGGAAGCCCATAGAGGGCTATGGTGAAAAAGGAAATATCTTCCGTTCAAAACTGGAAAGAAGCTTTCTGAGAAACTGCTCTGTGTTCTGTTAATTCATCTCACAGAGTTACATCTTTCCCTTCAAGAAGCCTTTCGCTAAGGCTGTTCTTGTGGAATTGGCAAAGGGATATTTGGAAGCCCATAGAGGGCTATGGTGAAAAAGGAAATATCTTCCGTTCAAAACTGGAAAGAAGCTTTCTGAGAAACTGCTCTGTGTTCTGTTAATTCATCTCACAGAGTTACATCTTTCCCTTCAAGAAGCCTTTCGCTAAGGCTGTTCTTGTGGAATTGGCAAAGGGATATTTGGAAGCCCATAGAGAGCTGTGGTGAAAAAGGAAATATCTTATGTTCAAAACTGTAAAGAAGCTTTCTGAGAAACTGCTTTGTGTTCTGTTAATTCATCTCACAGAATTACATCTTTCCCTTTAAGAAGTCTTTCGCTAAGGCTGTTCTTGTGGAATTGGCAAAGGGATATTTGGAAGCCCATAGAGGGCTATGGTGAAAAAGGAAATATCTTCCGTTCAAAACTGGAAAGAAGCTTTCTGAGAAACTGCTCTATGTTCTGTTAATTCATCTCACAGAGTTACATCTTTCCCTTCAAGAAGCCTTTCGCTAAGGCTGTTCTTGTGGAATTGGCAAACTGATATTTGGAAGTCTATAGAGGGCTATGGTGAAAAAGGAAATATCTTCCGTTCAAAACTGGAAAGAAGCTTTCTGAGAAACTGTTCTATGTTTTGTTAATTCATCTCAGAGAATTACATCTTTCCCTTCAAGAAGCCTTTCGATAAGGCTGTTCTTCTGGAATTGGCAAAGGGATATTTGGAAGCCCATAGAGGGCTATGGTGAAAAAGTAAATATCTTCTGTTCAAAACTGGAAAGAAGCTTTCTGAGAAACTGCTCTGTGTTCTGTTAATTCATCTCACAGAGTTACTTCTTTCCCTTCAAGAAGCCTTTCGCTAAGGCTGTTCTTGTGGAATTGGCGACGGGATATTTGGAAGCCCATAGAGGGCTATGGTGAAAAAGGAAATATCTTCCGTTCAAAACTGGAAAGAAGCTTTCTGAGAAACTGCTCTGTGTTCTGTGAATTCATCTCACAGAGTTACATCTTTCCCTTCAAGAAGCCTTTCGCTAAGGCTGTTCTTGTGGAATTGGCAACGGAATATTTGGAAGCCTATAGATGGCTATGGTGAAAAAGGAAATATCTTCCGTTCAAAACTGGAAAGAAGCTTTCTGAGAAACTGCTCTGTGTTCTCTTAATTCATCTCACAGAGTTACATCTTTCCCTTCAAGAAGCCTTTCGCTAAGGCTGTTCTTGTGGAATTGGCAAAGGGATGTTTGGAAGCCCATAGAGGGCTACGGTGAAAAAGGAAATATCTTCCGTTCAAAATTGGAAACAAGCTTTCTGAGAAACTGCTCTGTGTTCTGTTAATTCATCTCACAGAGTTACATCTTTCCCTTCAAGAAGCCTTTCGCTAAGGCTGTTCTTTTGGAATTGGCTACGGGATATTTGGAAGCCCATAGAGGGCTATGGTGAAAAAGGAAATATCTTCCGTTAAAAACTGGAAAGAAGCTTTCTGAGAAACTGCTCTGTGTTCTGTTAATTCATCTCACAGAGTTACATCTTTCCCTTCAAGAAGCCTTTCGCTAAGGCTGTTCTTGTGGAATTTGAAAAGGGATATTTGGAAGCCCATAGAGGGCTATGGTGAAAAAGGAAATATCTTCCGTTCAAAACTGGAAAGAAGCTTTCTGAGAAACTGCTCTATGTTCTGTTAATTCATCTCACAGAGTTACATCTTTCCCTTCAAGAAGCCTTTCGCTAAGGCTGTTGTTGTGGAATTGGCAAACTGATATTTGGAAGTCTATAGAGGGCTATGGTGAAAAAGGAAATATCTTCCGTTCAAAACTGGAAAGAAGCTTTCTGAGAAACTGTTCTATGTTTTGTTAATTCATCTCAGAGAATTACATCTTTCCCTTCAAGAAGCCTTTCGCTAAGGCTGTTCTTCTGGAATTGGCAAAGGGATATTTGGAAGCCCATAGAGGGCTATGGTGAAAAAGGAAATATCTTCCGTTCAAAATTGGAAACAAGCTTTCTGAGAAACTGCTCTGTGTTCTGTTAATTCATCTCACAGAGTTACATCTTTCCCTTCAAGAAGCCTTTCGCTAAGGCTGTTCTTGTGGAATTGGCTACGGGATATTTGGAAGCCCATAGAGGGCTATGGTGAAAAAGGAAATATCTTCCGTTCAAAACTGGAAAGAAGCTTTCTGAGAAACTGCTCTGTGTTCTGTTAATTCATCTCACAGAGTTACATCTTTCCCTTCAAGAAGCCTTTCGCTAAGGCTGTTCTTGTGGAATTGGCAAAGGGATATTTGGAAGCCCATAGAAGGCTATGGTGAAAAAGGGAATATCTTCCGTTCAAAACTGGAAAGAAGCTTTCTGAGAAACTGCTCTGTGTTCTGTTAATTCATCTCACAGAGTTACATCTTTCCCTTCAAGAAGCCTTTCGCTAAGGCTGTTCTTGTGGAATTGGCAACGGGATATTTGGAAACCCATAGAGGGCTATGGTGAAAAAGGAAATATCTTCCGTTCAAAACTGGAAAGAAGCTTTCTGAGAAACTGCTCTGTGTTCTGTTAATTCATCTCACAGAGTTACATCTTTCCCTTCAAGAAGCCTTTCGCTAAGGCTGTTTTTGTGGAATTGGCAAAGGGATATTTGGAAGCCCATAGAGGGCTATGGTGAAAAAGGAAATATCTTCCGTTCAAAACTGGAAAGAAGCTTTCTGAGAAACTGCTCTATGTTCTGTTAATTCATCTCACAGCGTTACATCTTTCCCTTCAAGAAGCCTTTCGCTGAGGCTGTTCTTGTGGAATTGGCAAAGGGATATTTGGAAGCCCATAGAGGGCTATGGTGAAAAAGGAAATATCTTCCGTTCAAAACTGGAAAGAAGCTTTCTGAGAAACTGCTCTATGTTCTGTTAATTCATCTCACAGAGTTACATCTTTCCCTTCAAGAAGCCTTTCGCTAAGGCTGTTGTTGTGGAATTGGCAAAGGGATATTTGGAAGCCTATAGATGGCTATGGTGAAAAAGGAAATATCTTCCGTTCAAAACTGGAAAGAAGCTTTCTGAGAAACTGCTCTGTGTTCTGTTAATTCATCTCACAGAGTTACATCTTTCCCTTCAAGAAGCCTTTCGCTAAGGCTGTTCTTGTGGAATTGGCAACGGGATATTTGGAAGCCCATAGAGGGCTATGGTGAAAAAGGAAATATCTTCCGTTCAAAACTGGAAAGAAGCTTTCTGAGAAACTGCTCTGTGTTCTGTTAATTCATCTCACAGAGTTACATCTTTCCCTTCAAGAAGCCTTTCGCTAAGGCTGTTCTTGTGGAATTGGCAAAGGGATATTTGGAAGCCAATAGAGGGCTATGGTGAAAAAGGAAATATCTTCCGTTCAAAACTGGAAAGAAGCTTTCTGAGAAACTGCTCTGTGTTCTGTTAATTCATCTCACAGAGTTACATCTTTCCCTTCAGGAAGCCTTTCGCTAAGGCTGTTCTTGTGGAATTGGCGACGGGATATTTGGAAGCCCATAGAGGGCTATGGTGAAAAAGGAAATATCTTCCGTTCAAAATTGGAAAGAAGCTTTCTGAGAAACTGCTCTATGTTCTGTTAATTCATCTCACAGAGTTACATCTTTCCCTTCAAGAAGCCTTTCGCTAAGGCTGTTGTTGTGGAATTGGCAAAGGGATATTTGGAAGCCTATAGATGGCTATGGTGAAAAAGGAAATATCTTCCGTTCAAAATTGAAAAGAAGCTTTCTGAGAAACTGCTCTGTGTTCTCTTAATTCATCTCACAGAGTTACACCTTTCCCTTCAAGAAGCCTTTCGCTAAGGCTGTTCTTGTGGAATTGGCAAAGGGATATTTGGAAGCCCATAGAGGGCTACGGTGAAAAAGGAAATATCTTCCGTTCAAAATTGGAAACAAGCTTTCTGAGAAACTGCTCTGTGTTCTGTTAATTCATCTCACAGAGTTACATCTTTCCCTTCAAGAAGCCTTTCGCTAAGGCTGTTCTTGTGGAATTGGCTACGGGATATTTGGAAGCCCATAGAGGGCTATGGTGAAAAAGGAAATATCTTCCGTTCAAAACTGGAAAGAAGCTTTCTGAGAAACTGCTCTGTGTTCTGTTAATTCATCTCACAGAGTTACATCTTTCCCTTCAAGAAGCCTTTCGCTAAGGCTGTTTTTGTGGAATTGGCAAAGGGATATTTGGAAGCCCATAGAGGGCTATGGTGAAAAAGGAAATATCTTCCGTTCAAAACTGGAAAGAAGCTTTCTGAGAAACTGCTCTATGTTCTGTTAATTCATCTCACAGAGTTACATCTTTCCCTTCAAGAAGCCTTTCGCTGAGGCTGTTCTTGTGGAATTGGCAAAGGGATATTTGGAAGCCCATAGAGGGCTACGGTGAAAAAGGAAATATCTTCCGTTCAAAACTGGAAAGAAGCTTTCTGAGAAACTGCTCTATGTTCTGTTAATTCATCTCACAGAGTTACATCTTTCCCTTCAAGAAGCCTTTCGCTAAGGCTGTTGTTGTGGAATTGGCAAAGGGATATTTGGAAGCCTATAGATGGCTATGGTGAAAAAGCAAATATCTTCCGTTCAAAACTGGAAAGAAGCTTTCTGAGAAACTGCTCTGTGTTCTGTTAATTCATCTCACAGAGTTACATCTTTCCCTTCAAGAAGCCTTTCGCTAAGGCTTTTCTTGTGGAATTGGCAACGGGATATTTGGAAGCCCATAGAGGGCTATGGTGAAAAAGGAAATATCTTCCGTTCAAAACTGGAAAGAAGCTTTCTGAGAAACTGCTCTGTGTTCTGTTAATTCATCTCACAGAGTTACATCTTTCCCTTCAAGAAGCCTTTCGCTAAGGCTGTTCTTGTGGAATTGGCAAAGGGATATTTGGAAGCCAATAGAGGGCTATGGTGAAAAAGGAAATATCTTCCGTTCAAAACTGGAAAGAAGCTTTCTGAGAAACTGCTCTGTGTTCTGTTAATTCATCTCACAGAGTTACATCTTTCCCTTCAGGAAGCCTTTCGCTAAGGCTGTTCTTGTGGAATTGGCGACGGGATATTTGGAAGCCCATAGAGGGCTATGGTGAAAAAGGAAATATCTTCCGTTCAAAATTGGAAAGAAGCTTTCTGAGAAACTGCTCTATGTTCTGTTAATTCATCTCACAGAGTTACATCTTTCCCTTCAAGAAGCCTTTCGCTAAGGCTGTTGTTGTGGAATTGGCAAAGGGATATTTGGAAGCCTATAGATGGCTATGGTGAAAAAGGAAATATCTTCCGTTCAAAACTGGAAAGAAGCTTTCTGAGAAACTGCTCTGTGTTCTCTTAATTCATCTCACAGAGTTACATCTTTCCCTTCAAGAAGCCTTTCGCTAAGGCTGTTCTTGTGGAATTGGCAAAGGGATATTTGGAAGCCCATAGAGGGCTACGGTGAAAAAGGAAATATCTTCCGTTCAAAATTGGAAACAAGCTTTCTGAGAAACTGCTCTGTGTTCTGTTAATTCATCTCACAGAGTTACATCTTTCCCTTCAAGAAGCCTTTCGCTAAGGCTGTTCTTGTGGAATTGGCTACGGGATATTTGGAAGCCCATAGAGGGCTATGGTGAAAAAGGAAATATCTTCCGTTCAAAACTGGAAAGAAGCTTTCTGAGAAACTGCTCTGTGTTCTGTTAATTCATCTCACAGAGTTACATCTTTCCCTTCAAGAAGCCTTTCGCTAAGGCTGTTCTTGTGGAACTGGCAAAGGGATATTTGGAAGCCCATAGAGGGCTATGGTGAAAAAGGGAATATCTTCCGTTCAAAACTGGAAAGAAGCTTTCTGAGAAACTGCTCTGTGTTCTGTTAATTCATCTCACAGAGTTACATCTTTCCCTTCAAGAAGCCTTTCGCTAAGGCTGTTCTTGTGGAATTGGCAACGGGATATTTGGAAGCCCATAGAGGGCTATGGTGAAAAAGGAAATATCTTCCGTTCAAAACTGGAAAGAAGCTTTCTGAGAAACTGCTCTGTGTTCTGTTAATTCATCTCACAGAGTTACATCTTTCCCTTCAAGAAGCCTTTCGCTAAGGCTGTTTTTGTGAAATTGGCAAAGGGATATTTGGAAGCCCATAGAGGGCTATGGTGAAAAAGGAAATATCTTCCGTTCAAAACTGGAAAGAAGCTTTCTGAGAAACTGCTCTATGTTCTGTTAATTCATCTCACAGTGTTACATCTTTCCCTTCAAGAAGCCTTTCGCTGAGGCTGTTCTTGTGGAATTGGCAAAGGGATATTTGGAAGCCCATAGAGGGCTATGGTGAAAAAGGAAATATCTTCCGTTCAAAACTGGAAAGAAGCTTTCTGAGAAACTGCTCTATGTTCTGTTAATTCATCTCACAGAGTTACATCTTTCCCTTCAAGAAGCCTTTCGCTAAGGCTGTTGTTGTGGAATTGGCAAAGTGATATTTGGAAGCCTATAGATGGCTATGGTGAAAAAGGAAATATCTTCCGTTCAAGACTGGAAAGAAGCTTTCTGAGAAACTGCTCTGTGTTCTGTTAATTCATCTCACAGAGTTACATCTTTCCCTTCAAGAAGCCTTTCGCTAAGGCTGTTCTTGTGGAATTGGCAAAGGGATATTTGGAAGCCCATAGAGGGCTACGGTGAAAAAGGAAATATCTTCCGTTCAAAATTGGAAACAACCTTTCTGAGAAACTGCTCTGTGTTCTCTTAATTCATCTCACAGAGTTACATCTTTCCCTTCAAGAAGCCTTTCGCTAAGGGTGTTCTTGTGGAATTGGCAAAGGGATATTTGGAAGCCCATAGAGGGCTACGGTGAAAAAGGAAATATCTTCCGTTCAAAATTGGAAACAAGCTTTCTGAGAAACTGCTCTGTGTTCTGTTAATTCATCTCACAGAGTTACATCTTTCCCTTCAAGAAGCCTTTCGCTAAGGCTGTTCTTGTGGAATTGGCAAAGGGATATTTGGAAGCCAATAGAGGGCTATGGTGAAAAAGGAAATATCTTCCGTTCAAAACTGGAAAGAAGCTTTCTGAGAAACTGCTCTGTGTTCTGTTAATTCATCTCACAGAGTTACATCTTTCCCTTCAGGAAGCCTTTCGCTAAGGCTGTTCTTGTGGAATTGGCGACGGGATATTTGGAAGCCCATAGAGGGCTATGGTGAAAAAGGAAATATCTTCCGTTCAAAATTGGAAAGAAGCTTTCTGAGAAACTGCTCTATGTTCTGTGAATTCATCTCACAGAGTTACATCTTTCCCTTCAAGAAGCCTTTCGCTAAGGCTGTTGTTGTGGAATTGGCAAAGGGATATTTGGAAGCCTATAGATGGCTATGGTGAAAAAGGAAATATCTTCCGTTCAAAATTGAAAAGAAGCTTTCTGAGAAACTGCTCTGTGTTCTCTTAATTCATCTCACAGAGTTACATCTTTCCCTTCAAGAAGCCTTTCGCTAAGGCTGTTCTTGTGGAATTGGCAAAGGGATATTTGGAAGCCCATAGAGGGCTACGGTGAAAAAGGAAATATCTTCCGTTCAAAATTGGAAACAAGCTTTCTGAGAAACTGCTCTGTGTTCTGTTAATTCATCTCACAGAGTTACATCTTTCCCTTCAAGAAGCCTTTCGCTAAGGCTGTTCTTGTGGAATTGGCTACGGGATATTTGGAAGCCCATAGAGGGCTATGGTGAAAAAGGAAATATCTTCCGTTCAAAACTGGAAAGAAGCTTTCTGAGAAACTGCTCTGTGTTCTGTTAATTCATCTCACAGAGTTACATCTTTCCCTTCAAGAAGCCTTTCGCTAAGGCTGTTTTTGTGGAATTGGCAAAGGGATATTTGGAAGCCCATAGAGGGCTATGGTGAAAAAGGAAATATCTTCCGTTCAAAACTGGAAAGAAGCTTTCTGAGAAACTGCTCTATGTTCTGTTAATTCATCTCACAGAGTTACATCTTTCCCTTCAAGAAGCCTTTCGCTGAGGCTGTTCTTGTGGAATTGGCAAAGGGATATTTGGAAGCCCATAGAGGGCTACGGTGAAAAAGGAAATATCTTCCGTTCAAAACTGGAAAGAAGCTTTCTGAGAAACTGCTCTATGTTCTGTTAATTCATCTCACAGAGTTACATCTTTCCCTTCAAGAAGCCTTTCGCTAAGGCTGTTGTTGTGGAATTGGCAAAGGGATATTTGGAAGCCTATAGATGGCTATGGTGAAAAAGCAAATATCTTCCGTTCAAAACTGGAAAGAAGCTTTCTGAGAAACTGCTCTGTGTTCTGTTAATTCATCTCACAGAGTTACATCTTTCCCTTCAAGAAGCCTTTCGCTAAGGCTTTTCTTGTGGAATTGGCAACGGGATATTTGGAAGCCCATAGAGGGCTATGGTGAAAAAGGAAATATCTTCCGTTCAAAACTGGAAAGAAGCTTTCTGAGAAACTGCTCTGTGTTCTGTTAATTCATCTCACAGAGTTACATCTTTCCCTTCAAGAAGCCTTTCGCTAAGGCTGTTCTTGTGGAATTGGCAAAGGGATATTTGGAAGCCAATAGAGGGCTATGGTGAAAAAGGAAATATCTTCCGTTCAAAACTGGAAAGAAGCTTTCTGAGAAACTGCTCTGTGTTCTGTTAATTCATCTCACAGAGTTACATCTTTCCCTTCAGGAAGCCTTTCGCTAAGGCTGTTCTTGTGGAATTGGCGACGGGATATTTGGAAGCCCATAGAGGGCTATGGTGAAAAAGGAAATATCTTCCGTTCAAAATTGGAAAGAAGCTTTCTGAGAAACTGCTCTATGTTCTGTTAATTCATCTCACAGAGTTACATCTTTCCCTTCAAGAAGCCTTTCGCTAAGGCTGTTGTTGTGGAAATGGCAAAGGGATATTTGGAAGCCTATAGATGGCTATGGTGAAAAAGGAAATATCTTCCGTTCAAAATTGAAAAGAAGCTTTCTGAGAAACTGCTCTGTGTTCTCTTAATTCATCTCACAGAGTTACATCTTTCCCTTCAAGAAGCCTTTCGCTAAGGCTGTTCTTGTGGAATTGGCAAAGGGATATTTGGAAGCCCATAGAGGGCTACGGTGAAAAAGGAAATATCTTCCGTTCAAAATTGGAAACAAGCTTTCTGAGAAACTGCTCTGTGTTCTGTTAATTCATCTCACAGAGTTACATCTTTCCCTTCAAGAAGCCTTTCGCTAAGGCTGTTCTTGTGGAATTGGCTACGGGATATTTGGAAGCCCATAGAGGGCTATGGTGAAAAAGGAAATATCTTCCGTTCAAAACTGGAAAGAAGCTTTCTGAGAAACTGCTCTGTGTTCTGTTAATTCATCTCACAGAGTTACATCTTTCCCTTCAAGAAGCCTTTCGCTAAGGCTGTTTTTGTGGAATTGGCAAAGGGATATTTGGAAGCCCATAGAGGGCTATGGTGAAAAAGGAAATATCTTCCGTTCAAAACTGGAAAGAAGCTTTCTGAGAAACTGCTCTATGTTCTGTTAATTCATCTCACAGAGTTACATCTTTCCCTTCAAGAAGCCTTTCGCTGAGGCTGTTCTTGTGGAATTGGCAAAGGGATATTTGGAAGCCCATAGAGGGCTACGGTGAAAAAGGAAATATCTTCCGTTCAAAACTGGAAAGAAGCTTTCTGAGAAACTGCTCTATGTTCTGTTAATTCATCTCACAGAGTTACATCTTTCCCTTCAAGAAGCCTTTCGCTAAGGCTGTTGTTGTGGAATTGGCAAAGGGATATTTGGAAGCCTATAGATGGCTATGGTGAAAAAGCAAATATCTTCCGTTCAAAACTGGAAAGAAGCTTTCTGAGAAACTGCTCTGTGTTCTGTTAATTCATCTCACAGAGTTACATCTTTCCCTTCAAGAAGCCTTTCGCTAAGGCTGTTTTTGTGAAATTGGCAAAGGGATATTTGGAAGCCCATAGAGGGCTATGGTGAAAAAGGAAATATCTTCCGTTCAAAACTGGAAAGAAGCTTTCTGAGAAACTGCTCTATGTTCTGTTAATTCATCTCACAGTGTTACATCTTTCCCTTCAAGAAGCCTTTCGCTGAGGCTGTTCTTGTGGAATTGGCAAAGGGATATTTGGAAGCCCATAGAGGGCTATGGTGAAAAAGGAAATATCTTCCGTTCAAAACTGGAAAGAAGCTTTCTGAGAAACTGCTCTATGTTCTGTTAATTCATCTCACAGAGTTACATCTTTCCCTTCAAGAAGCCTTTCGCTAAGGCTGTTGTTGTGGAATTGGCAAAGTGATATTTGGAAGCCTATAGATGGCTATGGTGAAAAAGGAAATATCTTCCGTTCAAGACTGGAAAGAAGCTTTCTGAGAAACTGCTCTGTGTTCTGTTAATTCATCTCACAGAGTTACATCTTTCCCTTCAAGAAGCCTTTCGCTAAGGCTGTTCTTGTGGAATTGGCAAAGGGATATTTGGAAGCCCATAGAGGGCTACGGTGAAAAAGGAAATATCTTCCGTTCAAAATTGGAAACAACCTTTCTGAGAAACTGCTCTGTGTTCTCTTAATTCATCTCACAGAGTTACATCTTTCCCTTCAAGAAGCCTTTCGCTAAGGGTGTTCTTGTGGAATTGGCAAAGGGATATTTGGAAGCCCATAGAGGGCTACGGTGAAAAAGGAAATATCTTCCGTTCAAAATTGGAAACAAGCTTTCTGAGAAACTGCTCTGTGTTCTGTTAATTCATCTCACAGAGTTACATCTTTCCCTTCAAGAAGCCTTTCGCTAAGGCTGTTCTTGTGGAATTGGCAAAGGGATATTTGGAAGCCAATAGAGGGCTATGGTGAAAAAGGAAATATCTTCCGTTCAAAACTGGAAAGAAGCTTTCTGAGAAACTGCTCTGTGTTCTGTTAATTCATCTCACAGAGTTACATCTTTCCCTTCAGGAAGCCTTTCGCTAAGGCTGTTCTTGTGGAATTGGCGACGGGATATTTGGAAGCCCATAGAGGGCTATGGTGAAAAAGGAAATATCTTCCGTTCAAAATTGGAAAGAAGCTTTCTGAGAAACTGCTCTATGTTCTGTGAATTCATCTCACAGAGTTACATCTTTCCCTTCAAGAAGCCTTTCGCTAAGGCTGTTGTTGTGGAATTGGCAAAGGGATATTTGGAAGCCTATAGATGGCTATGGTGAAAAAGGAAATATCTTCCGTTCAAAATTGAAAAGAAGCTTTCTGAGAAACTGCTCTGTGTTCTCTTAATTCATCTCACAGAGTTACATCTTTCCCTTCAAGAAGCCTTTCGCTAAGGCTGTTCTTGTGGAATTGGCAAAGGGATATTTGGAAGCCCATAGAGGGCTACGGTGAAAAAGGAAATATCTTCCGTTCAAAATTGGAAACAAGCTTTCTGAGAAACTGCTCTGTGTTCTGTTAATTCATCTCACAGAGTTACATCTTTCCCTTCAAGAAGCCTTTCGCTAAGGCTGTTCTTGTGGAATTGGCTACGGGATATTTGGAAGCCCATAGAGGGCTATGGTGAAAAAGGAAATATCTTCCGTTCAAAACTGGAAAGAAGCTTTCTGAGAAACTGCTCTGTGTTCTGTTAATTCATCTCACAGAGTTACATCTTTCCCTTCAAGAAGCCTTTCGCTAAGGCTGTTTTTGTGGAATTGGCAAAGGGATATTTGGAAGCCCATAGAGGGCTATGGTGAAAAAGGAAATATCTTCCGTTCAAAACTGGAAAGAAGCTTTCTGAGAAACTGCTCTATGTTCTGTTAATTCATCTCACAGAGTTACATCTTTCCCTTCAAGAAGCCTTTCGCTGAGGCTGTTCTTGTGGAATTGGCAAAGGGATATTTGGAAGCCCATAGAGGGCTACGGTGAAAAAGGAAATATCTTCCGTTCAAAACTGGAAAGAAGCTTTCTGAGAAACTGCTCTATGTTCTGTTAATTCATCTCACAGAGTTACATCTTTCCCTTCAAGAAGCCTTTCGCTAAGGCTGTTGTTGTGGAATTGGCAAAGGGATATTTGGAAGCCTATAGATGGCTATGGTGAAAAAGCAAATATCTTCCGTTCAAAACTGGAAAGAAGCTTTCTGAGAAACTGCTCTGTGTTCTGTTAATTCATCTCACAGAGTTACATCTTTCCCTTCAAGAAGCCTTTCGCTAAGGCTTTTCTTGTGGAATTGGCAACGGGATATTTGGAAGCCCATAGAGGGCTATGGTGAAAAAGGAAATATCTTCCGTTCAAAACTGGAAAGAAGCTTTCTGAGAAACTGCTCTGTGTTCTGTTAATTCATCTCACAGAGTTACATCTTTCCCTTCAAGAAGCCTTTCGCTAAGGCTGTTCTTGTGGAATTGGCAAAGGGATATTTGGAAGCCAATAGAGGGCTATGGTGAAAAAGGAAATATCTTCCGTTCAAAACTGGAAAGAAGCTTTCTGAGAAACTGCTCTGTGTTCTGTTAATTCATCTCACAGAGTTACATCTTTCCCTTCAGGAAGCCTTTCGCTAAGGCTGTTCTTGTGGAATTGGCGACGGGATATTTGGAAGCCCATAGAGGGCTATGGTGAAAAAGGAAATATCTTCCGTTCAAAATTGGAAAGAAGCTTTCTGAGAAACTGCTCTATGTTCTGTTAATTCATCTCACAGAGTTACATCTTTCCCTTCAAGAAGCCTTTCGCTAAGGCTGTTGTTGTGGAAATGGCAAAGGGATATTTGGAAGCCTATAGATGGCTATGGTGAAAAAGGAAATATCTTCCGTTCAAAATTGAAAAGAAGCTTTCTGAGAAACTGCTCTGTGTTCTCTTAATTCATCTCACAGAGTTACATCTTTCCCTTCAAGAAGCCTTTCGCTAAGGCTGTTCTTGTGGAATTGGCAAAGGGATATTTGGAAGCCCATAGAGGGCTACGGTGAAAAAGGAAATATCTTCCGTTCAAAATTGGAAACAAGCTTTCTGAGAAACTGCTCTGTGTTCTGTTAATTCATCTCACAGAGTTACATCTTTCCCTTCAAGAAGCCTTTCGCTAAGGCTGTTCTTGTGGAATTGGCTACGGGATATTTGGAAGCCCATAGAGGGCTATGGTGAAAAAGGAAATATCTTCCGTTCAAAACTGGAAAGAAGCTTTCTGAGAAACTGCTCTGTGTTCTGTTAATTCATCTCACAGAGTTACATCTTTCCCTTCAAGAAGCCTTTCGCTAAGGCTGTTTTTGTGGAATTGGCAAAGGGATATTTGGAAGCCCATAGAGGGCTATGGTGAAAAAGGAAATATCTTCCGTTCAAAACTGGAAAGAAGCTTTCTGAGAAACTGCTCTATGTTCTGTTAATTCATCTCACAGAGTTACATCTTTCCCTTCAAGAAGCCTTTCGCTGAGGCTGTTCTTGTGGAATTGGCAAAGGGATATTTGGAAGCCCATAGAGGGCTACGGTGAAAAAGGAAATATCTTCCGTTCAAAACTGGAAAGAAGCTTTCTGAGAAACTGCTCTATGTTCTGTTAATTCATCTCACAGAGTTACATCTTTCCCTTCAAGAAGCCTTTCGCTAAGGCTGTTGTTGTGGAATTGGCAAAGGGATATTTGGAAGCCTATAGATGGCTATGGTGAAAAAGCAAATATCTTCCGTTCAAAACTGGAAAGAAGCTTTCTGAGAAACTGCTCTGTGTTCTGTTAATTCATCTCACAGAGTTACATCTTTCCCTTCAAGAAGCCTTTCGCTAAGGCTTTTCTTGTGGAATTGGCAACGGGATATTTGGAAGCCCATAGAGGGCTATGGTGAAAAAGGAAATATCTTCCGTTCAAAACTGGAAAGAAGCTTTCTGAGAAACTGCTCTGTGTTCTGTTAATTCATCTCACAGAGTTACATCTTTCCCTTCAAGAAGCCTTTCGCTAAGGCTGTTCTTGTGGAATTGGCAAAGGGATATTTGGAAGCCAATAGAGGGCTATGGTGAAAAAGGAAATATCTTCCGTTCAAAACTGGAAAGAAGCTTTCTGAGAAACTGCTCTGTGTTCTGTTAATTCATCTCACAGAGTTACATCTTTCCCTTCAGGAAGCCTTTCGCTAAGGCTGTTCTTGTGGAATTGGCGACGGGATATTTGGAAGCCCATAGAGGGCTATGGTGAAAAAGGAAATATCTTCCGTTCAAAATTGGAAAGAAGCTTTCTGAGAAACTGCTCTATGTTCTGTTAATTCATCTCACAGAGTTACATCTTTCCCTTCAAGAAGCCTTTCGCTAAGGCTGTTGTTGTGGAATTGGCAAAGGGATATTTGGAAGCCTATAGATGGCTATGGTGAAAAAGGAAATATCTTCCGTTCAAAACTGGAAAGAAGCTTTCTGAGAAACTGCTCTGTGTTCTCTTAATTCATCTCACAGAGTTACATCTTTCCCTTCAAGAAGCCTTTCGCTAAGGCTGTTCTTGTGGAATTGGCAAAGGGATATTTGGAAGCCCATAGAGGGCTACGGTGAAAAAGGAAATATCTTCCGTTCAAAATTGGAAACAAGCTTTCTGAGAAACTGCTCTGTGTTCTGTTAATTCATCTCACAGAGTTACATCTTTCCCTTCAAGAAGCCTTTCGCTAAGGCTGTTCTTGTGGAATTGGCTACGGGATATTTGGAAGCCCATAGAGGGCTATGGTGAAAAAGGAAATATCTTCCGTTCAAAACTGGAAAGAAGCTTTCTGAGAAACTGCTCTGTGTTCTGTTAATTCATCTCACAGAGTTACATCTTTCCCTTCAAGAAGCCTTTCGCTAAGGCTGTTCTTGTGGAATTGGCAAAGGGATATTTGGAAGCCCATAGAGGGCTATGGTGAAAAAGGGAATATCTTCCGTTCAAAACTGGAAAGAAGCTTTCTGAGAAACTGCTCTGTGTTCTGTTAATTCATCTCACAGAGTTACATCTTTCCCTTCAAGAAGCCTTTCGCTAAGGCTGTTCTTGTGGAATTGGCAACGGGATATTTGGAAGCCCATAGAGGGCTATGGTGAAAAAGGAAATATCTTCCGTTCAAAACTGGAAAGAAGCTTTCTGAGAAACTGCTCTGTGTTCTGTTAATTCATCTCACAGAGTTACATCTTTCCCTTCAAGAAGCCTTTCGCTAAGGCTGTTTTTGTGAAATTGGCAAAGGGATATTTGGAAGCCCATAGAGGGCTATGGTGAAAAAGGAAATATCTTCCGTTCAAAACTGGAAAGAAGCTTTCTGAGAAACTGCTCTATGTTCTGTTAATTCATCTCACAGTGTTACATCTTTCCCTTCAAGAAGCCTTTCGCTGAGGCTGTTCTTGTGGAATTGGCAAAGGGATATTTGGAAGCCCATAGAGGGCTATGGTGAAAAAGGAAATATCTTCCGTTCAAAACTGGAAAGAAGCTTTCTGAGAAACTGCTCTATGTTCTGTTAATTCATCTCACAGAGTTACATCTTTCCCTTCAAGAAGCCTTTCGCTAAGGCTGTTGTTGTGGAATTGGCAAAGTGATATTTGGAAGCCTATAGATGGCTATGGTGAAAAAGGAAATATCTTCCGTTCAAAACTGGAAAGAAGCTTTCTGAGAAACTGCTCTGTGTTCTGTTAATTCATCTCACAGAGTTACATCTTTCCCTTCAAGAAGCCTTTCGCTAAGGCTGTTCTTGTGGAATTGGCAAAGGGATATTTGGAAGCCCATAGAGGGCTACGGTGAAAAAGGAAATATCTTCCGTTCAAAATTGGAAACAACCTTTCTGAGAAACTGCTCTGTGTTCTCTTAATTCATCTCACAGAGTTACATCTTTCCCTTCAAGAAGCCTTTCGCTAAGGGTGTTCTTGTGGAATTGGCAAAGGGATATTTGGAAGCCCATAGAGGGCTACGGTGAAAAAGGAAATATCTTCCGTTCATAATTGGAAACAAGCTTTCTGAGAAACTGCTCTGTGTTCTGTTAATTCATCTCACAGAGTTACATCTTTCCCTTCAAGAAGCCTTTCGCTAAGGCTGTTCTTGTGGAATTGGCAAAGGGATATTTGGAAGCCAATAGAGGGCTATGGTGAAAAAGGAAATATCTTCCGTTCAAAACTGGAAAGAAGCTTTCTGAGAAACTGCTCTGTGTTCTGTTAATTCATCTCACAGAGTTACATCTTTCCCTTCAGGAAGCCTTTCGCTAAGGCTGTTCTTGTGGAATTGGCGACGGGATATTTGGAAGCCCATAGAGGGCTATGGTGAAAAAGGAAATATCTTCCGTTCAAAATTGGAAAGAAGCTTTCTGAGAAACTGCTCTATGTTCTGTTAATTCATCTCACAGAGTTACATCTTTCCCTTCAAGAAGCCTTTCGCTAAGGCTGTTGTTGTGGAATTGGCAAAGGGATATTTGGAAGCCTATAGATGGCTATGGTGAAAAAGGAAATATCTTCCGTTCAAAATTGAAAAGAAGCTTTCTGAGAAACTGCTCTGTGTTCTCTTAATTCATCTCACAGAGTTACATCTTTCCCTTCAAGAAGCCTTTCGCTAAGGCTGTTCTTGTGGAATTGGCAAAGGGATATTTGGAAGCCCATAGAGGGCTACGGTGAAAAAGGAAATATCTTCCGTTCAAAATTGGAAACAAGCTTTCTGAGAAACTGCTCTGTGTTCTGTTAATTCATCTCACAGAGTTACATCTTTCCCTTCAAGAAGCCTTTCGCTAAGGCTGTTCTTGTGGAATTGGCTACGGGATATTTGGAAGCCCATAGAGGGCTATGGTGAAAAAGGAAATATCTTCCGTTCAAAACTGGAAAGAAGCTTTCTGAGAAACTGCTCTGTGTTCTGTTAATTCATCTCACAGAGTTACATCTTTCCCTTCAAGAAGCCTTTCGCTAAGGCTGTTTTTGTGGAATTGGCAAAGGGATATTTGGAAGCCCATAGAGGGCTATGGTGAAAAAGGAAATATCTTCCGTTCAAAACTGGAAAGAAGCTTTCTGAGAAACTGCTCTATGTTCTGTTAATTCATCTCACAGAGTTACATCTTTCCCTTCAAGAAGCCTTTCGCTGAGGCTGTTCTTGTGGAATTGGCAAAGGGATATTTGGAAGCCCATAGAGGGCTACGGTGAAAAAGGAAATATCTTCCGTTCAAAACTGGAAAGAAGCTTTCTGAGAAACTGCTCTATGTTCTGTTAATTCATCTCACAGAGTTACATCTTTCCCTTCAAGAAGCCTTTCGCTAAGGCTGTTGTTGTGGAATTGGCAAAGGGATATTTGGAAGCCTATAGATGGCTATGGTGAAAAAGCAAATATCTTCCGTTCAAAACTGGAAAGAAGCTTTCTGAGAAACTGCTCTGTGTTCTGTTAATTCATCTCACAGAGTTACATCTTTCCCTTCAAGAAGCCTTTCGCTAAGGCTTTTCTTGTGGAATTGGCAACGGGATATTTGGAAGCCCATAGAGGGCTATGGTGAAAAAGGAAATATCTTCCGTTCAAAACTGGAAAGAAGCTTTCTGAGAAACTGCTCTGTGTTCTGTTAATTCATCTCACAGAGTTACATCTTTCCCTTCAAGAAGCCTTTCGCTAAGGCTGTTCTTGTGGAATTGGCAAAGGGATATTTGGAAGCCAATAGAGGGCTATGGTGAAAAAGGAAATATCTTCCGTTCAAAACTGGAAAGAAGCTTTCTGAGAAACTGCTCTGTGTTCTGTTAATTCATCTCACAGAGTTACATCTTTCCCTTCAGGAAGCCTTTCGCTAAGGCTGTTCTTGTGGAATTGGCGACGGGATATTTGGAAGCCCATAGAGGGCTATGGTGAAAAAGGAAATATCTTCCGTTCAAAATTGGAAAGAAGCTTTCTGAGAAACTGCTCTATGTTCTGTTAATTCATCTCACAGAGTTACATCTTTCCCTTCAAGAAGCCTTTCGCTAAGGCTGTTGTTGTGGAATTGGCAAAGGGATATTTGGAAGCCTATAGATGGCTATGGTGAAAAAGGAAATATCTTCCGTTCAAAACTGGAAAGAAGCTTTCTGAGAAACTGCTCTGTGTTCTCTTAATTCATCTCACAGAGTTACATCTTTCCCTTCAAGAAGCCTTTCGCTAAGGCTGTTCTTGTGGAATTGGCAAAGGGATATTTGGAAGCCCATAGAGGGCTACGGTGAAAAAGGAAATATCTTCCGTTCAAAATTGGAAACAAGCTTTCTGAGAAACTGCTCTGTGTTCTGTTAATTCATCTCACAGAGTTACATCTTTCCCTTCAAGAAGCCTTTCGCTAAGGCTGTTCTTGTGGAATTGGCTACGGGATATTTGGAAGCCCATAGAGGGCTATGGTGAAAAAGGAAATATCTTCCGTTCAAAACTGGAAAGAAGCTTTCTGAGAAACTGCTCTGTGTTCTGTTAATTCATCTCACAGAGTTACATCTTTCCCTTCAAGAAGCCTTTCGCTAAGGCTGTTCTTGTGGAATTGGCAACGGGATATTTGGAAGCCCATAGAGGGCTATGGTGAAAAAGGAAATATCTTCCGTTCAAAACTGGAAAGAAGCTTTCTGAGAAACTGCTCTGTGTTCTGTTAATTCATCTCACAGAGTTACATCTTTCCCTTCAAGAAGCCTTTCGCTAAGGCTGTTTTTGTGAAATTGGCAAAGGGATATTTGGAAGCCCATAGAGGGCTATGGTGAAAAAGGAAATATCTTCCGTTCAAAACTGGAAAGAAGCTTTCTGAGAAACTGCTCTATGTTCTGTTAATTCATCTCACAGTGTTACATCTTTCCCTTCAAGAAGCCTTTCACTGAGGCTGTTCTTGTGGAATTGGCAAAGGGATATTTGGAAGCCCATAGAGGGCTATGGTGAAAAAGGAAATATCTTCCGTTCAAAACTGGAAAGAAGCTTTCTGAGAAACTGCTCTATGTTCTGTTAATTCATCTCACAGAGTTACATCTTTCCCTTCAAGAAGCCTTTCGCTAAGGCTGTTGTTGTGGAATTGGCAAAGTGATATTTGGAAGCCTATAGATGGCTATGGTGAAAAAGGAAATATCTTCCGTTCAAAACTGGAAAGAAGCTTTCTGAGAAACTGCTCTGTGTTCTGTTAATTCATCTCACAGAGTTACATCTTTCCCTTCAAGAAGC
Organism: Chlorocebus sabaeus; assembly: GCF_047675955.1. Taxonomy (NCBI): domain Eukaryota; kingdom Metazoa; phylum Chordata; class Mammalia; order Primates; family Cercopithecidae; genus Chlorocebus; species Chlorocebus sabaeus. The sequence goes on along the minus strand of NW_027327781.1, from coordinate 228,484 downwards.
CTTTCGCTAAGGCTGTTCTTGTGGAATTGGCAAAGGGATATTTGGAAGCCCATAGAGGGCTACGGTGAAAAAGGAAATATCTTCCGTTCAAAATTGGAAACAACCTTTCTGAGAAACTGCTCTGTGTTCTCTTAATTCATCTCACAGAGTTACATCTTTCCCTTCAAGAAGCCTTTCGCTAAGGGTGTTCTTGTGGAATTGGCAAAGGGATATTTGGAAGCCCATAGAGGGCTACGGTGAAAAAGGAAATATCTTCCGTTCAAAATTGGAAACAAGCTTTCTGAGAAACTGCTCTGTGTTCTGTTAATTCATCTCACAGAGTTACATCTTTCCCTTCAAGAAGCCTTTCGCTAAGGCTGTTCTTGTGGAATTGGCTACGGGATATTTGGAAGCCCATAGAGGGCTACGGTGAAAAAGGAAATATCTTCCGTTAAAAACTGGAAAGAAGCTTTCTGAGAAACTGCTCTGTGTTCTGTAAATTCATCTCACAGAGTTACATCTTTCCCTTCAAGAAACCTTTCGCTAAGGCTGTTCTTGTGGAATTGGAAAAGGGATATTTGGAAGCCCATAGAGGGCTATGGTGAAAAAGGAAATATCTTCCGTTCAAAACTGGAAAGAAGCTTTCTGAGAAACTGCTCTATGTTCTGTTAATTCATCTCACAGAGTTACATCTTTCCCTTCAAGAAGCCTTTCGCTAAGGCTGTTCTTGTGGAATTGGCAAACTGATATTTGGAAGTCTATAGAGGGCTATGGTGAAAAAGGAAATATCTTCCGTTCAAAACTGGAAAGAAGCTTTCTGAGAAACTGTTCTATGTTTTGTTAATTCATCTCAGAGAATTACATCTTTCCCTTCAAGAAGCCTTTCGCTAAGGCAGTTCTTTTGGAATTGGCAAAGGGATATTTGGAAGCCCATAGAGGGCTATGGTGAAAAAGTAAATATCTTCCGTTCAAGACTGGAAAGAAGCTTTCTGAGAAACTGCTCTGTGTTCTGTTAATTCATCTCACAGAGTTACTTCTTTCCCTTCAAGAAGCCTTTCGCTAAGGCTGTTCTTGTGGAATTGGCAAAGGGATATTTGGAAGCCCATAGAGGGCTATGGTGAAAAAGGAAATATCTTCCGTTCAAAACTGGAAAGGGGCTTTCTGAGAAACTGCTCTGTGTTCTGTTAATTCATCTAACAGAGTTACATCTTTCCCTTCAGGAAGCCTTTCGCTAAGGCTGTTCTTGTGGAATTGGCGACGGGATATTTGGAAGCCCATAGAGGGCTATGGTGGAAAAGGAAATATCTTCCGTTCAAAACTGGAAAGAAGCTTTCTGAGAAACTGCTCTATGTTCTGTTAATTCATCTCACAGAGTTACATCTTTCCCTTCAAGAAACCTTTCGCTAAGGCTGTTGTTGTGGAATTGGCAAAGGGATATTTGGAAGCCTTAGATGGCTATGGTGAAAAAGGAAATATCTTCCGTTCAAAACTAGAAAGAAGCTTTCTGAGAAACTGCTCTGTGTTCTCTTAATTCATCTCACAGAGTTACATCTTTCCCTTCAAGAAGCCTGTCGCTAAGGCTGTTCTTGTGGAATTGGCAAAGGGATATTTGGAAGCCCATAGAGGGCTATGGTGAAAAAGGAAATATCTTCTGTTCAAAACTGAAAAGAAGCTTTCTGAGAAACTGCTCTGTGTTCTGTTAATTCATCTCAGAGAGTAACATCTTTCCCTTCAAGAAGCCTTTCGCTAAGTCTGTTCTTGTGGAATTGGCCAAGGGATATTTGGAAGCCCATAGAGGGCTGTGGTGAAAAAGGAAATATCTTATGTTCAAAACTGTAAAGAAGCTTTCTGAGAAACTGCTTTGTGTTCTGTTAATTCATCTCACAGAGTTACATCTTTCCCTTCAAGAAGCCTTTCGCTAAGGCTGTTCTTGTGGAATAGGCAACGGGATATTTGGAAGCCCATAGAGGGCTATGGTGAAAAAGGAAATATCTTCCGTTCAAAACCGGAAAGAAGCTTTCTGAGAAACTGCTCTGTGTTCTGTTAATTCATCTCACAGAGTTACATCTTTCCCTTCAAGAAGCCTTTCGCTAAGGCTGTTTTTGTGGAATTGGCAAAGGGATATTTGGAAGCCCATAGAGGGCTATGGTGAAAAAGGAAATGTCTTCCGTTCAAAACTGGAAAGAAGCTTTCTGAGAAACTGCTCTATGTTCTGTTAATTCATCTCACAGAGTTACATCTTTCCCTTCAAGAAGCCTTTCGCTAAGGCTGTTCTTGTGGAATTGGCAAAGGGATATTTGGAAGTCTATAGAGGGCTATGGTGAAAAAGGAAATATCTTCCGTTCAAAACTGGAAAGAAGCTTTCTGAGAAACTGTTCTATGTTTTGTTAATTCATCTCAGAGAATTACATCTTTCCCTTCAAGAAGCCTTTCGCTAAGGCTGTTCTTTTGGAATTGGCAAAGGGATATTTGGAAGCCCATAGAGGGCTATGGTGAAAAAGTAAATATCTTCCGTTCAAAAGTGGAAAGAAGCTTTCTGAGAAACTGCTCTGTGTTCTGTTAATTCATCTCACAGAGTTACTTCTTTCCCTTCAAGAAGCCTTTCGCTAAGGCTGTTCTTGTGGAATTGGCAAAGGGATATTTGGAAGCCCATAGAGGGCTATGGTGAAAAAGGAAATATGTTCCGTTCAAAACAGGAAAGAAGCTTTCTGAGAAACTGCTCCGTGTTCTGTGAATTCATCTCACAGAGTTACATCTTTCCCTTCAAGAAGCCTTTCGCTTAGGCTGTTCTTGTGGAATTGGCAAAGGGATATTTGGAAGCCCATAGAGGGCTATGGTGAAAAAGGAAATATCTTCCGTTCAAACCTGGAAAGAAGCTTTCTGAGAAACTGCTCTGTGTTCTGTTAATTCATCTCACAGAGTGACATCTTTCCCTTCAAGAAGTCTTTTGCTAAGGCTGTTCTTGTGGAATTAGCAAAGGGATATTTGGAAGCCCATAGAGGGCTATGGTGAAAAAGGAAATATCTTCCGTTCAAAACTGGAAAGGGGCTTTCTGAGAAACTGCTCTGTGTTCTGTTTATTCATCTAACAGAGTTACATCTTTCCCTTCAGGAAGCCTTTCGCTAAGGCTGTTCTTGTGGAATTGGCGACGGGATATTTGGAAGCCCATAGAGGGCTATGGTGGAAAAGGAAATATCTTCTGTTCAAAACTGGAAAGAAGCTTTCTGAGAAACTGCTCTATGTTCTGTTAATTCATCTCACAGAGTTACATCTTTCCCTTCAAGAAACCTTTCGCTAAGGCTGTTGTTATGGAATTGGCAAAGGGATATTTGGAAGCCTTAGATGGCTATGGTGAAAAAGGAAATATCTTCCGTTCAAAACTAGAAAGAAGCTTTCTGAGAAACTGCTCTGTGTTCTCTTAATTCATCTCACAGAGTTACATCTTTCCCTTCAAGAAGCCTGTCGCTAAGGCTGTTCTTGTGGAATTGGCAACGGGATATTTGGAAGCCCATAGAGGGCTATGTTGAAAAAGGAAATATCCTCCGTTCAAAACTGGAAAGAAGCTTTCTGAGAAACTGCTCTGTGTTCTGTTAATTAATCTCACAGAGTTACATCTTTCCCTTCAAGAAGCCTTTCGCTAAGGCTGTTCTTGTGGAATTGGCAAAGGGATATTTGGAAGCCCATAGAGGGCTATGGTGAAAAAGGAAATATCTTCCGTTCAAAACTGGAAAGAAGCTTTCTGAGAAACTGCTCTGTGTTCTGTTAATTCATCTCACAGAGTTACATCTTTCCCTTCAAGAAGCCTTTCGCTAAGGCTGTTCTTGTGGAATAGGCAACGGGATATTTGGAAGCCCATAGAGGGCTATGGTGAAAAAGGAAATATCTTCCGTTTAAAACTGGAAAGAAGCTTTCTGAGAAACTGCTCTGTGTTCTGTTAATTCATCTCACAGAGTTACATCTTTCCCTTCAAGAAGCTTTTCGCTAAGGCTGTTTTTGTGGAATTGGCAAAGGGATATTTGGAAGCCCATAGAGGGCTATGGTGAAAATGGAAGTATCTTCCGTTCAAAACTGGAAAGAAGCTTTCTGAGAAACTGCTCTATGTTCTGTTAATTCATCTCACAGAGTTACATCTTTCCCTTCAAGAAGCCTTTCGCTAAGGCTGTTCTTGTGGAATTGGCAAAGGGATATTTGGAAGTCTATAGAGGGCTATGGTGAAAAAGGAAATATCTTCCGTTCAAAACTGGAAAGAAGCTTTCTGAGAAACTGTTCTATGTTTTGTTAATTCATCTCAGAGAATTACATCTTTCCCTTCAAGAAGCCTTTCGCTAAGGCTGTTCTTGTGGAATTGGCAAAGGGATATTTGGAAGCCCATACAGGGCTATGGTGAAAAAGGAAATATCTTCCGTTCAAAACTGGAAAGAATCTTTCTGAGAAACTGCTCTGTGTTCTGTTAATTCATCTCACAGAGTTACTTCTTTCCCTTCAAGAAGCCTTTCGCTAAGGCTGTTCTTGTGGAATTGGCAAAGGGATATTTGGAAGCCCATAGAGGGCTATGGTGAAAAAGTAAATATCTTCCGTTCAAAACTGGAAAGAAGCTTTCTGAGAAACTGCTCTGTGTTCTGTTAATTCATCTCACAGAGTTCCATCTTTCCCTTCAAGAAGCCTTTCGCTAAGGCTGTTCTTGTGGAATTGGAAAAGGGATATTTGGAAGCTCATAGAGGGCTATGGTGAAAAAGGAAATATCTTCCGTTCAAAACTGGAAAGAAGCTTTCTGAGAAACTGCTCTGTGTTCTGTTAATTCATCTCACAGATTTACATCTTTCCCTTCAAGAAGCCTTTCACTAAGACTGTTCTTGTGGAATTGGCAAAGGAATATTTGGAAGCCCATAGAGGGCTACGGTGAAAAAGGAAATATCTTCCGTTCAAAACTGGAAAGAAGCTTTCTGAGAAACTGCTCTGTGTTCTGTTAATTCATCTCACAGAGTTACATCTTTCCCTTCAAGAAGCCTTTCGCTAAGGCTGTTCTTGTGGAATTGGCAAAGGGATATTTGGAAGCCCATAGAGGGCTATGGTGAAAAAGGAAATATCTTCCGTTCAAAACTGTAAAGAAGCTTTCTGGGAAACTGCTTTCTGTTCTGTTAATTCATCTCACAGAGTTACATCTTTCCCTTCAAGAAGCCTTTCGCTAAGGCTGTTCTTGTGCAATTGGCAAAGGGATATTTGGAAGCGCATAGAGGGCTATGGTGAAAAAGGGAATATCTTCCGTTCAAAACTGGAAAGAAGCTTTCTGAGAAACTGCTCTGTGTTCTGTTAATTCATCTCACAGAGTTACATCTTTCCCTTCAAGAAGCCTTTCGCTAAGGCTGTTCTTGTGGAATTGGCAACGGGATATTTGGAAGCCCATAGAGGGCTATGGTGAAAAAGGAAATATCTTCCGTTCAAAACTCGAAAGAAGCTTTCTGAGAAACTGCTCTGTGTTCTGTTAATTCATCTCACAGAGTTACATCTTTCCCTTCAAGAAGCCTTTCCCTAAGGCTGTTTTTGTGGAATTGGCAAAGGGATATTTGGAAGCCCTTAGAGGGCTATGGTGAAAAAGGAAATATCTTCCGTTCAAAACTGGAAAGAAGCTTTCTGAGAAACTGCTCTATGTTCTGTTAATTCATCTCACAGAGTTACATCTTTCCCTTCAAGAAGCCTTTCGCTAAGGCTGTTCTTGTGGAATTGGCAAAGGGATATTTGGAAGTCTATAGAGGGCTATGGTGAAAAAGGAAATATCTTCCGTTCAAAACTGGAAAGAAGCTTTCTGAGAAACTGTTCTATGTTTTGTTAATTCATCTCAGAGAATTACATCTTTCCCTTCAAGAAGCCTTTCGCTAAGGCTGTTCTTGTGGAATTGGCAAAGGGATATTTGGAAGCCCATAGAGGGCTACGGTGAAAAAGGAAATATCTTCCGTTCAAAATTGGAAACAAGCTTTCTGAGAAACTGCTCTGTGTTCTGTTAATTCATCTCACAGAGTTACATCTTTCCCTTCAAGAAGCCTTTCGCTAAGGCTGTTCTTGTGGAATTGGCTACGGGATATTTGGAAGCCCATAGAGGGCTACGGTGAAAAAGGAAATATCTTCCGTTAAAAACTGGAAAGAAGCTTTCTGAGAAACTGCTCTGTGTTCTGTTAATTCATCTCACAGAGTTACATCTTTCCCTTCAAGAAGCCTTTCGCTAAGGCTGTTCTTGTGGAATTTGAAAAGGGATATTTGGAAGCCCATAGAGGGCTATGGTGAAAAAGGAAATATCTTCCGTTCAAAACTGGAAAGAAGCTTTCTGAGAAACTGCTCTATGTTCTGTTAATTCATCTCACAGAGTTACATCTTTCCCTTCAAGAAGGCTTTCGCTAAGGCTGTTCTTGTTGAATTGGCAAACTGATATTTGGAAGTCTATAGAGGGCTATGGTGAAAAAGGAAATATCTTCCGTTCAAAACTGGAAAGAAGCTTTCTGAGAAACTGTTCTATGTTTTGTTAATTCATCTCAGAGAATTACATCTTTCCCTTCAAGAAGCCTTTCGCTAAGGCTGTTCTTTTGGAATTGGCAAAGGGATATTTGGAAGCCCATAGAGGGCTATGGTGAAAAAGTAAATATCTTCCGTTCAAAAGTGGAAAGAAGCTTTCTGAGAAACTGCTCTGTGTTCTGTTAATTCATCTCACAGAGTTACTTCTTTCCCTTCAAGAAGCCTTTCGCTAAGGCTGTTCTTGTGGAATTGGCAAAGGGATATTTGGAAGCCCATAGAGGGCTATGGTGAAAAAGGAAATATGTTCCGTTCAAAACAGGAAAGAAGCTTTCTGAGAAACTGCTCCGTGTTCTGTGAATTCATCTCACAGAGTTACATCTTTCCCTTCAAGAAGCCTTTCGCTTAGGCTGTTCTTGTGGAATTGGCAAAGGGATATTTGGAAGCCCATAGAGGGCTATGGTGAAAAAGGAAATATCTTCCGTTCAAAACTGGAAAGAAGCTTTCTGAGAAACTGCTCTGTGTTCTGTTAATTCATCTCACAGAGTGACATCTTTCCCTTCAAGAAGTCTTTTGCTAAGGCTGTTCTTGTGGAATTAGCAAAGGGATATTTGGAAGCCCATAGAGGGCTATGGTGAAAAAGGAAATATCTTCCGTTCAAAACTGGAAAGGGGCTTTCTGAGAAACTGCTCTGTGTTCTGTTTATTCATCTAACAGAGTTACATCTTTCCCTTCAGGAAGCCTTTCGCTAAGGCTGTTCTTGTGGAATTGGCGACGGGATATTTGGAAGCCCATAGAGGGCTATGGTGGAAAAGGAAATATCTTCTGTTCAAAACTGGAAAGAAGCTTTCTGAGAAACTGCTCTATGTTCTGTTAATTCATCTCACAGAGTTACATCTTTCCCTTCAAGAAACCTTTCGCTAAGGCTGTTGTTATGGAATTGGCAAAGGGATATTTGGAAGCCTTAGATGGCTATGGTGAAAAAGGAAATATCTTCCGTTCAAAACTAGAAAGAAGCTTTCTGAGAAACTGCTCTGTGTTCTGTTAATTCATCTCACAGAGTTACATCTTTCCCTTCAAGAAGCCTGTCGCTAAGGCTGTTCTTGTGGAATTGGCAACGGGATATTTGGAAGCCCATAGAGGGCTATGTTGAAAAAGGAAATATCCTCCGTTCAAAACTGGAAAGAAGCTTTCTGAGAAACTGCTCTGTGTTCTGTTAATTAATCTCACAGAGTTACATCTTTCCCTTCAAGAAGCCTTTCGCTAAGGCTGTTCTTGTGGAATTGGCAAAGGGATATTTGGAAGCCCATAGAGGGCTATGGTGAAAAAGGAAATATCTTCCGTTCAAAACTGGAAAGAAGCTTTCTGAGAAACTGCTCTGTGTTCTGTTAATTCATCTCACAGAGTTACATCTTTCCCTTCAAGAAGCCTTTCGCTAAGGCTGTTCTTGTGGAATAGGCAACGGGATATTTGGAAGCCCATAGAGGGCTATGGTGAAAAAGGAAATATCTTCCGTTTAAAACTGGAAAGAAGCTTTCTGAGAAACTGCTCTGTGTTCTGTTAATTCATCTCACAGAGTTACATCTTTCCCTTCAAGAAGCTTTTCGCTAAGGCTGTTTTTGTGGAATTGGCAAAGGGATATTTGGAAGCCCATAGAGGGCTATGGTGAAAAAGGAAGTATCTTCCGTTCAAAACTGGAAAGAAGCTTTCTGAGAAACTGCTCTATGTTCTGTTAATTCATCTCACAGAGTTACATCTTTCCCTTCAAGAAGCCTTTCGCTAAGGCTGTTCTTGTGGAATTGGCAAAGGGATATTTGGAAGTCTATAGAGGGCTATGGTGAAAAAGGAAATATCTTCCGTTCAAAACTGGAAAGAAGCTTTCTGAGAAACTGTTCTATGTTTTGTTAATTCATCTCAGAGAATTACATCTTTCCCTTCAAGAAGCCTTTCGCTAAGGCTGTTCTTGTGGAATTGGCAAAGGGATATTTGGAAGCCCATACAGGGCTATGGTGAAAAAGGAAATATCTTCCGTTCAAAACTGGAAAGAATCTTTCTGAGAAACTGCTCTGTGTTCTGTTAATTCATCTCACAGAGTTACTTCTTTCCCTTCAAGAAGCCTTTCGCTAAGGCTGTTCTTGTGGAATTGGCAAAGGGATATTTGGAAGCCCATAGAGGGCTATGGTGAAAAAGGAAATATCTTCCGTTCAAAACTGGAAAGAAGCTTTCTGAGAAACTGCTCTGTGTTCTGTTAATTCATCTCACAGAGTTCCATCTTTCCCTTCAAGAAGCCTTTCGCTAAGGCTGTTCTTGTGGAATTGGAAAAGGGATATTTGGAAGCTCATAGAGGGCTATGGTGAAAAAGGAAATATCTTCCGTTCAAAACTGGAAAGAAGCTTTCTGAGAAACTGCTCTGTGTTCTGTTAATTCATCTCACAGATTTACATCTTTCCCTTCAAGAAGCCTTTCACTAAGACTGTTCTTGTGGAATTGGCAAAGGAATATTTGGAAGCCCATAGAGGGCTACGGTGAAAAAGGAAATATCTTCCGTTCAAAACTGGAAAGAAGCTTTCTGAGAAACTGCTCTGTGTTCTGTTAATTCATCTCACAGAGTTACATCTTTCCCTTCAAGAAGCCTTTCGCTAAGGCTGTTCTTGTGGAATTGGCAAAGGGATATTTGGAAGCCCATAGAGGGCTATGGTGAAAAAGGAAATATCTTCCGTTCAAAACTGTAAAGAAGCTTTCTGGGAAACTGCTTTCTGTTCTGTTAATTCATCTCACAGAGTTACATCTTTCCCTTCAAGAAGCCTTTCGCTAAGGCTGTTCTTGTGGAATTGGCAAAGGGATATTTGGAAGCGCATAGAGGGCTATGGTGAAAAAGGGAATATCTTCCGTTCAAAACTGGAAAGAAGCTTTCTGAGAAACTGCTCTGTGTTCTGTTAATTCATCTCACAGAGTTACATCTTTCCCTTCAAGAAGCCTTTCGCTAAGGCTGTTCTTGTGGAATTGGCAACGGGATATTTGGAAGCCCATAGAGGGCTATGGTGAAAAAGGAAATATCTTCCGTTCAAAACTCGAAAGAAGCTTTCTGAGAAACTGCTCTGTGTTCTGTTAATTCATCTCACAGAGTTACATCTTTCCCTTCAAGAAGCCTTTCCCTAAGGCTGTTTTTGTGGAATTGGCAAAGCGATATTTGGAAGCCCTTAGAGGGCTATGGTGAAAAAGGAAATATCTTCCGTTCAAAACTGGAAAGAAGCTTTCTGAGAAACTGCTCTATGTTCTGTTAATTCATCTCACAGAGTTACATCTTTCCCTTCAAGAAGCCTTTCGCTAAGGCTGTTCTTGTGGAATTGGCAAAGGGATATTTGGAAGTCTATAGAGGGCTATGGTGAAAAAGGAAATATCTTCCGTTCAAAACTGGAAAGAAGCTTTCTGAGAAACTGTTCTATGTTTTGTTAATTCATCTCAGAGAACTACATCTTTCCCTTCAAGAAGCCTTTCGCTAAGGCTGTTCTTGTGGAATTGGCACAGGGATATTTGGAAGCCCATAGAGGGCTATGGTGAAAAAGGAAATATCTTCAGTTCAAAACTGGAAAGAAGCTTTCTGAGAAACTGCTCTGTGTTCGGTTAATTCATCTCACAGAGTTACATCTTTCCCTTCAGGAAGCCTTTCGCTAAGGCTGTTCTTGTGGAATTGGCGACGGTATATTTGGAAGCCCATAGAGGGCTATGGTGAAAAAGGAAATATCTTCCGTTCAAAACTGGAAAGAAGCTTTCTGAGAAACTGCTCTATGTTCTGTTAATTCATCTCACAGAGTTACATCTTTCCCTTCAAGAAGCCTTTCGCTAAGGCTGTTCTTGTGGAATTGGCAAAGGGATATTTGGAAGCCTGTAGATGGCTATGGTGAAAAAGGAAATATCTTCCGTACAAAACTGGAAAGAAGCTTTCTGATAAACTGCTCTGTGTTCTCTTAATTCATCTCACAGAGTTACATCTTTCCCTTCAAGAAGCCTTTCGCTAAGGCTGTTCTTGTGGAATTGGCAAAGGGATATTTGGAAGCCCATAGAGGGCTACGGTGAAAAAGGAAATATCTTCCGTTCAAAATTGGAAACAAGCTTTCTGAGAAACTGCTCTGTGTTCTGTTAATTCATCTCACAGAGTTACATCTTTCCCTTCAAGAAGCCTTTCGCTAAGGCTGTTCTTGTGGAATTGGCTACGGGATATTTGGAAGCCCAGAGAGGGCTATGGTGAAAAAGGAAATATCTTCCGTTAAAAACTGGAAAGAAGCTTTCTGAGAAACTGCTCTGTGTTCTGTTAATTCATCTCACAGAGTTACATCTTTCCCTTCAAGAAGCCTTTCGCTAAGGCTGTTCTTGTGGAATTTGAAAAGGGATATTTGGAAGCCCATAGAGGGCTATGGTGAAAAAGGAAATATCTTCCGTTCAAAACTGGAAAGAAGCTTTCTGAGAAACTGCTCTATGTTCTGTTAATTCATCTCACAGAGTTACATCTTTCCCTTCAAGAAGGCTTTCGCTAAGGCTGTTCTTGTTGAATTGGCAAACTGATATTTGGAAGTCTATAGAGGGCTATGGTGAAAAAGGAAATATCTTCCGTTCAAAACTGGAAAGAAGCTTTCTGAGAAACTGTTCTATGTTTTGTTAATTCATCTCAGAGAATTACATCTTTCCCTTCAAGACGCCTTTCGCTAAGGCTGTTCTTCTGGAATTGGCAAAGGGATATTTGGAAGCCCATAGAGGGCTATGGTGAAAAAGTAAATATCTTCCGTTCAAAACTGGAAAGAAGCTTTCTGAGAAACTGCTCTGTGTTCTGTTAATTCATCTCACAGAGTTACTTCTTTCCCTTCAAGAAGCCTTTCGCTAAGGCTGTTCTTGTGGAATTGGCAAAGGGATATTTGGAAGCCCATACAGGGCTATGGTGAAAAAGGAAATATCTTCCGTTCAAAACTGGAAAGAAGCTTTCTGAGAAACTGCTCTGTGTTCTGTTAATTCATCTCACAGAGTTACATCTTTCCCTTCAAGAAGCCTTTCGCTAAGGCTGTTCTTGTGGAATTGGCAAAGGGATATTTGGAAGCCTAAAGAGGTCTAGGGTGAAAAAGGAAATATCTTCCGTTCAAAACTGGAAAGAAGCTTTCTGAGAAACTGCTCTGTGTTCTGTTAATTAATCTCACAGAGTTACATCTTTCCCTTCAAGAAGCCTTTCGCTAAGGCTGTTCTTGTGGAATTGGCAAAGGGATATTTGGAAGCCCATAGAGGGTATGGTGAAAAAGGGAATATCTTCCGTTCAAAACTGGAAAGAAGCTTTCTGAGAAACTGCTCTGTGTTCTGTTAATTCATCTCACAGAGTTACATCTTTCCCTTCAAGAAGCCTTTCGCTAAGGCTGTTCTTGTGGAATTGGCAACGGGATATTTGGAAGCCCATAGAGGGCTATGGTGAAAAAGGAAATATCTTCCGTTCAAAACTGGAAAGAAGCTTTCTGAGAAACTGCTCTGTGTTCTGTTAATTCATCTCACAGAGTTACATCTTTCCCTTCAAGAAGCCTTTCGCTAAGGCTGTTTTTGTGGAATTGGCAAAGGGATATTTGCAAGCCCATAGAGGGCTATGGTGAAAAAGGAAATATCTTCCGTTCAAAACTGTAAAGAAGATTTCTGAGAAACTGCTCTATGTTCTGTTAATTCATCTCACAGAGTTACATCTTTCCCTTCAAGAAGCCTTTCGCTAAGGCTGTTCTTGTGGAATTGGCAAAGGGATATTTGGAAGTCTATAGAGGGCTATGGTGAAAAAGGAAATATCTTCCGTTCAAAACTGGAAAGAAGCTTTCTGAGAAACTGTTCTATGTTTTGTTAATTCATCTCAGAGAATTACATCTTTCCCTTCAAGAAGCCTTTCGCTAAGGCTGTTCTTGTGGAATTGGCAAAGGGATATTTGGAAGCCCATAGAGGGCTATGGTGAAAAAGGAAATATCTTCCGTTCAAAACTGGAAAGAAGCTTTCTGAGAAACTGCTCTGTGTTCTGTTAATTCATCTCACAGAGTTACTTCTTTCCCTTCAAGAAGCCTTTCGCTAAGGCTGTTCTTGTGGAATTGGCAAAGGGATATTTGGAAGCCCATAGAGGGCTATGGTGAAAAAGGAAATATCTTCCGTTCAAAACTGGAAAGAAGCTTTCTGAGAAACTGCTCTGTGTTCTGTTAATTCATCTCACAGAGTTACATCTTTCCCTTCAAGAAGCCTTTCGCTAAGGCTGTTCTTGTGGAATTGGCAAAGGGATATTTGGAAGCCTAAAGAGGTCTAGGGTGAAAAAGGAAATATCTTCCGTTCAAAACTGGAAAGAAGCTTTCTGAGAAACTGCTCTGTGTTCTGTTAATTAATCTCACAGAGTTACATCTTTCCCTTCAAGAAGCCTTTCGCTAAGGCTGTTCTTGTGGAATTGGCAAAGGGATATTTGGAAGCCCATAGAGGGCTATGGTGAAAAAGGAAATATCTTCCGTTGAAAACTGGAAAGAAGCTTTCTGAGAAACTGCTCTATGTTCTGTTAATTCATCTCACAGAGTTACATCTTTCCCTTCAAGAAGCCTTTCGCTAAGGCTGTTGTTGTGGAATTGGCAAAGGGATATTTGGAAGCCTATAGATGGCTATGGTGAAAAAGGAAATATCTTCCGTTCAAAACTGGAAAGAAGCTTTCTGAGAAACTGCTCTGTGTTCTGTTAATTCATCTCACAGAGTTACATCTTTCCCTTCAAGAAGCCTTTCGCTAAGGCTGTTCTTGTGGAATTGGCAAAGGGATATTTGGAAGCCCATAGAGGGCTACGGTGAAAAAGGAAATATCTTCCGTTCAAAATTGGAAACAACCTTTCTGAGAAACTGCTCTGTGTTCTGTTAATTCATCTCACAGAGTTATATCTTTCCCTTCAAGAAGCCTTTCGCTAAGGCTGTTCTTGTGGAATTGGCTACGGGATATTTGGAAGCCCATAGAGGGCTATGGTGAAAAAGGAAATATCTTCCGTTCAAAACTGGAAAGAAGCTTTCTGAGAAACTGCTCTGTGTTCTGTTAATTCATCTCACAGAGTTACATCTTTCCCTTCAAGAAGCCTTTCGCTAAGGCTGTTCTTGTGGAATTGGGTACGGGATATTTGGAAGCCCATAGAGGGCTATGGTGAAAAAGGAAATATCTTCCGTTCAAAACTGGAAAGAAGCTTTCTGAGAAACTGCTCTATGTTCTGTTAATTCATCTCACAGAGTTACATCTTTCCCTTCAAGAAGCCTTTCGCTAAGGCTGTTCTTGTGGAATTGGCAAACTGATATTTGGAAGTCTATAGAGGGCTATGGTGAAAAAGGAAATATCTTCCGTTCAAAACTGGAAAGAAGCTTTCTGAGAAACTGTTCTATGTTTTGTTAATTCATCTCAGAGAATTACATCTTTCCCTTCAAGAAGCCTTTCGATAAGGCTGTTCTTCTGGAATTGGCAAAGGGATATTTGGAAGCCCATAGAGGGCTATGGTGAAAAAGTAAATATCTTCCGTTCAAAACTGGAAAGAAGCTTTCTGAGAAACTGCTCTGTGTTCTGTTAATTCATCTCACAGAGTTACTTCTTTCCCTTCAAGAAGCCTTTCGCTAAGGCTGTTCTTGTGGAATAGGCGACGGGATATTTGGAAGCCCATAGAGGGCTATGGTGAAAAAGGAAATATCTTCCGTTCAAAACTGGAAAGAAGCTTTCTGAGAAACTGCTCTGTGTTCTGTGAATTCATCTCACAGAGTTACATCTTTCCCTTCAAGAAGCCTTTCGCTAAGGCTGTTCTTGTGGAATTGGCAACGGAATATTTGGAAGCCTATAGATGGCTATGGTGAAAAAGGAAATAACTTCCGTTCAAAACTGGAAAGAAGCTTTCTGAGAAACTGTTCTATGTTTTGTTAATTCATCTCAGAGAATTACATCTTTCCCTTCAAGAAGCCTTTCGCTAAGGCTGTTCTTCTGGAATTGGCAAAGGGATATTTGGAAGCCCATAGAGGGCTATGGTGAAAAAGGAAATATCTTCCGTTCAAAACTGGAAAGAAGCTTTCTGAGAAACTGCTCTGTGTTCTGTTAATTCATCTCACAGAGTTACTTCTTTCCCTTCAAGAAGCCTTTCGCTAAGGCTGTTCTTGTGGAATTGGCTACGGGATATTTGGAAGCCCATAGAGGGCTATGGTGAAAAAGGAAATATCTTCCGTTCAAAACTGGAAAGAAGCTTTCTGAGAAACTGCTCTGTGTTCTGTTAATTCATCTCACAGAGTTACATCTTTCCCTTCAAGAAGCCTTTCGCTAAGGCTGTTCTTGTGGAATTGGCAAAGGGATATTTGGAAGCCCATAGAGGGCTATGGTGAAAAAGGGAATATCTTCCGTTCAAAACTGGAAAGAAGCTTTCTGAGAAACTGCTCTGTGTTCTGTTAATTCATCTCACAGAGTTACATCTTTCCCTTCAAGAAGCCTTTCGCTAAGGCTGTTCTTGTGGAATTGGCAACGGGATATTTGGAAGCCCATAGAGGGCTATGGTGAAAAAGGAAATATCTTCCGTTCAAAACTGGAAAGAAGCTTTCTGAGAAACTGCTCTGTGTTCTGTTAATTCATCTCACAGAGTTACATCTTTCCCTTCAAGAAGCCTTTCGCTAAGGCTGTTTTTGTGGAATTGGCAAAGGGATATTTGGAAGCCCATAGAGGGCTATGGTGAAAAAGGAAATATCTTCCGTTCAAAACTGGAAAGAAGCTTTCTGAGAAACTGCTCTATGTTCTGTTAATTCATCTCACAGAGTTACATCTTTCCCTTCAAGAAGCCTTTCGCCGAGGCTGTTGTTGTGGAATTGGCAAAGGGATATTTGGAAGCCCATAGAGGGCTATGGTGAAAAAGGAAATATCTTCCGTTCAAAACTGGAAAGAAGCTTTCTGAGAAACTGCTCTATGTTCTGTTAATTCATCTCACAGAGTTACATCTTTCCCTTCAAGAAGCCTTTCGATAAGGCTGTTGTTGTGGAATTGGCAAAGGGATATTTGGAAGCCTATAGATGGCTATGGTGAAAAAGGAAATATCTTCCGTTCAAAACTGGAAAGAAGCTTTCTGAGAAACTGCTCTGTGTTCTGTTAATTCATCTCACAGAGTTACATCTTTCCCTTCAAGAAGCCTTTCGCTAAGGCTGTTCTTGTGGAATTGGCAACGGGATATTTGGAAGCCCATAGAGGGCTATGGTGAAAAAGGAAATATCTTCCGTTCAAAACTGGAAAGAAGCTTTCTGAGAAACTGCTCTGTGTTCTGTTAATTCATCTCACAGAGTTACATCTTTCCCTTCAAGAAGCCTTTCGCTAAGGCTGTTCTTGTGGAATTGGCTACGGGATATTTGGAAGCCAATAGAGGGCTATGGTGAAAAAGGAAATATCTTCCGTTCAAAACTGGAAAGAAGCTTTCTGAGAAACTGCTCTGTGTTCTGTTAATTCATCTCACAGAGTTACATCTTTCCCTTCAGGAAGCCTTTCGCTAAGGCTGTTCTTGTGGAATTGGCGACGGGATATTTGGAAGCCCATAGAGGGCTATGGTGAAAAAGGAAATATCTTCCGTTCAAAATTGGAAAGAAGCTTTCTGAGAAACTGCTCTATGTTCTGTTAATTCATCTCACAGAGTTACATCTTTCCCTTCAAGAAGCCTTTCGCTAAGGCTGTTGTTGTGGAATTGGCAAAGGGATATTTGGAAGCCTATAGATGGCTATGGTGAAAAAGGAAATATCTTCCGTTCAAAACTGGAAAGAAGCTTTCTGAGAAACTGCTCTGTGTTCTCTTAATTCATCTCACAGAGTTACATCTTTCCCTTCAAGAAGCCTTTCGCTAAGGCTGTTCTTGTGGAATTGGCAAAGGGATATTTGGAAGCCCATAGAGGGCTACGGTGAAAAAGGAAATATCTTCCGTTCAAAATTGGAAACAAGCTTTCTGAGAAACTGCTCTGTGTTCTGTTAATTCATCTCACAGAGTTACATCTTTCCCTTCAAGAAGCCTTTCGCTAAGGCTGTTCTTGTGGAATTGGCTACGGGATATTTGGAAGCCCATAGAGGGCTATGGTGAAAAAGGAAATATCTTCCGTTCAAAACTGGAAAGAAGCTTTCTGAGAAACTGCTCTGTGTTCTGTTAATTCATCTCACAGAGTTACATCTTTCCCTTCAAGAAGCCTTTCGCTAAGGCTGTTGTTGTGGAATTGGCAAAGGGATATTTGGAAGCCCATAGAGGGCTATGGTGAAAAAGGGAATATCTTCCGTTCAAAACTGGAAAGAAGCTTTCTGAGAAACTGCTCTGTGTTCTGTTAATTCATCTCACAGAGTTACATCTTTCCCTTCAAGAAGCCTTTCGCTAAGGCTGTTCTTGTGGAATTGGCAACGGGATATTTGGAAGCCCATAGAGGGCTATGGTGAAAAAGGAAATATCTTCCGTTCAAAACTGGAAAGAAGCTTTCTGAGAAACTGCTCTGTGTTCTGTTAATTCATCTCACAGAGTTACATCTTTCCCTTCAAGAAGCCTTTCGCTAAGGCTGTTTTTGTGGAATTGGCAAAGGGATATTTGGAAGCCCATAGAGGGCTATGGTGAAAAAGGAAATATCTTCCGTTCAAAACTGGAAAGAAGCTTTCTGAGAAACTGCTCTATGTTCTGTTAATTCATCTCAAAGTGTTACATCTTTCCCTTCAAGAAGCCTTTCGCTGAGGCTGTTCTTGTGGAATTGGCAAAGGGATATTTGGAAGCCCATAGAGGGCTATGGTGAAAAAGGAAATATCTTCCGTTCAAAACTGGAAAGAAGCTTTCTGAGAAACTGCTCTATGTTCTGTTAATTCATCTCACAGAGTTACATCTTTCCCTTCCAGAAGCCTTTCGCTAAGGCTGTTGTTGTGGAATTGGCAAAGGGATATTTGGAAGCCTATAGATGGCTAAGGTGAAAAAGGAAATATCTTCCGTTCAAAACTGGAAAATAGCTTTCTGAGAAACTGCTCTGTGTTCTGTTAATTCATCTCACAGAGTTACATCTTTCCCTTCAAGAAGCCTTTCGCTAAGGCTGTTCTTGTGGAATTGGCAAAGGGATATTTGGAAGCCCATAGAGGGCTACGGTGAAAAATTAAATATCTTCCGTTCAAAATTGGAAACAACCTTTCTGAGAAACTGCTCTGTGTTCTGTTAATTCATCTCACAGAGTTACATCTTTCCCTTCAAGAAGCCTTTCGCTAAGACTGTTCTTGTGGAATTGGCTACGGGATATTTGGAAGCCCATAGAGGGCTATGGTGAAAAAGGAAATAACTTCCGTTCAAAACTGGAAAGAAGCTTTCTGAGAAACTGCTCTGTGTTCTGTTAATTCATCTCACAGAGTTACATCTTTCCCTTCAAGAAGCCTTTCGCCAAGGCTGTTCTTGTGGAATTGGAAAAGGGATATTTGGAAGCCCATAGAGGGCTATGGTGAAAAAGGAAATATCTTCCGTTCAAAACTGGAAAGAAGCTTTCTGAGAAACTGCTCTATGTTCTGTTAATTCATCTCACAGAGTTACATCTTTCCCTTCAAGAAGCCTTTCGCTAAGGCTGTTCTTGTGGAATTGGCAAACTGATATTTGGAAGTCTATAGAGGGCTATGGTGAAAAAGGAAATATCTTCCGTTCAAAACTGGAAAGAAGCTTTCTGAGAAACTGTTCTATGTTTTGTTAATTCATCTCAGAGAATTACATCTTTCCCTTCAAGAAGCCTTTCGCTAAGGCTGTTCTTCTGGAATTGGCAAAGGGATATTTGGAAGCCCATAGAGGGCTATGGTGAAAAAGTAAATATCTTCCGTTCAAAACTGGAAAGAAGCTTTCTGAGAAACTGCTCTGTGTTCTGTTAATTCATCTCACAGAGTTACTTCTTTCCCTTCAAGAAGCCTTTCGCTAAGGCTGTTCTTGTGGAATTGGCAAAGGGATATTTGGAAGCCCATAGAGGGCTACGGTGAAAAAGGAAATATCTTCCGTTCAAAACTGGAAACAAGCTTTCTGAGAAACTGCTCTATGTTCCGTTAATTCATCTCACAGAGTTACATCTTTCCCTTCAAGAAGCCTTTCGCTAAGGCTGTTCTTGTGGAATTGGCAAAGGGATATTTGGAAGCCTAAAGAGGTCTAGGGTGAAAAAGGAAATATCTTCCGTTAAAAACTGGAAAGAAGCTTTCTGAGAAACTGCTCTGTGTTCTGTAAATTCATCTCACAGAGTTACATCTTTCCCTTCAAGAAACCTTTCGCTAAGGCTGTTCTTGTGGAATTGGAAAAGGGATATTTGAAAGCCCATAGAGGGCTATGGTGAAAAAGGAAATATCTTCCGTTCAAAACCGGAAAGAAGCTTTCTGAGAAACTGCTCTATGTTCTGTTAATTCATCTCACAGAGTTACATCTTTCCCTTCAAGAAGCCTTTCGCTAAGGCTGTTCTTGTGGAATTGGCAAACTGATATTTGGAAGTCTATAGAGGGCTATGGTGAAAAAGGAAATATCTTCCGTTCAAAACTGGAAAGAAGCTTTCTGAGAAACTGTTCTATGTTTTGTTAATTCATCTCAGAGAATTACATCTTTCCCTTCAAGAAGCCTTTCGCTAAGGCTGTTCTTTTGGAATTGGCAAAGGGATATTTGGAAGCCCATAGAGGGCTATGGTGAAAAAGTAAATATCTTCCGTTCAAAACTGGAAACAAGCTTTCTGAGAAACTGCTCTGTGTTCTGTTAATTCATCTCACAGAGTTACTTCTTTCCCTTCAAGAAGCCTTTCGCTAAGGCTGTTCTTGTGGAATTGGCAAAGGGATATTTGGAAGCACATAGAGGGCTATTGTGAAAAAGGAAATATCTTCCGTTCAAAACTGGAAAGGGGCTTTCTGAGAAACTGCTCTGTGTTCTGTTAATTCATCTAACAGAGTTACATCTTTCCCTTCAGGAAGCCTTTCGCTAAGGCTGTTCTTGTGGAATTGGCGACGGGATATTTGGAAGCCCATAGAGGGCTATGGTGGAAAAGGAAATATCTTCCGTTCAAAATTGGAAAGAAGCTTTCTGAGAAACTGCTCTATGTTCTGTTAATTCATCTCACAGAGTTACATCTTTCCCTTCAAGAAACCTTTCGCTAAGGCTGTTGTTGTGGAATTGGCAAAGGGATATTTGGAAGCCTTAGATGGCTATGGTGAAAAAGGAAATATCTTCCGTTCAAAACTAGAAGGAAGCTTTCTGAGAAACTGCTCTGTGTTCTCTTAATTCATCTCACAGAGTTACATCTTTCCCTTCAAGAAGCCTGTCGCTAAGGCTGTTCTTGTGGAATTGGCAAAGGGATATTTGGAAGCCCATAGAGGGCTATGGTGAAAAAGGAAATATCTTCCGTTCAAAACTGGAAAGAAGCTTTCTGAGAAACTGCTCTGTGTTCTGTTAATTCATCTCAGAGAGTAACATCTTTCCCTTCAAGAAGCCTTTCGCTAAGGCTGTTCTTGTGGAATTGGCCAAGGGATATTTGGAATCCCATAGAGGGCTGTGGTGAAAAAGGAAATATCTTATGTTCAAAACTGTAAAGAAGCTTTCTGAGAAACTGCTTTGTGTTCTGTTAATTCATCTCACAGAGTTACATCTTTCCCTTCAAGAAGCCTTTCGCTAAGGCTGTTCTTGTGGAATTGGCAAAGGCATATTTGGAAGCCCATAGAGGGCTATGGTGAAAAAGGAAATATCTTCCGTTCAAAACTGGAAAGAAGCTTTCTGAGAAACTGCTCTGTGTTCTGTTAATTCATCTCACAGAGTTACATCTTTCCCTTCAAGAAGCCTTTCGCTAAGGCTGTTCTTTTGGAATTGGCAAAGGGATATTTGGAAGCCCATAGAGGGCTATGGTGAAAAAGGAAATATCTTCCGTTCAAAACTGGAAAGAAGCTTTCTGAGAAACTGCTCTGTGTTCTGTTAATTCATCTCACAGAGTTACATCTTTCCCTTCAAGAAGCCTTTCGCTAAGGCTGTTCTTGTGGAATTGGCAAAGGGATATTTGGAAGCCCATAGAGAGCTGTGGTGAAAAAGGAAATATCTTATGTTCAAAACTGTAAAGAAGCTTTCTGAGAAACTGCTTTGTGTTCTGTTAATTCATCTCACAGAATTACATCTTTCCCTTTAAGAAGTCTTTCGCTAAGGCTGTTCTTGTGGAATTGGCAAAGGGATATTTGGAAGCCCATAGAGGGCTATGGTGAAAAAGGAAATATCTTCCGTTCAAAACTGGAAAGAAGCTTTCTGAGAAACTGCTCTATGTTCTGTTAATTCATCTCACAGAGTTACATCTTTCCCTTCAAGAAGCCTTTCGCTAAGGCTGTTCTTGTGGAATTGGCAAACTGATATTTGGAAGTCTATAGAGGGCTATGGTGAAAAAGGAAATATCTTCCGTTCAAAACTGGAAAGAAGCTTTCTGAGAAACTGTTCTATGTTTTGTTAATTCATCTCAGAGAATTACATCTTTCCCTTCAAGAAGCCTTTCGATAAGGCTGTTCTTCTGGAATTGGCAAAGGGATATTTGGAAGCCCATAGAGGGCTATGGTGAAAAAGTAAATATCTTCTGTTCAAAACTGGAAAGAAGCTTTCTGAGAAACTGCTCTGTGTTCTGTTAATTCATCTCACAGAGTTACTTCTTTCCCTTCAAGAAGCCTTTCGCTAAGGCTGTTCTTGTGGAATTGGCGACGGGATATTTGGAAGCCCATAGAGGGCTATGGTGAAAAAGGAAATATCTTCCGTTCAAAACTGGAAAGAAGCTTTCTGAGAAACTGCTCTGTGTTCTGTGAATTCATCTCACAGAGTTACATCTTTCCCTTCAAGAAGCCTTTCGCTAAGGCTGTTCTTGTGGAATTGGCAACGGAATATTTGGAAGCCTATAGATGGCTATGGTGAAAAAGGAAATATCTTCCGTTCAAAACTGGAAAGAAGCTTTCTGAGAAACTGCTCTGTGTTCTCTTAATTCATCTCACAGAGTTACATCTTTCCCTTCAAGAAGCCTTTCGCTAAGGCTGTTCTTGTGGAATTGGCAAAGGGATGTTTGGAAGCCCATAGAGGGCTACGGTGAAAAAGGAAATATCTTCCGTTCAAAATTGGAAACAAGCTTTCTGAGAAACTGCTCTGTGTTCTGTTAATTCATCTCACAGAGTTACATCTTTCCCTTCAAGAAGCCTTTCGCTAAGGCTGTTCTTTTGGAATTGGCTACGGGATATTTGGAAGCCCATAGAGGGCTATGGTGAAAAAGGAAATATCTTCCGTTAAAAACTGGAAAGAAGCTTTCTGAGAAACTGCTCTGTGTTCTGTTAATTCATCTCACAGAGTTACATCTTTCCCTTCAAGAAGCCTTTCGCTAAGGCTGTTCTTGTGGAATTTGAAAAGGGATATTTGGAAGCCCATAGAGGGCTATGGTGAAAAAGGAAATATCTTCCGTTCAAAACTGGAAAGAAGCTTTCTGAGAAACTGCTCTATGTTCTGTTAATTCATCTCACAGAGTTACATCTTTCCCTTCAAGAAGCCTTTCGCTAAGGCTGTTGTTGTGGAATTGACAAACTGATATTTGGAAGTCTATAGAGGGCTATGGTGAAAAAGGAAATATCTTCCGTTCAAAACTGGAAAGAAGCTTTCTGAGAAACTGTTCTATGTTTTGTTAATTCATCTCAGAGAATTACATCTTTCCCTTCAAGAAGCCTTTCGCTAAGGCTGTTCTTCTGGAATTGGCAAAGGGATATTTGGAAGCCCATAGAGGGCTATGGTGAAAAAGGGAATATCTTCCGTTCAAAACTGGAAAGAAGCTTTCTGAGAAACTGCTCTGTGTTCTGTTAATTCATCTCACAGAGTTACATCTTTCCCTTCAAGAAGCCTTTCGCTAAGGCTGTTCTTGTGGAATTGGCAACGGGATATTTGGAAGCCCATAGAGGGCTATGGTGAAAAAGGAAATATCTTCCGTTCAAAACTGGAAAGAAGCTTTCTGAGAAACTGCTCTGTGTTCTGTTAATTCATCTCACAGAGTTACATCTTTCCCTTCAAGAAGCCTTTCGCTAAGGCTGTTTTTGTGGAATTGGCAAAGGGATATTTGGAAGCCCATAGAGGGCTATGGTGAAAAAGGAAATATCTTCCGTTCAAAACTGGAAAGAAGCTTTCTGAGAAACTGCTCTATGTTCTGTTAATTCATCTCACAGAGTTACATCTTTCCCTTCAAGAAGCCTTTCGCTAAGGCTGTTCTTGTGGAATTGGCAACGGGATATTTGGAAGCCCATAGAGGGCTATGGTGAAAAAGGAAATATCTTCCGTTCAAAACTGGAAAGAAGCTTTCTGAGAAACTGCTCTGTGTTCTGTTAATTCATCTCACAGAGTTACATCTTTCCCTTCAAGAAGCCTTTCGCTAAGGCTGTTGTTGTGGAATTGGCAAAGGGATATTTGGAAGCCTATAGATGGCTATGGTGAAAAAGGAAATATCTTCCGTTCAAAACTGGAAAGAAGCTTTCTGAGAAACTGCTCTGTGTTCTCTTAATTCATCTCACAGAGTTACATCTTTCCCTTCAAGAAGCCTTTCGCTAAGGCTGTTCTTGTGGAATTGGCAAAGGGATATTTGGAAGCCCATAGAGGGCTACGGTGAAAAAGGAAATATCTTCCGTTCAAAATTGGAAACAAGCTTTCTGAGAAACTGCTCTGTGTTCTGTTAATTCATCTCACAGAGTTACATCTTTCCCTTCAAGAAGCCTTTCGCTAAGGCTGTTCTTGTGGAATTGGCTACGGGATATTTGGAAGCCCATAGAGGGCTATGGTGAAAAAGGAAATATCTTCCGTTCAAAACTGGAAAGAAGCTGTCTGAGAAACTGCTCTGTGTTCTGTTAATTCCTCTCACAGAGTTACATCTTTCCCTTCAAGAAGCCTTTCGCTAAGGCTGTTCTTGTGGAATTGGCAAAGGGATATTTGGAAGCCCATAGAGGGCTATGGTGAAAAAGGGAATATCTTCCGTTCAAAACTGGAAAGAAGCTTTCTGAGAAACTGCTCTGTGTTCTGTTAATTCATCTCACAGAGTTACATCTTTCCCTTCAAGAAGCCTTTCGATAAGGCTGTTCTTGTGGAATTGGCAACGGGATATTTGGAAACCCATAGAGGGCTATGGTGAAAAAGGAAATATCTTCCGTTCAAAACTGGAAAGAAGCTTTCTGAGAAACTGCTCTGTGTTCTGTTAATTCATCTCACAGAGTTACATCTTTCCCTTCAAGAAGCCTTTCGCTAAGGCTGTTTTTGTGGAATTGGCAAAGGGATATTTGGAAGCCCATAGAGGGCTATGGTGAAAAAGGAAATATCTTCCGTTCAAAACTGGAAAGAAGCTTTCTGAGAAACTGCTCTATGTTCTGTTAATTCATCTCACAGCGTTACATCTTTCCCTTCAAGAAGCCTTTCGCTGAGGCTGTTCTTGTGGAATTGGCAAAGGGATATTTGGAAGCCGATAGAGGGCTATGGTGAAAAAGGAAATATCTTCCGTTCAAAACTGGAAAGAAGCTTTCTGAGAAACTGCTCTATGTTCTGTTAATTCATCTCACAGAGTTACATCTTTCCCTTCAAGAAGCCTTTCGCTAAGGCTGTTGTTGTGGAATTGGCAAAGGGATATTTGGAAGCCTATAGATGGCTATGGTGAAAAAGGAAATATCTTCCGTTCAAAACTGGAAAGAAGCTTTCTGAGAAACTGCTCTGTGTTCTGTTAATTCATCTCACAGAGTTACATCTTTCCCTTCAAGAAGCCTTTCGCTAAGGCTGTTCTTGTGGAATTGGCAACGGGATATTTGGAAGCCCATAGAGGGCTATGGTGAAAAAGGAAATATCTTCCGTTCAAAACTGGAAAGAAGCTTTCTGAGAAACTGCTCTGTGTTCTGTTAATTCATCTCACAGAGTTACATCTTTCCCTTCAAGAAGCCTTTCGCTAAGGCTGTTCTTGTGGAATTGGCAAAGGGATATTTGGAAGCCAATAGAGGGCTATGGTGAAAAAGGAAATATCTTCCGTTCAAAACTGGAAAGAAGCTTTCTGAGAAACTGCTCTGTGTTCTGTTAATTCATCTCACAGAGTTACATCTTTCCCTTCAGGAAGCCTTTCGCTAAGGCTGTTCTTGTGGAATTGGCGACGGGATATTTGGAAGCCCATAGAGGGCTATGGTGAAAAAGGAAATATCTTCCGTTCAAAACTGGAAAGAAGCTTTCTGAGAAACTGCTCTGTGTTCTGTTAATTCATCTCACAGAGTTACATCTTTCCCTTCAAGAAGCCTTTCGCTAAGGCTGTTCTTGTGGAATTGGCAACGGGATATTTGGAAACCCATAGAGGGCTATGGTGAAAAAGGAAATATCTTCCGTTCAAAACTGGAAAGAAGCTTTCTGAGAAACTGCTCTGTGTTCTGTTAATTCATCTCACAGAGTTACATCTTTCCCTTCAAGAAGCCTTTCGCTAAGGCTGTTTTTGTGGAATTGGCAAAGGGATATTTGGAAGCCCATAGAGGGCTATGGTGAAAAAGGAAATATCTTCCGTTCAAAACTGGAAAGAAGCTTTCTGAGAAACTGCTCTATGTTCTGTTAATTCATCTCACAGCGTTACATCTTTCCCTTCAAGAAGCCTTTCGCTGAGGCTGTTCTTGTGGAATTGGCAAAGGGATATTTGGAAGCCGATAGAGGGCTATGGTGAAAAAGGAAATATCTTCCGTTCAAAACTGGAAAGAAGCTTTCTGAGAAACTGCTCTATGTTCTGTTAATTCATCTCACAGAGTTACATCTTTCCCTTCAAGAAGCCTTTCGCTAAGGCTGTTGTTGTGGAATTGGCAAAGGGATATTTGGAAGCCTATAGATGGCTATGGTGAAAAAGGAAATATCTTCCGTTCAAAACTGGAAAGAAGCTTTCTGAGAAACTGCTCTGTGTTCTGTTAATTCATCTCACAGAGTTACATCTTTCCCTTCAAGAAGCCTTTCGCTAAGGCTGTTCTTGTGGAATTGGCAACGGGATATTTGGAAGCCCATAGAGGGCTATGGTGAAAAAGGAAATATCTTCCGTTCAAAACTGGAAAGAAGCTTTCTGAGAAACTGCTCTGTGTTCTGTTAATTCATCTCACAGAGTTACATCTTTCCCTTCAAGAAGCCTTTCGCTAAGGCTGTTCTTGTGGAATTGGCAAAGGGATATTTGGAAGCCAATAGAGGACTATGGTGAAAAAGGAAATATCTTCCGTTCAAAAATGGAAAGAAGCTTTCTGAGAAACTGCTCTGTGTTCTGTTAATTCATCTCACAGAGTTACATCTTTCCCTTCAGGAAGCCTTTCGCTAAGGCTGTTCTTGTGGAATTGGCGACGGGATATTTGGAAGCCCATAGAGGGCTATGGTGAAAAAGGAAATATCTTCCGTTCAAAATTGGAAAGAAGCTTTCTGAGAAACTGCTCTATGTTCTGTTAATTCATCTCACAGAGTTACATCTTTCCCTTCAAGAAGCCTTTCGCTAAGGCTGTTGTTGTGGAATTGGCAAAGGGATATTTGGAAGCCTATAGATGGCTATGGTGAAAAAGGAAATATCTTCCGTTCAAAACTGGAAAGAAGCTTTCTGAGAAACTGCTCTGTGTTCTCTTAATTCATCTCACAGAGTTACATCTTTCCCTTCAAGAAGCCTTTCGCTAAGGCTGTTCTTGTGGAATTGGCAAAGGGATATTTGGAAGCCCATAGAGGGCTACGGTGAAAAAGGAAATATCTTCCGTTCAAAATTGGAAACAAGCTTTCTGAGAAACTGCTCTGTGTTCTGTTAATTCATCTCACAGAGTTACATCTTTCCCTTCAAGAAGCCTTTCGCTAAGGCTGTTCTTGTGGAATTGGCTACGGGATATATGGAAGCCCATAGAGGGCTATGGTGAAAAAGGAAATATCTTCCGTTCAAAACTGGAAAGAAGCTTTCTGAGAAACTGCTCTGTGTTCTGTTAATTCATCTCACAGAGTTACATCTTTCCCTTCAAGAAGCCTTTCGCTAAGGCTGTTTTTGTGGAATTGGCAAAGGGATATTTGGAAGCCCATAGAGGGCTATGGTGAAAAAGGAAATATCTTCCGTTCAAAACTGGAAAGAAGCTTTCTGAGAAACTGCTCTATGTTCTGTTAATTCATCTCACAGAGTTACATCTTTCCCTTCAAGAAGCCTTTCGCTGAGGCTGTTCTTGTGGAATTGGCAAAGGGATATTTGGAAGCCCATAGAGGGCTACGGTGAAAAAGGAAATATCTTCCGTTCAAAACTGGAAAGAAGCTTTCTGAGAAACTGCTCTATGTTCTGTTAATTCATCTCACAGAGTTACATCTTTCCCTTCAAGAAGCCTTTCGCTAAGGCTGTTGTTGTGGAATTGGCAAAGGGATATTTGGAAGCCTATAGATGGCTATGGTGAAAAAGGAAATATCTTCCGTTCAAAACTGGAAAGAAGCTTTCTGAGAAACTGCTCTGTGTTCTGTTAATTCATCTCACAGAGTTACATCTTTCCCTTCAAGAAGCCTTTCGCTAAGGCTGTTCTTGTGGAATTGGCAACGGGATATTTGGAAGCCCATAGAGGGCTATGGTGAAAAAGGAAATATCTTCCGTTCAAAATTGGAAAGAAGCTTTCTGAGAAACTGCTCTGTGTTCTGTTAATTCATCTCACAGAGTTACATCTTTCCCTTCAAGAAGCCTTTCGCTAAGGCTGTTCTTGTGGAATTGGCAAAGGGATATTTGGAAGCCAATAGAGGGCTATGGTGAAAAAGGAAATATCTTCCGTTCAAAACTGGAAAGAAGCTTTCTGAGAAACTGCTCTGTGTTCTGTTAATTCATCTCACAGAGTTACATCTTTCCCTTCAGGAAGCCTTTCGCTAAGGCTGTTCTTGTGGAATTGGCGACGGGATATTTGGAAGCCCATAGAGGGCTATGGTGAAAAAGGAAATATCTTCCGTTCAAAATTGGAAAGAAGCTTTCTGAGAAACTGCTCTATGTTCTGTTAATTCATCTCACAGAGTTACATCTTTCCCTTCAAGAAGCCTTTCGCTAAGGCTGTTCTTGTGGAATTGGCAACGGGATATTTGGAAGCCCATAGAGGGCTATGGTGAAAAAGGAAATATCTTCCGTTCAAAACTGGAAAGAAGCTTTCTGAGAAACTGCTCTGTGTTCTGTTAATTCATCTCACAGAGTTACATCTTTCCCTTCAAGAAGCCTTTCGCTAAGGCTGTTTCTGTGAAATTGGCAAAGGGATATTTGGAAGCCCATAGAGGGCTATGGTGAAAAAGGAAATATCTTCCGTTCAAAACTGGAAAGAAGCTTTCTGAGAAACTGCTCTGTGTTCTGTTAATTCATCTCACAGAGTTACATCTTTCCCTTCAAGAAGCCTTTCGCTAAGGCTGTTCTTGTGGAATTGGCAACGGGATATTTGGAAGCCCATAGAGGGCTATGGTGAAAAAGTAAATATCTTCCGTTCAAAACTGGAAAGAAGCTTTCTGAGAAACTGCTCTGTGTTCTGTTAATTCATCTCACAGAGTTACATCTTTCCCTTCAAGAAGCCTTTCGCTAAGGCTGTTTTTGTGGAATTGGCAAAGGGATATTTGGAAGCCCATAGAGGGCTATGGTGAAAAAGGAAATATCTTCCGTTCAAAACTGGAAAGAAGCTTTCTGAGAAACTGCTCTATGTTCTGTTAATTCATCTCAAAGTGTTACATCTTTCCCTTCAAGAAGCCTTTCGCTGAGGCTGTTCTTGTGGAATTGGCAAAGGGATATTTGGAAGCCCATAGAGGGCTATGGTGAAAAAGGAAATATCTTCCGTTCAAAACTGGAAAGAAGCTTTCTGAGAAACTGCTCTATGTTCTGTTAATTCATCTCACAGAGTTACATCTTTCCCTTCCAGAAGCCTTTCGCTAAGGCTGTTGTTGTGGAATTGGCAAAGGGATATTTGGAAGCCTATAGATGGCTATGGTGAAAAAGGAAATATCTTCCGTTCAAAACTGGAAAGAAGCTTTCTGAGAAACTGCTCTGTGTTCTGTTAATTCATCTCCCAGAGTTACATCTTTCCCTTCAAGAAGCCTTTCGCTAAGGCTGTTCTTGTGGAATTGGCAAAGGGATATTTGGAAGCCCATAGAGGGCTACGGTGAAAAAGGAAATATCTTCCGTTCAAAATTGGAAACAACCTTTCTGAGAAACTGCTCTGTGTTCTGTTAATTCATCTCACAGAGTTACATCTTTCCCTTCAAGAAGCCTTTCGCTAAGGCTGTTCTTGTGGAATTGGCTACGGGATATTTGGAAGCCCATAGAGGGCTATGGTGAAAAAGGAAATAACTTCCGTTCAAAACTGGAAAGAAGCTTTCTGAGAAACTGCTCTGTGTTCTGTTAATTCATCTCACAGAGTTACATCTTTCCCTTCAAGAAGCCTTTCGCCAAGGCTGTTCTTGTGGAATTGGAAAAGGGATATTTGGAAGCCCATAGAGGGCTATGGTGAAAAAGGAAATATCTTCCGTTCAAAACTGGAAAGAAGCTTTCTGAGAAACTGCTCTGTGTTCTGTTAATTCATCTCACAGAGTTACTTCTTTCCCTTCAAGAAGCCTTTCGCTAGGGCTGTTCTTGTGGAATTGGCAAAGGGATATTTGGAAGCCCATAGAGGGCTACGGTGAAAAAGGAAATATCTTCCGTTCAAAACTGGAAACAAGCTTTCTGAGAAACTGCTCTATGTTCCGTTAATTCATCTCACAGAGTTACATCTTTCCCTTCAAGAAGCCTTTCGCTAAGGCTGTTCTTGTGGAATTGGCAAAGGGATATTTGGAAGCCTAAAGAGGTCTAGGGTGAAAAAGGAAATATCTTCCGTTCAAAACTGGAAAGAAGCTTTCTGAGAAACTGCTCTGTGTTCTGTTAATTCATCTCACAGAGTTACATCTTTCCCTTCAAGAAGCCTTTCGCTAAGGCTGTTCTTGTGGAATTGGCAAAGGGATATTTGGAAGCCCATAGAGGGCTATGGTGAAAAAGGGAATATCTTCCGTTCAAAACTGGAAAGAAGCTTTCTGAGAAACTGCTCTGTGTTCTGTTAATTCATCTCACAGAGTTACATCTTTCCCTTCAAGAAGCCTTTCGCTAAGGCTGTTCTTGTGGAATTGGCAACGGGATATTTGGAAGCCCATAGAGGGCTATGGTGAAAAAGGAAATATCTTCCGTTCAAAACTGGAAAGAAGCTTTCTGAGAAACTGCTCTGTGTTCTGTTAATTCATCTCACAGAGTTACATCTTTCCCTTCAAGAAGCCTTTCGCTAAGGCTGTTTTTGTGGAATTAGCAAAGGGATATTTGGAAGCCCATAGAGGGCTATGGTGAAAAAGGAAATATCTTCCGTTCAAAACTGGAAAGAAGCTTTCTGAGAAACTGCTCTATGTTCTGTTAATTCATCTCACAGAGTTACATCTTTCCCTTCAAGAAGCCTTTCGCTAAGGCTGTTCTTGTGGAATTGGCAAAGGGATGTTTGGAAGTCTATAGAGGGCTATGGTAAAATGGAAATATCTTCCGTTCAAAACTGGAAAGAAGCTTTCTGAGAAACTGTTCTATGTTTTGTTAATTCATCTCAGAGAATTACATCTTTCCCTTCAAGAAGCCTTTCGCTAAGGCTGTTCTTGTGGAATTGGCAAAGGGATATTTGGAAGCCCATAGAGGGCTATGGTGAAAAAGTAAATATCTTCCGTTCAAAACTGGAAAGAAGCTTTCTGAGAAACTGCTCTGTGTTCTGTTAATTCATCTCACAGAGTTACATCTTTCCCTTCAAGAAGCCTTTCGCTAAGGCTGTTCTTGTGGAATTGGCAAAGGGATATTTGGAAGCCCATAGAGGGCTATGGTGAAAAAGGAAATATCTTCCGTTCAAAACTGGAAAGAAGCTTTCTGAGAAACTGCTCTGTGTTCTGTTAATTCATCTCACAGAGTTACATCTTTCCCTTCAGGAAGCCTTTCGCTAAGGCTGTTCTTGTGGAATTGGCAAAGGGATATTTGGAAGCCCATAGAGGGCTATGGTGAAAAAGGAAATATCGTCCGTTCAAAACTGGAAAGAAGCTTTCTGAGAAACTGCTCTATGTTCTGTTAATTCATCTCACAGAGTTACATCTTTCCCTTCAAGAAGCCTTTCGCTAAGGCTGTTGTTGTGGAATTGGCAAAGGGATATTTGGAAGCCTATAGATGGCTATGGTGAAAAAGGAAATATCTTCCGTTCAAAACTGGAAAGAAGCTTTCTGAGAAACTGCTCTGTGTTCTCTTAATTCATCTCACAGAGTTACATCTTTCCCTTCAAGAAGCCTTTCGCTAAGGGTGTTCTTGTGGAATTGGCAAAGGGATATTTGGAAGCCCATAGAGGGCTACGGTGAAAAAGGAAATATCTTCCGTTCAAAATTGGAAACAAGCTTTCTGAGAAACTGCTCTGTGTTCTGTTAATTCATCTCACAGAGTTACATCTTTCCCTTCAAGAAGCCTTTCGCTAAGGCTGTTCTTGTGGAATTGGCTACGGGATATTTGGAAGCCCATAGAGGGCTACGGTGAAAAAGGAAATATCTTCCGTTAAAAACTGGAAAGAAGCTTTCTGAGAAACTGCTCTGTGTTCTGTAAATTCATCTCACAGAGTTACATCTTTCCCTTCAAGAAACCTTTCGCTAAGGCTGTTCTTGTGGAATTGGAAAAGGGATATTTGAAAGCCCATAGAGGGCTATGGTGAAAAAGGAAATATCTTCCGTTCAAAACTGGAAAGAAGCTTTCTCAGAAACTGCTCTATGTTCTGTTAATTCATCTCACAGAGTTACATCTTTCCCTTCAAGAAGCCTTTCGCTAAGGCTGTTCTTGTGGAATTGGCAAACTGATATTTGGAAGTCTATAGAGGGCTATGGTGAAAAAGGAAATATCTTCCGTTCAAAACTGGAAAGAAGCTTTCTGAGAAACTGTTCTATGTTTTGTTAATTCATCTCAGAGAATTACATCTTTCCCTTCAAGAAGCCTTTCGCTAAGGCTGTTCTTTTGGAATTGGCAAAGGGATATTTGGAAGCCCATAGAGGGCTATGGTGAAAAAGTAAATATCTTCCGTTCAAAACTGGAAAGAAGCTTTCTGAGAAACTGCTCTGTGTTCTGTTAATTCATCTCACAGAGTTACTTCTTTCCCTTCAAGATGCCTTTCGCTAAGGCTGTTCTTGTGGAATTGGCAAAGGGATATTTGGAAGCCCATAGAGGGCTATTGTGAAAAAGGAAATATCTTCCGTTCAAAACTGGAAAGGGTCTTTCTGAGAAACTGCTCTGTGTCTGTTAATTCATCTAACAGAGTTACATCTTTCCCTTCAGGAAGCCTTTCGCTAAGGCTGTTCTTGTGGAATTGGCGACGGGATATTTGGAAGCCCATAGAGGGCTATGGTGGAAAAGGAAATATCTTCCGTTCAAAACTGGAAAGAAGCTTTCTGAGAAACTGCTCTATGTTCTGTTAATTCATCTCACAGAGTTACATCTTTCCCTTCAAGAAACCTTTCGCTAAGGCTGTTGTTGTGGAATTGGCAAAGGGATATTTGGAAGTCTATAGAGGGCTATGGTGAAAAAGGAAATATCTTCCGTTCAAAACTGGAAAGAAGCTTTCTGAGAAACTGCTCTGTGTTCTGTTAATTCATCTCAGAGAGTAACATCTTTCCCTTCAAGAAGCCTTTCGCTAAGGCTGTTCTTGTGGAATTGGCCAAGGGATATTTGGAAGCCCATAGAGGGCTGTGGTGAAAAAGGAAATATCTTATGTTCAAAACTGTAAAGAAGCTTTCTGAGAAACTGTTTTGTGTTCTGTTAATTCATCTCACAGAGTTACATCTTTCCCTTCAAGAAGCCTTTCGCTAAGGCTGTTCTTGTGGAATTGGCAAAGGCATATTTGGAAGCCCATAGAGGGCTATGGTGAAAAAGGAAATATCTTCCGTTCAAAACTGGAAAGAAGCTTTCTGAGAAACTGCTCTGTGTTCTGTTAATTCATCTCACAGAGTTACATCTTTCCCTTCAAGAAGCCTTTCGCTAAGGCTGTTCTTGTGGAATTGGCAAAGGGATATTTGGAAGCCCATAGAGGGCTATGGTGAAAAAGGAAATATCTTCCGTTCAAAACTGGAAAGAAGCTTTCTGAGAAACTGCTCTGTGTTCTGTTAATTCATCTCACAGAGTTACATCTTTCCCTTCAGGAAGCCTTTCGCTAAGGCTGTTCTTGTGGAATTGGCAAAGGGATATTTGGAAGCCCATAGAGGGCTATGGTGAAAAAGGAAATATCGTCCGTTCAAAACTGGAAAGAAGCTTTCTGAGAAACTGCTCTATGTTCTGTTAATTCATCTCACAGAGTTACATCTTTCCCTTCAAGAAGCCTTTCGCTAAGGCTGTTGTTGTGGAATTGGCAAAGGGATATTTGGAAGCCTATAGATGGCTATGGTGAAAAAGGAAATATCTTCCGTTCAAAACTGGAAAGAAGCTTTCTGAGAAACTGCTCTGTGTTCTCTTAATTCATCTCACAGAGTTACATCTTTCCCTTCAAGAAGCCTTTCGCTAAGGGTGTTCTTGTGGAATTGGCAAAGGGATATTTGGAAGCCCATAGAGGGCTACGGTGAAAAAGGAAATATCTTCCGTTCAAAATTGGAAACAAGCTTTCTGAGAAACTGCTCTGTGTTCTGTTAATTCATCTCACAGAGTTACATCTTTCCCTTCAAGAAGCCTTTCGCTAAGGCTGTTCTTGTGGAATTGGCTACGGGATATTTGGAAGCCCATAGAGGGCTACGGTGAAAAAGGAAATATCTTCCGTTAAAAACTGGAAAGAAGCTTTCTGAGAAACTGCTCTGTGTTCTGTAAATTCATCTCACAGAGTTACATCTTTCCCTTCAAGAAACCTTTCGCTAAGGCTGTTCTTGTGGAATTGGAAAAGGGATATTTGAAAGCCCATAGAGGGCTATGGTGAAAAAGGAAATATCTTCCGTTCAAAACTGGAAAGAAGCTTTCTCAGAAACTGCTCTATGTTCTGTTAATTCATCTCACAGAGTTACATCTTTCCCTTCAAGAAGCCTTTCGCTAAGGCTGTTCTTGTGGAATTGGCAAACTGATATTTGGAAGTCTATAGAGGGCTATGGTGAAAAAGGAAATATCTTCCGTTCAAAACTGGAAAGAAGCTTTCTGAGAAACTGTTCTATGTTTTGTTAATTCATCTCAGAGAATTACATCTTTCCCTTCAAGAAGCCTTTCGCTAAGGCTGTTCTTTTGGAATTGGCAAAGGGATATTTGGAAGCCCATAGAGGGCTATGGTGAAAAAGTAAATATCTTCCGTTCAAAACTGGAAAGAAGCTTTCTGAGAAACTGCTCTGTGTTCTGTTAATTCATCTCACAGAGTTACTTCTTTCCCTTCAAGATGCCTTTCGCTAAGGCTGTTCTTGTGGAATTGGCAAAGGGATATTTGGAAGCCCATAGAGGGCTATTGTGAAAAAGGAAATATCTTCCGTTCAAAACTGGAAAGGGGCTTTCTGAGAAACTGCTCTGTGTCTGTTAATTCATCTAACAGAGTTACATCTTTCCCTTCAGGAAGCCTTTCGCTAAGGCTGTTCTTGTGGAATTGGCGACGGGATATTTGGAAGCCCATAGAGGGCTATGGTGGAAAAGGAAATATCTTCCGTTCAAAACTGGAAAGAAGCTTTCTGAGAAACTGCTCTATGTTCTGTTAATTCATCTCACAGAGTTACATCTTTCCCTTCAAGAAACCTTTCGCTAAGGCTGTTGTTGTGGAATTGGCAAAGGGATATTTGGAAGCCTTAGATGGCTATGGTGAAAAAGGAAATATCTTCCGTTCAAAACTAGAAAGAAGCTTTCTGAGAAACTGCTCTGTGTTCTCTTAATTCATCTCACAGAGTTACATCTTTCCCTTCAAGAAGCCTGTCGCTAAGGCTGTTCTTGTGGAATTGGCAAAGGGATATTTGGAAGCCCATAGAGGGCTATGGTGAAAAAGGAAATATCTTCCGTTCAAAACTGGAAAGAAGCTTTCTGAGAAACTGCTCTGTGTTCTGTTAATTCATCTCAGAGAGTAACATCTTTCCCTTCAAGAAGCCTTTCGCTAAGGCTGTTCTTGTGGAATTGGCCAAGGGATATTTGGAAGCCCATAGAGGGCTGTGGTGAAAAAGGAAATATCTTATGTTCAAAACTGTAAAGAAGCTTTCTGAGAAACTGTTTTGTGTTCTGTTAATTCATCTCACAGAGTTACATCTTTCCCTTCAAGAAGCCTTTCGCTAAGGCTGTTCTTGTGGAATTGGCAAAGGCATATTTGGAAGCCCATAGAGGGCTATGGTGAAAAAGGAAATATCTTCCGTTCAAAACTGGAAAGAAGCTTTCTGAGAAACTGCTCTGTGTTCTGTTAATTCATCTCACAGAGTTACATCTTTCCCTTCAAGAAGCCTTTCGCTAAGGCTGTTCTTGTGGAATTGGCAAAGGGATATTTGGAAGCCCATAGAGGGCTATGGTGAAAAAGGAAATATCTTCCGTTCAAAACTGGAAAGAAGCTTTCTGAGAAACTGCTCTGTGTTCTGTTAATTCATCTCACAGAGTTACATCTTTCCCTTCAAGAAGCCTTTCGCTAAGGCTGTTCTTGTGGAATTGGCAAAGGGATATTTGGAAGCCCATAGAGAGCTGTGGTGAAAAAGGAAATATCTTATGTTCAAAACTGTAAAGAAGCTTTCTGAGAAACTGCTTTGTGTTCTGTTAATTCATCTCACAGAATTACATCTTTCCCTTTAAGAAGTCTTTCGCTAAGGCTGTTCTTGTGGAATTGGCAAAGGGATATTTGGAAGCCCATAGAGGGCTATGGTGAAAAAGGAAATATCTTCCGTTCAAAACTGGAAAGAAGCTTTCTGAGAAACTGCTCTATGTTCTGTTAATTCATCTCACAGAGTTACATCTTTCCCTTCAAGAAGCCTTTCGCTAAGGCTGTTCTTGTGGAATTGGCAAACTGATATTTGGAAGTCTATAGAGGGCTATGGTGAAAAAGGAAATATCTTCCGTTCAAAACTGGAAAGAAGCTTTCTGAGAAACTGTTCTATGTTTTGTTAATTCATCTCAGAGAATTACATCTTTCCCTTCAAGAAGCCTTTCGATAAGGCTGTTCTTCTGGAATTGGCAAAGGGATATTTGGAAGCCCATAGAGGGCTATGGTGAAAAAGTAAATATCTTCTGTTCAAAACTGGAAAGAAGCTTTCTGAGAAACTGCTCTGTGTTCTGTTAATTCATCTCACAGAGTTACTTCTTTCCCTTCAAGAAGCCTTTCGCTAAGGCTGTTCTTGTGGAATTGGCGACGGGATATTTGGAAGCCCATAGAGGGCTATGGTGAAAAAGGAAATATCTTCCGTTCAAAACTGGAAAGAAGCTTTCTGAGAAACTGCTCTGTGTTCTGTGAATTCATCTCACAGAGTTACATCTTTCCCTTCAAGAAGCCTTTCGCTAAGGCTGTTCTTGTGGAATTGGCAACGGAATATTTGGAAGCCTATAGATGGCTATGGTGAAAAAGGAAATATCTTCCGTTCAAAACTGGAAAGAAGCTTTCTGAGAAACTGCTCTGTGTTCTCTTAATTCATCTCACAGAGTTACATCTTTCCCTTCAAGAAGCCTTTCGCTAAGGCTGTTCTTGTGGAATTGGCAACGGGATATTTGGAAGCCCATAGAGGGCTATGGTGAAAAAGGAAATATCTTCCGTTCAAAACTGGAAAGAAGCTTTCTGAGAAACTGCTCTGTGTTCTGTTAATTCATCTCACAGAGTTACATCTTTCCCTTCAAGAAGCCTTTCGCTAAGGCTGTTTTTGTGGAATTGGCAAAGGGATATTTGGAAGCCCATAGAGGGCTATGGTGAAAAAGGAAATATCTTCCGTTAAAAACTGGAAAGAAGCTTTCTGAGAAACTGCTCTATGTTCTGTTAATTCATCTCACAGAGTTACATCTTTCCCTTCAAGAAGCCTTTCGCTAAGGCTGTTCTTGTGGAATTGGCAACGG
Source organism: Chlorocebus sabaeus (assembly GCF_047675955.1). Classification (NCBI taxonomy): domain Eukaryota; kingdom Metazoa; phylum Chordata; class Mammalia; order Primates; family Cercopithecidae; genus Chlorocebus; species Chlorocebus sabaeus. The sequence continues at coordinate 191,993 of NW_027327781.1, read as the reverse complement.
GATATTTGGAAGCCCATAGAGGGCTATGGTGAAAAAGGAAATATCTTCCGTTCAAAATTGGAAACAAGCTTTCTGAGAAACTGCTCTGTGTTCTGTTAATTCATCTCACAGAGTTACATCTTTCCCTTCAAGAAGCCTTTCGCTAAGGCTGTTCTTGTGGAATTGGCTACGGGATATTTGGAAGCCCATAGAGGGCTATGGTGAAAAAGGAAATATCTTCGGTTCAAAACTGGAAAGAAGCTTTCTGAGAAACTGCTCTGTGTTCTGTTAATTCATCTCACAGAGTTACATCTTTCCCTTCAAGAAGCCTTTCGCTAAGGCTGTTCTTGTGGAATTGGCAAAGGGATATTTGGAAGCCCATAGAGGGCTATGGTGAAAAAGGGAATATCTTCCGTTCAAAACTGGAAAGAAGCTTTTTGAGAAACTGCTCTGTGTTCTGTTAATTCATCTCACAGAGTTACATCTTTCCCTTCAAGAAGCCTTTCGCTAAGGCTGTTCTTGTGGAATTGGCAACGGGATATTTGGAAACCCATAAAGGGCTATGGTGAAAAAGGAAATATCTTCCGTTCAAAACTGGAAAGAAGCTTTCTGAGAAACTGCTCTGTGTTCTGTTAATTCATCTCACAGAGTTACATCTTTCCCTTCAAGAAGCCTTTCGCTAAGGCTGTTTTTGTGGAATTGGCAAAGGGATATTTGGAAGCCCATAGAGGGCTATGGTGAAAAAGGAAATATCTTCCGTTCAAAACTGGAAAGAAGCTTTCTGAGAAACTGCTCTATGTTCTGTTAATTCATCTCACAGCGTTACATCTTTCCCTTTAAGAAGCCTTTCGCTGAGGCTGTTCTTGTGGAATTGGCAAAGGGATATTTGGAAGCCCATAGAGGGCTATGGTGAAAAAGGAAATATCTTCCGTTCAAAACTGGAAAGAAGCTTTCTGAGAAACTGCTCTATGTTCTGTTAATTCATCTCACAGAGTTACATCTTTCCCTTCAAGAAGCCTTTCGCTAAGGCTGTTGTTGTGGAATTGGCAAAGGGATATTTGGAAGCCTATAGATGGCTATGGTGAAAAAGGAAATATCTTCCGTTCAAAACTGGAAAGAAGCTTTCTGAGAAACTGCTCTGTGTTCTGTTAATTCATCTCACAGAGTTACATCTTTCCCTTCAAGAAGCCTTTCGCTAAGGCTGTTCTTGTGGAATTGGCAACGGGATATTTGGAAGCCCATAGAGGGCTATGGTGAAAAAGGAAATATCTTCCGTTCAAAACTGGAAAGAAGCTTTCTGAGAAACTGCTCTGTGTTCTGTTAATTCATCTCACAGAGTTACATCTTTCCCTTCAAGAAGCCTTTCGCTAAGGCTGTTCTTGTGGAATTGGCAAAGGGATATTTGGAAGCCAATAGAGGGCTATGGTGAAAAAGGAAATATCTTCCGTTCAAAACTGGAAAGAAGCTTTCTGAGAAACTGCTCTGTGTTCTGTTAATTCATCTCACAGAGTTACATCTTTCCCTTCAGGAAGCCTTTCGCTAAGGCTGTTCTTGTGGAATTGGCGACGGGATATTTGGAAGCCCATAGAGGGCTATGGTGAAAAAGGAAATATCTTCCGTTCAAAATTGGAAAGAAGCTTTCTGAGAAACTGCTCTATGTTCTGTTAATTCATCTCACAGAGTTACATCTTTCCCTTCAAGAAGCCTTTCGCTAAGGCTGTTGTTGTGGAATTGGCAAAGGGATATTTGGAAGCCTATAGATGGCTATGGTGAAAAAGGAAATATCTTCCGTTCAAAATTGAAAAGAAGCTTTCTGAGAAACTGCTCTGTGTTCTCTTAATTCATCTCACAGAGTTACATCTTTCCCTTCAAGAAGCCTTTCGCTAAGGCTGTTCTTGTGGAATTGGCAAAGGGATATTTGGAAGCCCATAGAGGGCTACGGTGAAAAAGGAAATATCTTCCGTTCAAAATTGGAAACAAGCTTTCTGAGAAACTGCTCTGTGTTCTGTTAATTCATCTCACAGAGTTACATCTTTCCCTTCAAGAAGCCTTTCGCTAAGGCTGTTCTTGTGGAATTGGCTACGGGATATTTGGAAGCCCATAGAGGGCTATGGTGAAAAAGGAAATATCTTCCGTTCAAAACTGGAAAGAAGCTTTCTGAGAAACTGCTCTGTGTTCTGTTAATTCATCTCACAGAGTTACATCTTTCCCTTCAAGAAGCCTTTCGCTAAGGCTGTTTTTGTGGAATTGGCAAAGGGATATTTGGAAGCCTCTAGAGGGCTATGGTGAAAAAGGAAATATCTTCCGTTCAAAACTGGAAAGAAGCTTTCTGAGAAACTGCTCTATGTTCTGTTAATTCATCTCACAGAGTTACATCTTTCCCTTCAAGAAGCCTTTCGCTGAGGCTGTTCTTGTGGAATTGGCAAAGGGATATTTGGAAGCCCATAGAGGGCTACGGTGAAAAAGGAAATATCTTCCGTTCAAAACTGGAAAGAAGCTTTCTGAGAAACTGCTCTATGTTCTGTTAATTCATCTCACAGAGTTACATCTTTCCCTTCAAGAAGCCTTTCGCTAAGGCTGTTGTTGTGGAATTGGCAAAGGGATATTTGGAAGCCTATAGATGGCTATGGTGAAAAAGCAAATATCTTCCGTTCAAAACTGGAAAGAAGCTTTCTGAGAAACTGCTCTGTGTTCTGTTAATTCATCTCACAGAGTTACATCTTTCCCTTCAAGAAGCCTTTCGCTAAGGCTTTTCTTGTGGAATTGGCAACGGGATATTTGGAAGCCCATAGAGGGCTATGGTGAAAAAGGAAATATCTTCCGTTCAAAACTGGAAAGAAGCTTTCTGAGAAACTGCTCTGTGTTCTGTTAATTCATCTCACAGAGTTACATCTTTCCCTTCAAGAAGCCTTTCGCTAAGGCTGTTCTTGTGGAATTGGCAAAGGGATATTTGGAAGCCAATAGAGGGCTATGGTGAAAAAGGAAATATCTTCCGTTCAAAACTGGAAAGAAGCTTTCTGAGAAACTGCTCTGTGTTCTGTTAATTCATCTCACAGAGTTACATCTTTCCCTTCAGGAAGCCTTTCGCTAAGGCTGTTCTTGTGGAATTGGCGACGGGATATTTGGAAGCCCATAGAGGGCTATGGTGAAAAAGGAAATATCTTCCGTTCAAAATTGGAAAGAAGCTTTCTGCGAAACTGCTCTATGTTCTGTTAACTCATCTCACAGAGTTACATCTTTCCCTTCAAGAAGCCTTTCGCTAAGGCTGTTGTTGTGGAATTGGCAAAGGGATATTTGGAAGCCTATAGATGGCTATGGAGAAAAAGGAAATATCTTCCGTTCAAAACTGGAAAGAAGCTTTCTGAGAAACTGCTCTGTGTTCTCTTAATTCATCTCACAGAGTTACATCTTTCCCTTCAAGAAGCCTTTCGCTAAGGCTGTTCTTGTGGAATTGGCAAAGGGATATTTGGAAGCCCATAGAGGGCTACGGTGAAAAAGGAAATATCTTCCGTTCAAAATTGGAAACAAGCTTTCTGAGAAACTGCTCTGTGTTCTGTTAATTCATCTCACAGAGTTACATCTTTCCCTTCAAGAAGCCTTTCGCTAAGGGTGTTCTTCTGGAATTGGCAAAGGGATATTTGGAAGCCCATAGAGGGCTACGGTGAAAAAGGAAATATCTTCCGTTCAAAATTGGAAACAAGCTTTCTGAGAAACTGCTCTGTGTTCTGTTAATTCATCTCACAGTGTTACATCTTTCCCTTCAAGAAGCCTTTCGCTAAGGCTGTTCTTGTGGAATTGGCAAAGGGATATTTGGAAGCCCATAGAGGGCTACGGTGAAAAAGGAAATATCTTCCGTTAAAAACTGGAAAGAAGCTTTCTGAGAAACTGCTCTGTGTTCTGTAAATTCATCTCACAGAGTTACATCTTTCCCTTCAAGAAACCTTTCGCTAAGGCTGTTCTTGTGGAATTGGCAAAGGGATATTTGGAAGCCCATAGAGGGCTATGGTGAAAAAGGAAATATCTTCCGTTCAAAACTGGAAAGAAGCTTTCTGAGAAACTGCTCTATGTTCTGTTAATTCATCTCACAGAGTTACATCTTTCCCTTCAAGAAGCCTTTCGCTAAGGCTGTTCTTGTGGAATTGGCAAACTGATATTTGGAAGTCTATAGAGGGCTATGGTGAAAAAGGAAATATCTTCCGTTCAAAACTGGAAAGAAGCTTTCTGAGAAACTGTTCTATGTTTTGTTAATTCATCTCAGAGAATTACATCTTTCCCTTCAAGAAGCCTTTCGCTAAGGCAGTTCTTTTGGAATTGGCAAAGGGATATTTGGAAGCCCATAGAGGGCTATGGTGAAAAAGTAAATATCTTCCGTTCAAGACTGGAAAGAAGCTTTCTGAGAAACTGCTCTGTGTTCTGTTAATTCATCTCACAGAGTTACTTCTTTCCCTTCAAGAAGCCTTTCGCTAAGGCTGTTCTTGTGGAATTGGCAAAGGGATATTTGGAAGCCCATAGAGGGCTATGGTGAAAAAGGAAATATCTTCCGTTCAAAACTGGAAAGGGGCTTTCTGAGAAACTGCTCTGTGTTCTGTTAATTCATCTAACAGAGTTACATCTTTCCCTTCAGGAAGCCTTTCGCTAAGGCTGTTCTTGTGGAATTGGCGACGTGATATTTGGAAGCCCATAGAGGGCTATGGTGGAAAAGGAAATATCTTCCGTTCAAAACTGGAAAGAAGCTCTCTGAGAAACTGCTCTATGTTCTGTTAATTCATCTCACAGAGTTACATCTTTCCCTTCAAGAAACCTTTCGCTAAGGCTGTTGTTGTGGAATTGGCAAAGGGATATTTGGAAGCCTTAGATGGCTATGGTGAAAAAGGAAATATCTTCCGTTCAAAACTAGAAAGAAGCTTTCTGAGAAACTGCTCTGTGTTCTCTTAATTCATCTCACAGAGTTACATCTTTCCCTTCAAGAAGCCTGTCGCTAAGGCTGTTCTTGTGGAATTGGCAAAGGGATATTTGGAAGCCCATAGAGGGCTATGGTGAAAAAGGAAATATCTTCTGTTCAAAACTGAAAAGAAGCTTTCTGAGAAACTGCTCTGTGTTCTGTTAATTCATCTCAGAGAGTAACATCTTTCCCTTCAAGAAGCCTTTCGCTAAGTCTGTTCTTGTGGAATTGGCCAAGGGATATTTGGAAGCCCATAGAGGGCTGTGGTGAAAAAGGAAATATCTTATGTTCAAAACTGTAAAGAAGCTTTCTGAGAAACTGCTTTGTGTTCTGTTAATTCATCTCACAGAGTTACATCTTTCCCTTCAAGAAGCCTTTCGCTAAGGCTGTTCTTGTGGAATTGGCAAAGGGATATTTGGAAGCCCATAGAGGGCTATGGTGAAAAAGGAAATATCTTCCGTTCAAAACTGGAAAGAAGCTTTCTGAGAAACTGCTCTGTGTTCTGTTAATTCATCTCACAGAGTTACATCTTTCCCTTCAAGAAGCCTTTCGCTAAGGCTGTTCTTGTGGAATTGGCAAAGGGATATTTGGAAGCCCATAGAGGGCTATGGTGAAAAAGGAAATATCTTCCGTTCAAAACTGGAAAGAAGCTTTCTGAGAAACTGCTCTGTGTTCTGTTAATTCATCTCACAGAGTTACATCTTTCCCTTCAAGAAGCCTTTCGCTAAGGCTGTTCTTGTGGAATTGGCAAAGGGATATTTGGAAGCCCATAGAGAGCTGTGGTGAAAAAGGAAATATCTTATGTTCAAAACTGTAAAGAAGCTTTCTGAGAAACTGCTTTGTGTTCTGTTAATTCATCTCACAGAATTACATCTTTCCCTTTAAGAAGTCTTTCGCTAAGGCTGTTCTTGTGGAATTGGCAAAGGGATATTTGGAAGCCCATAGAGGGCTATGGTGAAAAAGGAAATATCTTCCGTTCAAAACTGAAAAGAAGCTTTCTGAGAAACTGCTCTGTGTTCTCTTAATTCATCTCACAGAGTTACATCTTTCCCTTCAAGAAGCCTTTCGCTAAAGCTGTTCTTGTGGAATTGGCAAAGGGATATTTGGAAGCCCATAGAGGGCTATGGTGAAAAAGGAAATATCTTCCGTTCAAAACTGGAAAGAAGCTTTCTGAGAAACTGCTCTGTGTTCTGTTAATTCATCTCACAGAGTTACATCTTTCCCTTCAAGAAGCCTTTCGCTAAGGCTGTTCTTGTGGAATTGGCAAAGGGATATTTGGAATCCCATAAAGGGCTATGGTAAAAAAGGAAATATCTTCCGTTCAAAACTGGAAAGAAGCTTTCTGAGAAACTGCTCTGTGTTCTGTTAATTCATCTCACAGAGTTACATCTTTCCCTTCAAGAAGACTTTCGCTGAGGCTGTTCTTGTGGAATTGGCAACGGGATATTTGGAAGCCCATAGAGGGCTATGGTGAAAAAGGAAATATCTTCCGTTCAAAACTGGAAAGAAGCTTTCTGAGAAACTGCTCTGTGTTCTGTTAATTCATCTCACAGAGTTACATCTTTCCCTTCAAGAAGCCTTTCGCTAAGGCTGTTTTTGTGGAATTGGCAAAGGGATATTTGGAAGCCCATAGAGGGCTATGGTGAAAAAGGAAATATCTTCCGTTCAAAACTGGAAAGAAGCTTTCTGAGAAACTGCTCTATGTTTTGTTAATTCATCTCAGAGAATTACATCTTTCCCTTCTAGAAGCCTTTCGCTAAGGCTGTTCTTGTGGAATTGGCAAAGGGATATTTGGAAGCCCATAGAGGGCTATGGTGAAAAAGGAAATATCTTCCGTTCAAAACTGGAAAGAAGCTTTCTGAGAAACTGCTCTGTGTTCTGTTAATTCATCTCACAGAGTTACTTCTTTCCCTTCAAGAAGCCTTTCGCTAAGGCTGTTCTTGTGGAATTGGCAAAGGGATATTTGGAAGCCCATAGAGGGCTATGGTGAAAAAGGAAATATCTTCGGTTCAAAACTGGAAAGAAGCTTTCTGAGAAACTGCTCTGTGTTCTGTTAATTCATCTCACAGAGTTACATCTTTCCCTTCAGGAAGCCTTTCGCTAAGGCTGTTCTTGTGGAATTGGCGACGGGATATTTGGAAGCCCATAGAGGGCTATGGTGAAAAAGGAAATATCTTCCGTTCAAAACTGGAAAGAAGCTTTCTGAGAAACTGCTCTATGTTCTGTTAATTCATCTCACAGAGTTACATCTTTCCCTTCAAGAAGCCTTTCGCTAAGGCTGTTGTTGTGGAATTGGCAAAGGGATATTTGGAAGCCCATAGAGGGCTATGGTGAAAAAGGAAATATCTTCCGTTCAAAACTGGAAAGAAGCTTTCTGAGAAACTGCTCTGTGTTCTGTTAATTCATCTCACAGAGTTACAACTTTCCCTTCAAGAAGACTTTCGCTAAGGCTGTTCTTGTGGAATTGGCAACGGGATATTTGGAAGCCCATAGAGGGCTATGGTGAAAAAGGAAATATCTTCCGTTCAAAACTGGAAAGAAGCTTTCTGAGAAACTGCTCTGTGTTCTGTTAATTCATCTCACAGAGTTACATCTTTCCCTTCAAGAAGCCTTTCGCTAAGGCTGTTTTTGTGGAATTGGCAAAGGGATATTTGGAAGCCCATAGAGGGCTATGGTGAAAAAGGAAATATCTTCCGTTCAAAACTGGAAAGAAGCTTTCTGAGAAACTGCTCTATGTTCTGTTAATTCATCTAACAGAGTTACATCTTTCCCTTCAAGAAGCCTTTCGCTAAGGCTGTTCTTGTGGAATTGGCAAAGGGATATTTGGAAGCCCATAGAGGGCTACGGTGAAAAAGGAAATATCTTCCGTTCAAAATTGGAAACAAGCTTGCTGAGAAACTGCTCTGTGTTCTGTTAATTCATCTCACAGAGTTACATCTTTCCCTTCAAGAAGCCTTTCGCTAAGGCTGTTCTTGTGGAATTGGCTACGGGATATTTGGAAGCCCATAGAGGGCTATGGTGAAAAAGGAAATATCTTCCGTTCAAAACTGGAAAGAAGCTTTCTGAGAAACTGCTCTGTGTTCTGTTAATTCATCTCACAGAGTTACATCTTTCCCTTCAAGAAGCCTTTCGCTAAGGCTGTTCTTGTGGAATTGGCAAAGGGATATTTGGAAGCCCATAGAGGGCTATGGTGAAAAAGGGAATATCTTCCGTTCAAAACTGGAAAGAAGCTTTCTGAGAAACTGCTCTGTGTTCTGTTAATTCATCTCACAGAGTTACATCTTTCCCTTCAAGAAGCCTTTCGCTAAGGCTGTTCTTTTGGAATTGGCAAAGGGATATTTGGAAGTCTATAGAGGGCTATGGTGAAAAAGGAAATATCTTCCGTTCAAAACTGGAAAGAAGCTTTCTGAGAAACTGTTCTATGTTTTGTTAATTCATCTCTGAGAATTACATCTTTCCCTTCAAGAAGCCTTTCTCTAAGGCTGTTCTTGTGGAATTGGCAAAGGGATATTTGGAAGCCCATAGAGGGCTATGGTGAAAAAGGAAATATCTTCCGTTCAAAACTGGAAAGAAGCTTTCTGAGAAACTGCTCTGTGTTCTGTTAATTCATCTCACAGAGTTACTTCTTTCCCTTCAAGAAGCCTTTCGCTAAGGCTGTTCTTGTGGAATTGGCAAAGGGATATTTGGAAGCCCATAGAGGGCTATGGTGAAAAAGGAAATATCTTCGGTTCAAAACTGGAAAGAAGCTTTCTGAGAAACTGCTCTGTGTTCTGTTAATTCATCTCACAGAGTTACATCTTTCCCTTCAAGAAGCGTTTCGCTAAGGCTGTTCTTGTGGAATTGGCGACGGGATATTTGGAAGCCCATAGAGGGCTATGGTGAAAAAGGAAATATCTTCCGTTCAAAACTGGAAAGAAGCTTTCTGAGAAACTGCTCTATGTTCTGTTAATTCATCTCACAGAGTTACATCTTTCCCTTCAAGAAGCCTTTCGCTAAGGCTGTTGTTGTGGAATTGGCAAAGGGATATTTGGAAGCCCATAGAGGGCTATGGTGAAAAAGGAAATATCTTCCGTTCAAAACTGGAAAGAAGCTTTCTGAGAAACTGCTCTGTGTTCTGTTAATTCATCTCACAGAGTTACATCTTTCCCTTCAAGAAGCCTTTCGCTGAGGCTGTTCTTGTGGAATTGGCAAAGGGATATTTGGAAGCCCATAGAGGGCTATGGTGAAAAAGGAAATATCTTCGGTTCAAAACTGGAAAGAAGCTTTCTGAGAAACTGCTCTGTGTTCTGTTAATTCATCTCACAGAGTTACATCTTTCCCTTCAAGAAGCCTTTCGCTAAGGCTGTTCTTGTGGAATTGGCGACGGGATATTTGGAAGCCCATAGAGGGCTATGGTGAAAAAGGAAATATCTTCCGTTCAAAACTGGAAAGAAGCTTTCTGAGAAACTGCTCTGTGTTCTGTTAATTCATCTCACAGAGTTACTTCTTTCCCTTCAAGAAGCCTTTCGCTAAGGCTGTTCTTGTGGAATTGGCAAAGGGATATTTGGAAGCCCATAGAGGGCTACGGTGAAAAAGGAAATATCTTCCGTTCAAAATTGGAAACAAGCTTTCTGAGAAACTGCTCTGTGTTCTGTTAATTCATCTCACAGAGTTACATCTTTCCCTTCAAGAAGCCTTTCGCTAAGGCTGTTCTTGTGGAATTGGCTACGGGATATTTGGAAGCCCATAGAGGGCTATGGTGAAAAAGGAAATATCTTCCGTTCAAAACTGGAAAGAAGCTTTCTGAGAAACTGCTCTATGTTCTGTTAATTCATCTCACAGAGTTACATCTTTCCCTTCAAGAAGCCTTTCGCTAAGGCTGTTGTTGTGGAATTGGCAAAGGGATATTTGGAAGCCTATAGATGGCTATGGTGAAAAAGGAAATATCTTCCGTTCAAAACTGGAAAGAAGCTTTCTGAGAAACTGCTCTATGTTCTGTTAATTCATCTAACAGAGTTACATCTTTCCCTTCAAGAAGCCTTTCGCTAAGGCTGTTCTTGTGGAATTGGCAAAGGGATATTTGGAAGTCTATAGAGGGCTATGGTGAAAAAGGAAATATCTTCCGTTCAAAACTGGAAAGAAGCTTTCTGAGAAACTGTTCTATGTTTTGTTAATTCATCTCAGAGAATTACATCTTTCCCTTCTAGAAGCCTTTCGCTAAGGCTGTTCTTGTGGAATTGGCAAAGGGATATTTGGAAGCCCATAGAGGGCTATGGTGAAAAAGGAAATATCTTCCGTTCAAAACTGGAAAGAAGCTTTCTGAGAAACTGCTCTGTGTTCTGTTAATTCATCTCACAGAGTTACTTCTTTCCCTTCAAGAAGCCTTTCGCTAAGGCTGTTCTTGTGGAATTGGCAAAGGAATATTTGGAAGCCCATAGAGGGCTATGGTGAAAAAGGAAATATCTTCGGTTCAAAACTGGAAAGAAGCTTTCTGAGAAACTGCTCTGTGTTCTGTTAATTCATCTCACAGAGTTACATCTTTCCCTTCAGGAAGCCTTTCGCTAAGGCTGTTCTTGTGGAATTGGCGACGGGATATTTGGAAGCCCATAGAGGGCTATGGTGAAAAAGGAAATATCTTCCGTTCAAAACTGGAAAGAAGCTTTCTGAGAAACTGCTCTATGTTCTGTTAATTCATCTCACAGAGTTACATCTTTCCCTTCAAGAAGCCTTTCGCTAAGGCTGTTGTTGTGGAATTGGCAAAGGGATATTTGGAAGCCTATAGATGGCTATGGTGAAAAAGGAAATATCTTCCGTTCAAAACTGGAAAGAAGCTTTCTGAGAAACTGCTCTGTGTTCTCTTAATTCATCTCACAGAGTTACATCTTTCCCTTCAAGAAGCCTTTCGCTAAGGCTGTTCTTGTGGAATTGGCAAAGGGATATTTGGAAGCCCATAGAGGGCTATGGTGAAAAAGGAAATATCTTCCGTTCAAAACTGGAAAGAAGCTTTCTGAGAAACTGCTCTGTGTTCTGTTAATTCATCTCACAGAGTTACATCTTTCCCTTCAAGAAGACTTTCGCTAAGGCTGTTCTTGTGGAATTGGCAACGGGATATTTGGAAGCCCATAGAGGGCTATGGTGAAAAAGGAAATATCTTCCGTTCAAAACTGGAAAGAAGCTTTCTGAGAAACTGCTCTGTGTTCTGTTAATTCATCTCACAGAGTTACATCTTTCCCTTCAAGAAGCCTTTCGCTAAGGCTGTTTTTGTGGAATTGGCAAAGGGATATTTGGAAGCCCATAGAGGGCTATGGTGAAAAAGGAAATATCTTCCGTTCAAAACTGGAAAGAAGCTTTCTGAGAAACTGCTCTATGTTCTGTTAATTCATCTCACAGAGTTACATCTTTCCCTTCAAGAAGCCTTTCGCTAAGGCTGTTGTTGTGGAATTGGCAAAGGGATATTTGGAAGCCTATAGATGGCTATGGTGAAAAAGGAAATATCTTCCGTTCAAAACTGGAAAGAAGCTTTCTGAGAAACTGCTCTGTGTTCTCTTAATTCATCTCACAGAGTTACATCTTTCCCTTCAAGAAGCCTTTCGCTAAGGCTGTTCTTGTGGAATTGGCAAAGGGATATTTGGAAGCCCATAGAGGGCTACGGTGAAAAAGGAAATATCTTCCGTTCAAAATTGGAAACAAGCTTGCTGAGAAACTGCTCTGTGTTCTGTTAATTCATCTCACAGAGTTACATCTTTCCCTTCAAGAAGCCTTTCGCTAAGGCTGTTCTTGTGGAATTGGCTACGGGATATTTGGAAGCCCATAGAGGGCTATGGTGAAAAAGGAAATATCTTCCGTTCAAAACTGGAAAGAAGCTTTCTGAGAAACTGCTCTGTGTTCTGTTAATTCATCTCACAGAGTTACATCTTTCCCTTCAAGAAGCCTTTCGCTAAGGCTGTTCTTGTGGAATTGGCAAAGGGATATTTGGAAGCCCATAGAGGGCTATGGTGAAAAAGGGAATATCTTCCGTTCAAAACTGGAAAGAAGCTTTCTGAGAAACTGCTCTGTGTTCTGTTAATTCATCTCACAGAGTTACATCTTTCCCTTCAAGAAGCCTTTCGCTAAGGCTGTTCTTTTGGAATTGGCAAAGGGATATTTGGAAGTCTATAGAGGGCTATGGTGAAAAAGGAAATATCTTCCGTTCAAAACTGGAAAGAAGCTTTCTGAGAAACTGTTCTATGTTTTGTTAATTCATCTCTGAGAATTACATCTTTCCCTTCAAGAAGCCTTTCTCTAAGGCTGTTCTTGTGGAATTGGCAAAGGGATATTTGGAAGCCCATAGAGGGCTATGGTGAAAAAGGAAATATCTTCCGTTCAAAACTGGAAAGAAGCTTTCTGAGAAACTGCTCTGTGTTCTGTTAATTCATCTCACAGAGTTACTTCTTTCCCTTCAAGAAGCCTTTCGCTAAGGCTGTTCTTGTGGAATTGGCAAAGGGATATTTGGAAGCCCATAGAGGGCTATGGTGAAAAAGGAAATATCTTCGGTTCAAAACTGGAAAGAAGCTTTCTGAGAAACTGCTCTGTGTTCTGTTAATTCATCTCACAGAGTTACATCTTTCCCTTCAAGAAGCCTTTCGCTAAGGCTGTTCTTGTGGAATTGGCGACGGGATATTTGGAAGCCCATAGAGGGCTATGGTGAAAAAGGAAATATCTTCCGTTCAAAACTGGAAAGAAGCTTTCTGAGAAACTGCTCTATGTTCTGTTAATTCATCTCACAGAGTTACATCTTTCCCTTCAAGAAGCCTTTCGCTAAGGCTGTTGTTGTGGAATTGGCAAAGGGATATTTGGAAGCCCATAGAGGGCTATGGTGAAAAAGGAAATATCTTCCGTTCAAAACTGGAAAGAAGCTTTCTGAGAAACTGCTCTATGTTCTGTTAATTCATCTCACAGAGTTACATCTTTCCCTTCAAGAAGCCTTTCGCTGAGGCTGTTCTTGTGGAATTGGCAAAGGGATATTTGGAAGCCCATAGAGGGCTATGGTGAAAAAGGAAATATCTTCGGTTCAAAACTGGAAAGAAGCTTTCTGAGAAACTGCTCTGTGTTCTGTTAATTCATCTCACAGAGTTACATCTTTCCCTTCAAGAAGCCTTTCGCTAAGGCTGTTCTTGTGGAATTGGCGACGGGATATTTGGAAGCCCATAGAGGGCTATGGTGAAAAAGGAAATATCTTCCGTTCAAAACTGGAAAGAAGCTTTCTGAGAAACTGCTCTGTGTTCTGTTAATTCATCTCACAGAGTTACTTCTTTCCCTTCAAGAAGCCTTTCGCTAAGGCTGTTCTTGTGGAATTGGCAAAGGGATATTTGGAAGCCCATAGAGGGCTACGGTGAAAAAGGAAATATCTTCCGTTCAAAATTGGAAACAAGCTTTCTGAGAAACTGCTCTGTGTTCTGTTAATTCATCTCACAGAGTTACATCTTTCCCTTCAAGAAGCCTTTCGCTAAGGCTGTTCTTGTGGAATTGGCTACGGGATATTTGGAAGCCCATAGAGGGCTATGGTGAAAAAGGAAATATCTTCCGTTCAAAACTGGAAAGAAGCTTTCTGAGAAACTGCTCTATGTTCTGTTAATTCATCTCACAGAGTTACATCTTTCCCTTCAAGAAGCCTTTCGCTAAGGCTGTTGTTGTGGAATTGGCAAAGGGATATTTGGAAGCCTATAGATGGCTATGGTGAAAAAGGAAATATCTTCCGTTCAAAACTGGAAAGAAGCTTTCTGAGAAACTGCTCTGTGTTCTCTTAATTCATCTCACAGAGTTACATCTTTCCCTTCAAGAAGCCTTTCGCTAAGGCTGTTCTTGTGGAATTGGCAAAGGGATATTTGGAAGCCCATAGAGGGCTACGGTGAAAAAGGAAATATCTTCCGTTCAAAATTGGAAACAAGCTTGCTGAGAAACTGCTCTGTGTTCTGTTAATTCATCTCACAGAGTTACATCTTTCCCTTCAAGAAGCCTTTCGCTAAGGCTGTTCTTGTGGAATTGGCTACGGGATATTTGGAAGCCCATAGAGGGCTATGGTGAAAAAGGAAATATCTTCCGTTCAAAACTGGAAAGAAGCTTTCTGAGAAACTGCTCTGTGTTCTGTTAATTCATCTCACAGAGTTACATCTTTCCCTTCAAGAAGCCTTTCGCTAAGGCTGTTCTTGTGGAATTGGCAAAGGGATATTTGGAAGCCCATAGAGGGCTATGGTGATAAAGGGAATATCTTCCGTTCAAAACTGGAAAGAAGCTTTCTGAGAAACTGCTCTGTGTTCTGTTAATTCATCTCACAGAGTTACATCTTTCCCTTCAAGAAGCCTTTCGCTAAGGCTGTTCTTTTGGAATTGGCAAAGGGATATTTGGAAGTCTATAGAGGGCTATGGTGAAAAAGGAAATATCTTCCTTTCAAAACTGGAAAGAAGCTTTCTGAGAAACTGTTCTATGTTTTGTTAATTCATCTCTGAGAATTACATCTTTCCCTTCAAGAAGCCTTTCTCTAAGGCTGTTCTTGTGGAATTGGCAAAGGGATATTTGGAAGCCCATAGAGGGCTAGGGTGAAAAAGGAAATATCTTCGGTTCAAAACTGGAAAGAAGCTTTCTGAGAAACTGCTCTGTGTTCTGTTAATTCTTCTCACAGAGTTACATCTTTCCCTTCAAGAAGCCTTTCGCTAAGGCTGTTCTTGTGGAATTGGCGACGGGATATTTGGAAGCCCATAGAGGGCTATGGTGAAAAAGGAAATATCTTCCGTTCAAAACTGGAAAGAAGCTTTCTGAGAAACTGCTCTATGTTCTGTTAATTCATCTCACAGAGTTACATCTTTCCCTTCAAGAAGCCTTTCGCTAAGGCTGTTGTTGTGGAATTGGCAAAGGGATATTTGGAAGCCCATAGAGGGCTATGGTGAAAAAGGAAATATCTTCCGTTCAAAACTGGAAAGAAGCTTTCTGAGAAACTGCTCTATGTTCTGTTAATTCATCTCACAGAGTTACATCTTTCCCTTCAAGAAGCCTTTCGCTGAGGCTGTTCTTGTGGAATTGGCAAAGGGATATTTGGAAGCCCATAGAGGGCTATGGTGAAAAAGGAAATATCTTCGGTTCAAAACTGGAAAGAAGCTTTCTGAGAAACTGCTCTGTGTTCTGTTAATTCATCTCACAGAGTTACATCTTTCCCTTCAAGAAGCCTTTCGCTAAGGCTGTTCTTGTGGAATTGGCGACGGGATATTTGGAAGCCCATAGAGGGCTATGGTGAAAAAGGAAATATCTTCCGTTCAAAACTGGAAAGAAGCTTTCTGAGAAACTGCTCTGTGTTCTGTTAATTCATCTCACAGAGTTACTTCTTTCCCTTCAAGAAGCCTTTCGCTAAGGCTGTTCTTGTGGAATTGGCAAAGGGATATTTGGAAGCCCATAGAGGGCTACGGTGAAAAAGGAAATATCTTCCGTTCAAAATTGGAAACAAGCTTTCTGAGAAACTGCTCTGTGTTCTGTTAATTCATCTCACAGAGTTACATCTTTCCCTTCAAGAAGCCTTTCGCTAAGGCTGTTCTTGTGGAATTGGCAAAGGGATATTTGGAAGCCCATAGAGGGCTATGGTGAAAAAGGGAATATCTTCCGTTCAAAACTGGAAAGAAGCTTTCTGAGAAACTGCTCTGTGTTCTGTTAATTCATCTCACAGAGTTACATCTTTCCCTTCAAGAAGCCTTTCGCTAAGGCTGTTCTTTTGGAATTGGCAAAGGGATATTTGGAAGTCTATAGAGGGCTATGGTGAAAAAGGAAATATCTTCCGTTCAAAACTGGAAAGAAGCTTTCTGAGAAACTGTTCTATGTTTTGTTAATTCATCTCTGAGAATTACATCTTTCCCTTCAAGAAGCCTTTCTCTAAGGCTGTTCTTGTGGAATTGGCAAAGGGATATTTGGAAGCCCATAGAGGGCTATGGTGAAAAAGGAAATATCTTCCGTTCAAAACTGGAAAGAAGCTTTCTGAGAAACTGCTCTGTGTTCTGTTAATTCATCTCACAGAGTTACTTCTTTCCCTTCAAGAAGCCTTTCGCTAAGGCTGTTCTTGTGGAATTGGCAAAGGGATATTTGGAAGCCCATAGAGGGCTATGGTGAAAAAGGAAATATCTTCGGTTCAAAACTGGAAAGAAGCTTTCTGAGAAACTGCTCTGTGTTCTGTTAATTCATCTCACAGAGTTACATCTTTCCCTTCAAGAAGCCTTTCGCTAAGGCTGTTCTTGTGGAATTGGCGACGGGATATTTGGAAGCCCATAGAGGGCTACGGTGAAAAAGGAAATATCTTCCGTTCAAAACTGGAAAGAAGCTTTCTGAGAAACTGCTCTATGTTCTGTTAATTCATCTCACAGAGTTACATCTTTCCCTTCAAGAAGCCTTTCGCTAAGGCTGTTGTTGTGGAATTGGCAAAGGGATATTTGGAAGCCCATAGAGGGCTATGGTGAAAAAGGAAATATCTTCCGTTCAAAACTGGAAAGAAGCTTTCTGAGAAACTGCTCTATGTTCTGTTAATTCATCTCACAGAGTTACATCTTTCCCTTCAAGAAGCCTTTCGCTGAGGCTGTTCTTGTGGAATTGGCAAAGGGATATTTGGAAGCCCATAGAGGGCTATGGTGAAAAAGGAAATATCTTCGGTTCAAAACTGGAAAGAAGCTTTCTGAGAAACTGCTCTGTGTTCTGTTAATTCATCTCACAGAGTTACATCTTTCCCTTCAAGAAGCCTTTCGCTAAGGCTGTTCTTGTGGAATTGGCGACGGGATATTTGGAAGCCCATAGAGGGCTATGGTGAAAAAGGAAATATCTTCCGTTCAAAACTGGAAAGAAGCTTTCTGAGAAACTGCTCTGTGTTCTGTTAATTCATCTCACAGAGTTACTTCTTTCCCTTCAAGAAGCCTTTCGCTAAGGCTGTTCTTGTGGAATTGGCAAAGGGATATTTGGAAGCCCATAGAGGGCTACGGTGAAAAAGGAAATATCTTCCGTTCAAAATTGGAAACAAGCTTTCTGAGAAACTGCTCTGTGTTCTGTTAATTCATCTCACAGAGTTACATCTTTCCCTTCAAGAAGCCTTTCGCTAAGGCTGTTCTTGTGGAATTGGCGACGGGATATTTGGAAGCCCATAGAGGGCTATGGTGAAAAAGGAAATATCTTCCGTTCAAAACTGGAAAGAAGCTTTCTGAGAAACTGCTCTATGTTCTGTTAATTCATCTCACAGAGTTACATCTTTCCCTTCAAGAAGCCTTTCGCTAAGGCTGTTGTTGTGGAATTGGCAAAGGGATATTTGGAAGCCTATGGATGGCTATGGTGAAAAAGGAAATATCTTCCGTTCAAAACTGGAAAGAAGCTTTCTGAGAAACTGCTCTGTGTTCTCTTAATTCATCTCACAGAGTTACATCTTTCCCTTCAAGAAGCCTTTCGCTAAGGCTGTTCTTGTGGAATTGGCAAAGGTATATTTGGAAGCCCATAGAGGGCTACGGTGAAAAAGGAAATATCTTCCGTTCAAAATTGGAAACAAGCTTGCTGAGAAACTGCTCTGTGTTCTGTTAATTCATCTCACAGAGTTACATCTTTCCCTTCAAGAAGCCTTTCGCTAAGGCTGTTCTTGTGGAATTGGCTACGGGATATTTGGAAGCCCATAGAGGGCTATGGTGAAAAAGGAAATATCTTCCGTTCAAAACTGGAAAGAAGCTTTCTGAGAAACTGCTCTGTGTTCTGTTAATTCATCTCACAGAGTTACATCTTTCCCTTCAAGAAGCCTTTCGCTAAGGCTGTTCTTGTGGAATTGGCAAAGGGATATTTGGAAGCCCATAGAGGGCTATGGTGATAAAGGGAATATCTTCCGTTCAAAACTGGAAAGAAGCTTTCTGAGAAACTGCTCTGTGTTCTGTTAATTCATCTCACAGAGTTACATCTTTCCCTTCAAGAAGCCTTTCGCTAAGGCTGTTCTTTTGGAATTGGCAAAGGGATATTTGGAAGTCTATAGAGGGCTATGGTGAAAAAGGAAATATCTTCCTTTCAAAACTGGAAAGAAGCTTTCTGAGAAACTGTTCTATGTTTTGTTAATTCATCTCTGAGAATTACATCTTTCCCTTCAAGAAGCCTTTCTCTAAGGCTGTTCTTGTGGAATTGGCAAAGGGATATTTGGAAGCCCATAGAGGGCTATGGTGAAAAAGGAAATATCTTCCGTTCAAAACTGGAAAGAAGCTTTCTGAGAAACTGCTCTGTGTTCTGTTAATTCATCTCACAGAGTTACTTCTTTCCCTTCAAGAAGCCTTTCGCTAAGGCTGTTCTTGTGGAATTGGCAAAGGGATATTTGGAAGCCCATAGAGGGCTATGGTGAAAAAGGAAATATCTTCGGTTCAAAACTGGAAAGAAGCTTTCTGAGAAACTGCTCTGTGTTCTGTTAATTCATCTCACAGAGTTACATCTTTCCCTTCAAGAAGCCTTTCGCTAAGGCTGTTCTTGTGGAATTGGCGACGGGATATTTGGAAGCCCATAGAGGGCTATGGTGAAAAAGGAAATATCTTCCGTTCAAAACTGGAAAGAAGCTTTCTGAGAAACTGCTCTATGTTCTGTTAATTCATCTCACAGAGTTACATCTTTCCCTTCAAGAAGCCTTTCGCTAAGGCTGTTGTTGTGGAATTGGCAAAGGGATATTTGGAAGCCCATAGAGGGCTATGGTGAAAAAGGAAATATCTTCCGTTCAAAACTGGAAAGAAGCTTTCTGAGAAACTGCTCTATGTTCTGTTAATTCATCTCACAGAGTTACATCTTTCCCTTCAAGAAGCCTTTCGCTGAGGCTGTTCTTGTGGAATTGGCAAAGGGATATTTGGAAGCCCATAGAGGGCTATGGTGAAAAAGGAAATATCTTCGGTTCAAAACTGGAAAGAAGCTTTCTGAGAAACTGCTCTGTGTTCTGTTAATTCATCTCACAGAGTTACATCTTTCCCTTCAAGAAGCCTTTCGCTAAGGCTGTTCTTGTGGAATTGGCGACGGGATATTTGGAAGCCCATAGAGGGCTATGGTGAAAAAGGAAATATCTTCCGTTCAAAACTGGAAAGAAGCTTTCTGAGAAACTGCTCTGTGTTCTGTTAATTCATCTCACAGAGTTACTTCTTTCCCTTCAAGAAGCCTTTCGCTAAGGCTGTTCTTGTGGAATTGGCAAAGGGATATTTGGAAGCCCATAGAGGGCTACGGTGAAAAAGGAAATATCATCCGTTCAAAATTGGAAACAAGCTTTCTGAGAAACTGCTCTGTGTTCTGTTAATTCATCTCACAGAGTTACATCTTTCCCTTCAAGAAGCCTTTCGCTAAGGCTGTTCTTGTGGAATTGGCTACGGGATATTTGGAAGCCCATAGAGGGCTATGGTGAAAAAGGAAATATCTTCCGTTCAAAACTGGAAAGAAGCTTTCTGAGAAACTGCTCTGTGTTCTGTTAATTCATCTCACAGAGTTACATCTTTCCCTTCAAGAAGCCTTTCGCTAAGGCTGTTCTTGTGGAATTGGCAAAGGGATATTTGGAAGCCCATAGAGGGCTATGGTGAAAAAGGGAATATCTTCCGTTCAAAACTGGAAAGAAGCTTTCTGAGAAACTGCTCTGTGTTCTGTTAATTCATCTCACAGAGTTACATCTTTCCCTTCAAGAAGCCTTTCGCTAAGGCTGTTCTTGTGGAATTGGCAACGGGATATTTGGAAGCCCATAGAGGGCTATGGTGAAAAAGGAAATATCTTCCGTTCAAAACTGGAAAGAAGCTTTCTGAGAAACTGCTCTGTGTTCTGTTAATTCATCTCACAGAGTTACATCTTTCCCTTCAAGAAGCCTTTCGCTAAGGCTGTTTTTGTGGAATTGGCAAAGGGATATTTGGAAGCCCATAGAGGGCTATGGTGCAAAAGGAAATATCTTCCGTTCAAAACTGGAAAGAAGCTTTCTGAGAAACTGCTCTATGTTCTGTTAATTCATCTCACAGAGTTACATCTTTCCCTTCAAGAAGCCTTTCGCTGAGGCTGTTCTTGTGGAATTGGCAAAGGGATATTTGGAAGCCCATAGAGGGCTATGGTGAAAAAGGAAATATCTTCCGTTCAAAACTGGAAAGAAGCTTTCTGAGAAACTGCTCTATGTTCTGTTAATTCATCTCACAGAGTTACATCTTTCCCTTCAAGAAGCCTTTCGCTAAGGCTGTTGTTGTGGAATTGGCAAAGGGATATTTGGAAGCCTATAGATGGCTATGGTGAAAAAGGAAATATCTTCCGTTCAAAACTGGAAAGAAGCTTTCTGAGAAACTGCTCTGTGTTCTGTTAATTCATCTCACAGAGTTACATCTTTCCCTTCAAGAAGCCTTTCGCTAAGGCTGTTCTTGTGGAATTGGAAAAGGGATATTTGGAAGCCCATAGAGGGCTATGGTGAAAAAGGAAATATCTTCGGTTCAAAATTGGAAACAAGCTTTCTGAGAAACTGCTCTGTGTTCTGTTAATTCATCTCACAGAGTTACATCTTTCCCTTCAAGAAGCCTTTCGCTAAGGCTGTTCTTGTGGAATTGGCTACGGGATATTTGGAAGCCCATAGAGGGCTATGGTGAAAAAGGTAATATCTTCCGTTCAAAACTGGAAAGAAGCTTTCTGAGAAACTGCTCTGTGTTCTGTTAATTCATCTCACAGAGTTACATCTTTCCCTTCAAGAAGCCTTTCGCTAAGGCTGTTTTTGTGGAATTGGCTACGGGATATTTGGAAGCCCATAGAGGGCTATGGTGAAAAAGGAAATATCTTCCGTTCAAAACTGGAAAGAAGCTTTCTGAGAAACTGTTCTATGTTTTGTTAATTCATCTCAGAGAATTACATCTTTCCCTTCTAGAAGCCTTTCGCTAAGGCTGTTCTTGTGGAATTGGCAAAGGGATATTTGGAAGCCCATAGAGGGCTATGGTGAAAAAGGAAATATCTTCCGTTCAAAACTGGAAAGAAGCTTTCTGAGAAACTGCTCTGTGTTCTGTTAATTCATCTCACAGAGTTACATCTTTCCCTTCGGGAAGCCTTTCGCTAAGGCTGTTCTTGTGGAATTGGCGACGGGATATTTGGAAGCCCATAGAGGGCTATGGTGAAAAAGGAAATATCTTCCGTTCAAAACTGGAAAGAAGCTTTCTGAGAAACTGCTCTATGTTCTGTTAATTCATCTCACAGAGTTACATCTTTCCCTTCAAGAAGCCTTTCGCTAAGGCTGTTGTTGTGGAATTGGCAAAGGGATATTTGGAAGCCTATAGATGGCTATGGTGAAAAAGGAAATATCTTCCGTTCAAAACTGGAAAGAAGCTTTCTGAGAAACTGCTCTGTGTTCTCTTAATTCATCTCACAGAGTTACATCTTTCCCTTCAAGAAGCCTTTCGCTAAGGCTGTTCTTGTGGAATTGGCAAAGGGATATTTGGAAGCCCATAGAGGGCTACGGTGAAAAAGGAAATATCTTCCGTTCAAAATTGGAAACAAGCTTTCTGAGAAACTGCTCTGTGTTCTGTTAATTCATCTCACAGAGTTACATCTTTCCCTTCAAGAAGCCTTTCGCTAAGGCTGTTCTTGTGGAATTGGCTACGGGATATTTGGAAGCCCATAGAGGGCTATGGTGAAAAAGGAAATATCTTCCGTTCAAAACTGGAAAGAAGCTTTCTGAGAAACTGCTCTGTGTTCTGTTAATTCATCTCACAGAGTTACATCTTTCCCTTCAAGAAGCCTTTCGCTAAGGCTGTTCTTGTGGAATTGGCAAAGGGATATTTGGAAGCCCATAGAGGGCTATGGTGAAAAAGGGAATATCTTCCGTTCAAAACTGGAAAGAAGCTTTCTGAGAAACTGCTCTGTGTTATGTTAATTCATCTCACAGAGTTACATCTTTCCCTTCAAGAAGCCTTTCGCTAAGGCTGTTCTTGTGGAATTGGCAACAGGATATTTGGAAGCCCATAGAGGGCTATGGTGAAAAAGGAAATATCTTCCGTTCAAAACTGGAAAGAAGCTTTCTGAGAAACTGCTCTGTGTTCTGTTAATTCATCTCACAGAGTTACATCTTTCCCTTCAAGAAGCCTTTCGCTAAGGCTGTTTTTGTGGAATTGGCAAAGGGATATTTGGAAGCCCATAGAGGGCTATGGTGAAAAAGGAAATATCTTCCGTTCAAAACTGGAAAGAAGCTTTCTGAGAAACTGCTCTATGTTCTGTTAATTCATCTCACAGAGTTACATCTTTCCCTTCAAGAAGCCTTTCGCTGAGGCTGTTCTTGTGGAATTGGCAAAGGGATATTTGGAAGCCCATAGAGGGCTATGGTGAAAAAGGAAATATCTTCCGTTCAATACTGGAAAGAAGCTTTCTGAGAAACTGCTCTATGTTCTGTTAATTCATCTCACAGAGTTACATCTTTCCCTTCAAGAAGCCTTTCGCTAAGGCTGTTGTTGTGGAATTGGCAAAGGGATATTTGGAAGCCTATAGATGGCTATGGTGAAAAAGCAAATATCTTCCGTTGAAAACTGGAAAGAAGCTTTCTGAGAAACTGCTCTGTGTTCTGTTAATTCATCTCACAGAATTACATCTTTCCCTTCAAGAAGCCTTTCGCTAAGGCTGTTCTTGTGGAATTGGCAAAGGGATATTTGGAAGCCCATAGAGGGCTATGGTGAAAAAGGAAATATCTTCCGTTCAAAACTGGAAAGAAGCTTTCTGAGAAACTGCTCTGTGTTCTGTGAATTCATCTCACAGAGTTACATCTTTTCCTTCAAGAAGCCTTTCGCTAAGGCTGTTCTTGTGGAATTGGCAAAGGGATATTTGGAAGCCCATAGAGGGCTATGGTGAAAAAGGAAATATCTTCCGTTCAAAACTGGAAAGAAGCTTTCTGAGAAACTGCTCTGTGTTCTGTTAATTCATCTCACAGAGTGACATCTTTCCCTTCAAGAAGTCTTTCGCTAAGGCTGTTCTTGTGGAATTGGCAAAGGGATATTTGGAAGCCCATAGAGGGCTATGGTGAAAAAGGAAATATCTTCCGTTTAAAACTGGAAAGAAGCTTTCTGAGAAACTGCTCTGTGTTCTGTGAATTCATCTCACAGAGTTACATCTTTCCCTTCAAGAAGCCTTTCGCTAAGTCTGTTCTTGTGGAATGGGCAACGGGATATTTGGAAGCCCATAGAGGGCTATGGTGAAAAAGGAAATATCTTCCGTTCAAAACTGGAAAGAAGCTTTCTGAGAAACTGCTCTGTGTTCTGTTAATTCATCTCAGAGAGTTACATCTTTCCCTTCAAGAAGCCTTTCGCTAAGGCTGTTCTTGTGGAATTGGCAAAGGGATATTTGGAAGCCCATAGAGGGCTATGGTGAAAAAGGAAATATCTTCCGTTCAAAACTGGAAAGAAGCTTTCTGAGAAACTGCTCTGTGTTCTGTTAATTCATCTCACAGAGTTACTTCTTTCCCTTCAAGAAGCCTTTCGCTAAGGCTGTTCTTGTCAATTGGCAAAGGGATATTTGGAAGCCCATAGAGGGCTATGGTGAAAAAGGAAATATCTTCCGTTCAAAACTGGAACGAAGCTTTTTGAGAAACTGCTCTGTGTTCTGTTAATTCATTTCACAGAGTTACATCTTTCCCTTCAAGAAGCCTTTCGCTAAGGCTGTTCTTGTGGAATTGGCAAAGGGATATTTGGAAGCCCCTAGATGGCTATGGTAAAAAGGAAATATCTTCCGTTCAAAACTGGAAAGAAGCTTTCTGAGAAACTGCTCTGTGTTCTGTTAATTCATCTCACAGAGTTACATCTTTCCCTTCAAGAAGCCTTTCGCTAAGGCTGTTCTTGTGGAATTGGCAACGGGATATTTGGAAGCCCATAGAGGGCTATGGTGAAAAAGGTAATATCTTCCGTTCAAAACTGGAAAGAAGCTTTCTGAGAAACTGCTCTGTGTTCTGTTAATTCATCTCACAGAGTTACATCTTTCCCTTCAAGAAGCCTTTCGCTAAGGCTGTTTTTGTGGAATTGGCTACGGGATATTTGGAAGCCCATAGAGGGCTATGGTGAAAAAGGAAATATCTTCCGTTCAAAACTGGAAAGAAGCTTTCTGAGAAACTGCGCTACGTTCTGTTAATTCATCTCACAGAGTTACATCTTTCCCTTCAAGAAGCCTTTCGCTAAGCCTGTTCTTGTGGAATTGGCAAAGGGATATTTGGAAGTCTATAGAGGGCTATGGTGAAAAAGGAAATATCTTCCGTTCAAAACTGGGAAGAAGCTTTCTGAGAAACTGTTCTATGTTTTGTTACTTCATCTCAGAGAATTACATCTTTCCCTTCAAGAAGCCTTTCGCTAAGGCTGTTCTTGTGGAATTGGCAAAGGGATATTTGGAAGCCCAAACCGGGCTACGGTGAAAAAGGAAATATCTTCCGTTCAAAACTGGAAGGAAGCTTTCTGAGAAACTGCTCTGTGTTCTGTTAATTCATCTCACTGAGTTACATCTTTCCCTTCAAGAAGCCTTTCGCTAAGGCTGTTCTTGTGGAATTGGCAAAGGGATATTTGGAACCCCATAGAGGGCTATGGTGAAAAAGGAAATATCTTCCGTTCAAAACTGGAAAGAAGCTTTCTGAGAAACTGCTCTGTGTTCTGTGAATTCATCTCACAGAGTTACATCTTTTCCTTCAAGAAGCCTTTCGCTAAGGCTGTTCTTGTGGAATTTGCAAAGGGATATTTGGAAGCCCATAGAGGGCTATGGTGAAAAAGGAAATATCTTCAGTTCAAAACTGGAAAGAAGCTTTCTGAGAAACTGCTCTGTGTTCTGTTAATTCATCTCACAGAGTGACATCTATCACTTCAAGAAGTCTTTCGCTAAGGCTGTTCTTGTGGAATTGGCAAAGGGATATTTGGAAGCCCATAGAAGGCAATGGTGAAAAAGGAAATATCTCCCGTTCAAAACAGGAAAGAAGCTTTCTGAGAAACTGCTCTGTGTTCTGTTAATTCATCTCACAGAGTTACATCTTTCCCTTCAAGAAGCCTTTCGCTAAGGCTGTTCTTGTGGAATTGGAAAAGGGATATTTGGAAGCCCATAGAGGGCTATGGTGAAAAAGGAAATATCTTCCGTTCAAAACTGGAAAGAAGATTTCTGAGAAACTGCTCTGTGTTCTGTTAATTCATCTCACAGAGTTACATCTTTCCTTTCAAGAAGCCTTTCGCTAAGGCTGTTCTTGTGGAATTGGCAAAGTGATATTTGGAAGCCCATAGAGGGCTATGGTGAAAAAGGAAATATCTTCCGTTCAAAACTGGAAAGAAGCTTTCTGAGAAACTGCTCTGTGTTCTGTTAATTCATCTCACAGAGTTACATCTTTCCCTTCAAGAAGCCTTTCGCTAAGGCTGTTCTTGTGAAATTGGCAAAGGGATATTTGGAAGCCCATAGAGGGCTATGGTGAAAAAGGAAATATCTTCCATTGAAAACTGGAAAGAAGCTTTCTGAGAAACTGCTCTGTGTTCTGTAACTCATCTCACAGAGTTACATCTTTCCCTTCAAGAAGCCTTTCGCTAAGGCTGTTCTTGTGGAATTGGCAAAGGGATATTTGGAAGCCCAAACCGGGCTATGGTGAAAAAGGAAATATCTTCCGTTCAAAACTGGAAGGAAGCTTTCTGAGAAACTGCTCTGTGTTCTGTTAATTCACCTCACAGAGTTACATCTTTCCCTTCAAGAAGCCTTTCGCTAAGGCTGTTCTTGTGGAATTGGCAAAGGGATATTTGGAACCCCATAGAGGGCTATGGTGAAAAAGGAAATATCTTCCGTTCAAAACTGGAAAGAAGCTTTCTGAGAAACTGCTCTGTGTTCTGTGAATTCATCTCACAGAGTTACATCTTTTCCTTCAAGAAGCCTTTCGCTAAGGCTGTTCTTGTGGAATTGGCAAAGGGATATTTGGAAGCCCATAGAGGGCTATGGTGAAAAAGGAAATATCTTCCGTTCAAAACTGGAAAGAAGCTTTCTGAGAAACTGCTCTGTGTTCTGTTAATTCATCTCACAGAGTGACATCTATCACTTCAAGAAGTCTTTCGCTAAGGCTGTTCTTGTGGAATTGGCAAAGGGATATTTGGAAGCCCGTAGAAGGCAATGGTGAAAAAGGAAATATCTCCCGTTCAAAACAGGAAAGAAGCTTTCTGAGAAACTGCTCTGTGTTCTGTTAATTCATCTCACAGAGTTACATCTTTCCCTTCAAGAAGCCTTTCGCTAAGGCTGTTCTTGTGGAATTGGAAAAGGGATATTTGGAAGCTCATAGAGGGCTATGGTGAAAAAGGAAATATCTTCCGTTCAAAACTGGAAAGAAGCTTTCTGAGAAACTGCTCTGTGTTCTGTTAATTAATCTCACAGAGTTACATCTTTCCCTTCAAGAAGCCTTTCACTAAGGCTGTTCTTGTGGAATTGGCAAAGGGATATTTGGAAGCCCATAGAGGGCTATGGTGAAAAAGGAAATATCTTCCGTTCAAAACTGTAAAGAAGCTTTCTGGGAAACTGCTCTGTGTTCTGTTAATTCATCTCACAGAGTTACATCTTTCCCTTCAAGAAGCCTTTCGCTAAGGCTGTTTTTGTGGAATTGGCAAAGGGATATTTGGAAGCCCATAGAGGGCTATGGTGAAAAAGGAAATATCTTCCGTTCAAAACTGGAAAGAAGCTTTCTGAGAAACTGCCCTATGTTCTGTTAATTCATCTCACAGAGTTACATCTTTCCCTTCAAGAAGCCTTTCGCTAAGGCTGTTCTTGTGGAATTGGCAAAGGTATATTTGGAAATCTATAGAGGGCTATGGTGAAAAAGGAAATATCTTCCGTTCAAAACTGGAAAGAAGCTTTCTGAGAAACTGTTCTATGTTTTGATAATTCATCTCAGAGAATTACATCTTTCCCTTCAAGAAGCCTTTCGCTAAGGCTGTTCTTGTGGAATTGGCAAAGGGATATTTGGAAGCCCATACAGGGCTATGGTGAAAAAGGAAATATCTTCCGTTCAAAACTGGAAAGAAGCTTTCTGAGAAACTGCTCTGTGTTCTGTTACTTCATCTCACAGAGTTACATCTTTCCCTTCAAGAAGCCTTTCGCTAAGGCTGTTCTTGTGAATTGGCAAAGGGATATTTGGAAGCCCATAGAGGGCTATGGTGAAAAAGGAAATATCTTCCGTTCAAAACTGGAACGAAGCTTTTTGAGAAACTGCTCTGTGTTCTGTTAATTCATTTCACAGAGTTACATCTTTCCCTTCAAGAAGCCTTTCGCTAAGGCTGTTCTTGTGGAATTGGCAAAGGGATATTTGGAAGCCCCTAGAGGGCTATGGTAAAAAGGAAATATCTTCCGTTCAAAACTGGAAAGAAGCTTTCTGAGAAACTGCTCTGTGTTCTGTTAATTCATCTCACAGAGTTACATCTTTCCCTTCAAGAAGCCTTTCGCTAAGGCTGTTCTTGTGGAGTTGGCAACGGGATATTTGGAAGCCCATAGAGGGCTATGGTGAAAAAGGTAATATCTTCCGTTCAAAACTGGAAAGAAGCTTTCTGAGAAACTGCTCTGTGTTCTGTTAATTCATCTCACAGAGTTACATCTTTCCCTTCAAGAAGCCTTTCGCTAAGGCTGTTTTTGTGGAATTGGCTACGGGATATTTGGAAGCCCATAGAGGGCTATGGTGAAAAAGGAAATATCTTCCGTTCAAAACTGGAAAGAAGCTTTCTGAGAAACTGCGCTATGTTCTGTTAATTCATCTCACAGAGTTACATCTTTCCCTTCAAGAAGCCTTTCGCTAAGCCTGTTCTTGTGGAATTGGCAAAGGGATATTTGGAAGTCTATAGAGGGCTATGGTGAAAAAGGAAATATCTTCCGTTCAAAACTGGGAAGAAGCTTTCTGAGAAACTGTTCTATGTTTTGTTACTTCATCTCAGAGAATTACATCTTTCCCTTCAAGAAGCCTTTCGCTAAGGCTGTTCTTGTGGAATTGGCAAAGGGATATTTGGAAGCCCAAACCGGGCTACGGTGAAAAAGGAAATATCTTCCGTTCAAAACTGGAAGGAAGCTTTCTGAGAAACTGCTCTGTGTTCTGTTAATTCATCTCACTGAGTTACATCTTTCCCTTCAAGAAGCCTTTCGCTAAGGCTGTTCTTGTGGAATTGGCAAAGGGATATTTGGAACCCCATAGAGGGCTATGGTGAAAAAGGAAATATCTTCCGTTCAAAACTGGAAAGAAGCTTTCTGAGAAACTGCTCTGTGTTATGTGAATTCATCTCACAGAGTTACATCTTTTCCTTCAAGAAGCCTTTCGCTAAGGCTGTTCTTGTGGAATTTGCAAAGGGATATTTGGAAGCCCATAGAGGGCTATGGTGAAAAAGGAAATATCTTCCGTTCAAAACTGGAAAGAAGCTTTCTGAGAAACTGCTCTGTGTTCTGTTAATTCATCTCACAGAGTGACATCTATCACTTCAAGAAGTCTTTCGCTAAGGCTGTTCTTGTGGAATTGGCAAAGGGATATTTGGAAGCCCATAGAAGGCAATGGTGAAAAAGGAAATATCTCCCGTTCAAAACAGGAAAGAAGCTTTCTGAGAAACTGCTCTGTGTTCTGTTAATTCATCTCACAGAGTTACATCTTTCCCTTCAAGAAGCCTTTCGCTAAGGCTGTTCTTGTGGAATTGGAAAAGGGATATTTGGAAGCTCATAGAGGGCTATGGTAAAAAAGGAAATATCTTCCGTTCAAAACTGGAAAGAAGCTTTCTGAGAAACTCCTCTGTGTTCTGTTAATTAATCTCACAGAGTAACATCTTTCCCTTCAAGAAGCCTTTCACTAAGGCTGTTCTTGTGGAATTGGCAAAGGAATATTTGGAAGCCCATAGAGGGCTACGGTGAAAAAGGAAATATCTTCCGTTCAAAACTGGAAAGAAGCTTTCTGAGAAACTGCTCTGTGTTCTGTTAATTCATCTCACAGAGTTACATCTTTCCCTTCAAGAAGCCTTTTTCTAAAGCTGTTCTTGTGGAATTGGCAAAGGGATATTTGGAAGCCCATAGAGGGCTATGGTGAAAAAGGAAATATCTTCCGTTCAAAACTGTAAAGAAGCTTTCTGAGAAACTGTTCTATGTTCTGTTAATTCATCTCACAGAATTACATCTTTCCCTTCAAGAAGCCTTTCGCTAAGGCTATTCTTGTGGAATAGGCAAAGGGATATTTGGAAGCCCATAGAGGGCTATGGTGAAAAAGGAAATATCTTCCGTTCAAAACTGGAAAGAAGCTTTCTGAGAAACTGCTCTGTGTTCTGTTAATTCATCTCACAGAGTTACATCTTTCCCTTCAACAAGCCTTTCGCTAAGGCTGTTCTTGTGGAATTGGCAAAGGGATATTTGGAAGCCCATAGAGGGCTATGGTGAAAAAGGAAATATCTTCCGTTCAAAACTGGAAAGAAGATTTCTGAGAAACTGCTCTGTGTTCTGTTAATTCATCTCACAGAGTTACATCTTTCCTTTCAAGAAGCCTTTCGCTAAGGCTGTTCTTGTGGAATTGGCAAAGGGATATTTGGAAGCCCATAGAGGGCTATGGTGAAAAAGGAAATATCTTCCGTTCAAAACTGGAAAGAAGCTTTCTGAGAAACTGCTCTGTGTTCTGTTAATTCATCTCACAGAGTTACATCTTTCCCTTCAAGAAGCCTTTCGCTAAGGCTGTTCTTGTGGAATTGGCAAAGGGATATTTGGAAGCCCATAGAGGGCTATGGTGAAAAAGGAAATATCTTCCGTTCAAAACTGGAAAGAAGCTTTCTGAGAAACTGCTCTGTGTTCTGTTAATTCATCTCACAGAGTAACATCTTTCCCTTCAAGAAGCCTTTCGCTAAGGCTGTTCTTGTGGAATTGGCCAAGGGATATTTGGAAGCCCATAGAGGGCTGTGGTGAAAAAGGAAATATCTTATGTTCAAAACTGTAAAGAAGCTTTCTGAGAAACTGCTTTGTGTTCTGTTAATTCATCTCACAGAGTTACATCTTTCCCTTCAAGAAGCCTTTCGCTAAGGCTGTTCTTGTGGAATTGGCAAAGGGATATTTGGAAGCCCATAGAGGGCTATGGTGAAAAAGGAAATATCTTCCGTTCAAAACTGGAAAGAAGCTTTCTGAGAAACTGCTCTGTGTTCTGTTAATTCATCTCACAGAGTTACATCTTTCCCTTCAAGAAGCCTTTCGCTAAGGCTGTTCTTGTGGAATTGGCAATGGGATATTTGGAAGCCCATAGAGGGCTATGGTGAAAAAGGAAATATCTTCCGTTCAAAACTGGAAAGAAGCTTTCTGAGAAACTGCTCTGTGTTCTGTTAATTCATCTCACAGAGTTACATCTTTCCCTTCAAGAAGCCTTTCGCTAAGGCTGTTCTTGTGGAATTGGCAAAGGGATATTTGGAATCCCATAGAGGGCTATGGTGAAAAAGGAAATATCTTCCGTTCAAAACTGGAAAGAAGCTTTCTGAGAAACTGCTCTGTGTTCTGTTAATTCATCTCACAGAGTTACATCTTTCCCTTCAAGAAGCCTTTCGCTAAGGCTGTTCTTGTGGAATTGGCAAAGGGATATTTGGAAGCCCATAGAGGGCTATGGTGAAAAAGGAAATATCTTCCTTTCAAAACTGGAAAGAAGCTTTCTGAGAAACTGCTCTGTGTTCTGTTAATTCATCTCACAGAGTTACATCTTTCCTTTCAAGAAGCCTTTCGCAAAGGCTGTTCTTGTTGAATTGGCAAAGGGATATTTGGAAGCCCATAGAGGGCTATGGTGAAAAAGGAAATATCTTCCGTTCAAAACTGGAAAGAAGCTTTCTGAGAAACTGCTCTGTGTTCTGTTAATTCATCTCACAGAGTTACATATTTCCCTTCAGGAAGCCTTTCGCTAAGGCTGTTCTTGTGGAATTGGCAAAGGGATATTTGGAAGCCCATAGAGGGCTATGGTGAAAAAGGAAATATCTTCCCTTCAAAACTGGAACGAAGCTTTTTGAGAAACTGCTCTGTGTTCTGTTAATTCATCTCACAGAGTTACATCTTTCCCTTCAAGAAGCCTTTCGCTAAGGCTGTTGTTGTGGAATTGGCAAAGGGATATTTGGAAGCCCATAGAGGGCTATGGTGAAAAAGGAAATATCTTCCGTTCAAAACTGGAAAGAAGCTTTCTGAGAAACTGCTCTGTGTTCTGTTAATTCATCTCACAGAGTAACATCTTTCCCTTCAAGAAGCCTTTCGCTAAGGCTGTTCTTGTGGAATTGGCCAAGGGATATTTGGAAGCCCATAGAGGGCTGTGGTGAAAAAGGAAATATCTTATGTTCAAAACTGGAAAGAAGCTTTCTGAGAAACTGCTCTGTGTTCTGTTAATTCATCTCACAGAGTTACATCTTTCCCTTCAAGAAGCCTTTCGCTAAGGCTGTTCTTGTGGAATTGGCAATGGGATATTTGGAAGCCCATAGAAGGCTATGGTGAAAAAGGAAATATCTTCCGTTCAAAACTGGAAAGAAGCTTTCTGAGAAACTGCTCTGTGTTCTCTTAATTCATCTCACAGAGTTACATCTTTCCCTTCAAGAAGCCTTTCGCTAAGGCTGTTCTTGTGGAATTGGCAAAGGGATATTTGGAAGCCCATAGAGGGCTATGGTGAAAAAGGAAATATCTTCCGTTCAAAACTGGAAAGAAGCTTTCTGAGAAACTGCTCTATGTTCTGTTAATTCATCTCACAGTGTTACATCTTTCCCTTCAAGAAGCCTTTCGCTAAGGCTGTTGTTGGGGAATTGGCAAAGGGATATTTGGAAGCCTGTAGATGGCTATGGTGAAAAAGGAAATATCTTCCGTTCAAAACTGGAAAGAAGCTTTCTGAGAAACTGCTCTGTGTTCTCTTAATTCATCTGACAGAGTTACATCTTTCCCTTCAAGAAGCCTTTCTCTAAGGCTGTTCTTGTGGAATTGGCAAAGGGATATTTGGAAGCCCATAGAGGGCTACGGTGAAAAAGGAAATATCTTCCGTTCAAAACTGGAAACAAGCTTTCTGAGAAACTGCTCTATGTTCCGTTAATTCATCTCACAGAGTTACATCTTTCCCTTCAAGAAGCCTTTCGCTAAGGCTGTTCTTGTGGAATTGGCAAAGGGATATTTGGAAGCCTATAGAGGGCTATGGTGAAAAAGGAAATATCTTCCGTTCAAAACTGGAAAGAAGCTTTCTGAGAAACTGTTCTATGTTCTGTTAATTCATCTCACAGAATTACATCTTTCCCTTCAAGAAGCCTTTCGCTAAGGCTGTTCTTGTGGAATTGGCAAAGGGATATTTGGAAGCCCATAGAGGGCTATGGTGAAAAAGGAAATATCTTCCGTTCAAAACTGGAAAGAAGCTTTCTGAGAAACTGCTCTGTGTTCTGTTAATTCATCTCACAGAGTTACATCTTTCCCTTGAAGAAGCCTTTCGCTAAGGCTGTTCTTGTGGAATTGGCAAAGGGATATTTGGAAGCCCATAGAGGGCTATGGTGAAAAAGGAAATATCTTCCGTTCAAAACTTGAAAGAAGCTTTCTGAGAAACTGCTCTGTGTTCTGTTAATTCATCTCACAGAGTTACATCTTTCCCTTCAAGAAGCCTTTCGCTAAGGCTGTTCTTGTGGAATTGGCAAAGGGATATTTGGAAGCCCATAGAGAGCTATGGTGAAAAAGGAAATATCTTCCGTTCAAAACTCGAAAGAAACTTTCTGAGAAACTGCTCTGTGTTCTGTTAATTCATCTCACAGAGTAACATCTTTCCCTTCAAGAAGCCTTTCGCTAAGGCTGTTCTCGTGGAATTGGCCAAGGGATATTTGGAAGCCCATAGAGGGCTGTGGTGAAAAAGGAAATATCTTATGTTCAAAACTGTAAAGAAGCTTTCTGAGAAACTGCTTTGTGTTCTGTTAATTCATCTCACAGAGTTACATCTTTCCCTTCAAGAAGCCTTTCGCTAAGGCTGTTCTTGTGGAATTGGCTACGGGATATTTGGAAGCCCATAGAGGGCTATGGTGAAAAAGGAAATATCTTCCGTTCAAAACTGGAAAGAAGCTTTCTGAGAAACTGCTCTGTGTTCTGTTAATTCATCTCACAGAGTTACATCTTTCCCTTCAAGAAGCCTTTCGCTAAGGCTGTTCTTGTGGAATTGGCAAAGGGATATTTGGAAGTCTATAGACTGCTATGGTGAAAAAGGAAATATCTTCCGTTCAAAACTGGAAAGAAGCTTTCTGAGAAACTGCTCTGTGTTCTGTTAATTCATCTCACAGAGTTACATCTTTCCCTTCAAGAAGCCTTTCGCTAAGGCTGTTCTTGTGGAATTGGCAAAGGGATATTTGGAAGCCCATAGAGGGCTATGGTGAAAAAGAAAATATCTTCGGTTCAAAACTGGAAAGAAGCTTTCTGAGAAACTGCTCTGTGTTCTGTTAATTCATCTCACAGAGTTACATCTTTCCCTTCAAGAAGCCTTTCGCTAAGGCTGTTCTTGTGGAATTGGCAAAGGGATATTTGGAAGCCCATAGAGGGCTATGGTGAAAAAGGAAATATCTTCCGTTCAAAACTGGAAAGAAGCTTTCTGAGAAACTGCTCTGTGTTCTGTGAATTCATCTCACAGAGTGGCATCTTTCCCTTCAAGAAGTCTTTCGCTAAGGCTGTTCTTGTGGAATTGGCAAAGGGATATTTGGAAGCCCATAGAAGGCTATGGTGAAAAAGGAAATATCTCCCGTTCAAAACTGGAAAGAAGCTTTCTGAGAAACTGCTCTGTGTTCTGTTAATTCATCTCACAGAGTTACATCTTTCCCTTCAAGAAGCCTTTCGCTAAGGCTGTTCTTGTGGAATTGGCAAAGGGATATTTGGAAGCCCATAGAGAGCTATGGTGAAAAAGGAAATATCTTCCGTTCAAAACTGTAAAGAAGCTTTCTGGGAAACTGCTTTGTGTTCTGTTAATTCATCTCACAGAGTTACATCTTTCCCTTCAAGAAGCCTTTCGCTAAGGCTGTTCTTGTGGAATTGGCAAAGGGATATTTGGAAGCCCATAGAGGGCTATGGTGAAAAAGGAAATATCTTCCGTTCAAAACTGGAAAGAAGCTTTCTGAGAAACTGCTCTGTGTTCTGTTAATTCATCTCACAGAGTTACATCTTTCCTTTCAAGAAGCCTTTCGCTAAGGCTGTTCTTGTGGAATTGGCAAAGGGATATTTGGAAGCCCCTAGAGGGCTATGGTGAAAAAGGAAATATCTTCCGTTCAAAACTGGAAAGAAGCTTTCTGAGAAACTGCTCTGTGTTCTGTTAATTCATCTCACAGAGTTACATCTTTCCTTTCAAGAAGCCTTTCGCTAAGGCTGTTCTTGTGGAATTGGCAAAGGGATATTTGGAAGCCCATAGAGGGCTATGAAGAAAAAGGAAATATCTTCCGTTCAAAACTGGAAAGAAGCTTTCTGAGAAACTGCTCTGTGTTCTGTTAATTCATCTCACAGAGTTACATCTTTCCCTTCAGGAAGCCTTTCGCTAAGGCTGTTCTTGTGGAATTGGCAAAGGGATATTTGGAAGCCCATAGAGGGCTATGGTGAAAAAGGAAATATCTTCCGTTCAAAACTGGAAAGAAGCTTTCTGAGAAACTGCTCTATGTTCTGTTAATTCATCTCACAGTGTTACATCTTTCCCTTCAAGAAGCCTTTCGCTAAGGCTGTTGTTGGGGAATTGGCAAAGGGATATTTGTAAGCCTGTAGATGGCTATGGTGAAAAAGGAAATATCTTCCGTTCAAAACTGGAAAGAAGCTTTCTGAGAAACTGCTCTGTGTTCTCTTAATTCATCTCACAGAGTTACATCTTTCCCTTCAAGAAGCCTTTCTCTAAGGCTGTTCTTGTGGAATTGGCAAAGGGATATTTGGAAGCCCATAGAGGGCTACGGTGAAAAAGGAAATATCTTCCGTTCAAAACTGCAAACAAGCTTTCTGAGAAACTGCTCTATGTTCCGTTAATTCATCTCACAGAGTTACATCTTTCCCTTCAAGAAGCCTTTCGCTAAGGCTGTTCTTGTGGAATTGGCAAAGGGATATTTGGAAGCCTATAGAGGGCTATGGTGAAAAAGGAAATATCTTCCGTTCAAAACTGGAAAGAAGCTTTCTGAGAAACTGCTCTGTGTTCTGTTAATTCATCTCACAGAATTACATCTTTCCCTTCAAGAAGCCTTTCGCTAAGGCTGTTCTTGTGGAATTGGCAAAGGGATATTTGGAAGCCCATAGAGGGCTATGGTGAAAAAGGAAATATCTTCCGTTCAAAACTGGAAAGAAGCTTTCTGAGAAACTGCTCTGTGTTCTGTTAATTCATCTCACAGAGTTACATCTTTCCCTTCAAGAAGCCTTTCGCTAAGGCTGTTGTTGTGGAATTGGCAAAGGGATATTTGGAAGCCCATAGAGGGCTATGGTGAAAAAGGAAATATCTTCCGTTCAAAACTTGAATGAAGCTTTCTGAGAAACTGCTCTGTGTTCTGTTAATTCATCTCACAGAGTTACATCTTTCCCTTCAAGAAGCCTTTCGCTAAGGCTGTTCTGGTGGAATTGGCAAAGGGATATTTGGAAGCCCATAGAGAGCTATGGTGAAAAAGGAAATATCTTCCGTTCAAAACTGGAAAGAAGCTTTCTGAGAAACTGCTCTGTGTTCTGTTAATTCATCTCACAGAGTAACATCTTTCCCTTCAAGAAGCCTTTCGCTAAGGCTGTTCTCGTGGAATTGGCCAAGGGATATTTGGAAGCCCATAGAGTGCTGTGGTTAAAAAGGAAATATCTTATGTTCAAAACTGTAAAGAAGCTTTCTGAGAAACTGCTTTGTGTTCTGTTAATTCATCTCACAGAGTTACATCTTTCCCTTCAAGAAGCCTTTCGCTAAGGCTGTTCTTGTGGAATTGGCTACGGGATATTTGGAAGCCCATAGAGGGCTATGGTGAAAAAGGAAATATCTTCCGTTCAAAACTGGAAAGAAGCTTTCTGAGAAACTGCTCTGTGTTCTGTTAATTCATCTCACAGAGTTACATCTTTCCCTTCAAGAAGCCTTTCGCTAAGGCTGTTCTTGTGGAATTGGCAAAGGGATATTTGGAAGTCTATAGACTGCTATGGTGAAAAAGGGAATATCTTCCGTTCAAAACTGGAAAGAAGCTTTCTGAGAAACTGCTCTGTGTTCTGTTAATTCATCTCACAGAGTTACATCTTTCCCTTCAAGAAGCCTTTCGCTAAGGCTGTTCTTGTGGAATTGGCAAAGGGATATTTGGAAGCCCATAGAGGTCTATGGTGAAAAAGAAAATATCTTCGGTTCAAAACTGGAAAGAAGCTTTCTGAGAAACTGCTCTGTGTTCTGTTAATTCATCTCACAGAGTTACATCTTTCCCTTCAAGAAGCCTTTCGCTAAGGCTGTTCTTGTGGAATTGGCAAAGGGATATTTGGAAGCCCATAGAGGGCTATGGTGAAAAAGGAAATATCTTCCGTTCAAAACTGGAAAGAAGCTTTCTGAGAAACTGCTCTGTGTTCTGTGAATTCATCTCACAGAGTGGCATCTTTCCCTTCAAGAAGTCTTTCGCTAAGGCTGTTCTTGTGGAATTGGCAAAGGGATATTTGGAAGCCCATAGAAGGCTATGGTGAAAAAGGAAATATCTCCCGTTCAAAACTGGAAAGAAGCTTTCTGAGAAACTGCTCTGTGTTCTGTTAATTCATCTCACAGAGTTACATCTTTCCCTTCAAGAAGCCTTTCGCTAAGGCTGTTCTTGTGGAATTGGCAAAGGGATATTTGGAAGCCCATAGAGGGCTATGGTGAAAAAGGAAATATCTTCCGTTCAAAACTGTAAAGAAGCTTTCTGGGAAACTGCTTTGTGTTCTGTTAATTCATCTCACAGAGTTACATCTTTCCCTTAAAGAAGCCTTTCGCTAAGGCTGTTCTTGTGGAATTGGCAAAGGGATATTTGGAAGCCCATAGAGGGCTATGGTGAAAAAGGAAATATCTTCCGTTCAAAACTGGAAAGAAGCTTTCTGAGAAACTGCTCTGTGTTCTGTTAATTCATCTCACAGAGTTACATCTTTCCTTTCAAGAAGCCTTTCGCTAAGGCTGTTCTTGTGGAATTGGCAAAGGGATATTTGGAAGCCCCTAGAGGGCTATGGTGAAAAAGGAAATATCTTCCGTTCAAAACTGGAAAGAAGCTTTCTGAGAAACTGCTCTGTGTTCTGTGAATTCATGTCACAGAGTTACATCTTTCCCTTCAGGAAGCCTTTCGCTAAGGCTGTTCTTGTGGAATTGGCGACGGGATATTTGGAAGCCCATAGAGGGCTATGGTGAAAAAGGAAATATCTTCCGTTCAAAACTGGAAAGAAGCTTTCTGAGAAACTGCTCTATGTTCTGTTAATTCATCTCACAGAGTTACATCTTTCCCTTCAAGAAGCCTTTCGCTAAGGCTGTTGTTGTGGAATTGGCAAAGGGATATTTGGAAGCCTATAGATGGCTATGGTGAAAAAGGAAATATCTTCCGTTCAAAACTGGAAAGAAGCTTTCTGAGAAACTGCTCTGTGTTCTGTTAATTCATCTCACAGAGTTACATCTTTCCCTTCAAGAAGCCTTGCTCTAAGGCTGTTCTTGTGGAATTGGCAAAGGGATATTTGGAAGCCCATAGAGGGCTACGGTGAAAAAGGAAATATCTTCCGTTCAAAACTGGAAACAAGCTTTCTGAGAAACTGCTCTATGTTCCGTTAATTCATCTCACAGAGTTACATCTTTCCCTTAAAGAAGCCTTTCGCTTAGGCTGTTCTTGTGGAATTGGCAAAGGGATATTTGGAAGCCTATAGAGGTCTAGGGTGAAAAAGGAAATATCTTCCGTTCAAAACTGGAAAGAAGCTTTCTGAGAAACTGTTCTATGTTCTGTTAATTCATCTCACAGAATTACATCTTTCCCTTCAAGAAGCCTTTCGCTAAGGCTGTTCTTGTGGAATTGGCAAAGGGTTATTTGGAAGCCCATAGAGGGCTATGGTGAAAAAGGAAATATCTTCCGTTGAAAACTGGAAAGAAGCTTTCTGAGAAACTCCTCTGTGTTCTGTTAATTCATCTCACAGAGTTACATCTTTCCCTTCAAGAAGCCTTTCGCTAAGGCTGTTCTTGTGGAATTGGCAAAGGGATATTTGGAAGCCCATAGAGGGCTGTGGTGAAAAAGGAAATATCTTCCGTTCAAAACTGGAAAGAAGCTTTCTGAGAAACTGCTCTGTGTTCTGTTAATTAATCTCACAGAGTTACATCTTTCCCTTCAAGAAGCCTTTCGCTAAGGCTGTTCTTGTGGAATTGGCAAAGGGATATTTGGAAGCCTATAGAGGTCTAGGGTGAAAAAGGAAATATCTTCCGTTCAAAACTGGAAAGAAGCTTTCTGAGAAACTGTTCTATGTTCTGTTAATTCATCTCACAGAATTACATCTTTCCCTTCAAGAAGCCTTTCGCTAAGGCTGTTCTTGTGGAATTGGCAAAGGGTTATTTGGAAGCCCATAGAGGGCTATGGTGAAAAAGGAAATATCTTCCGTTCAAAACTGGAAAGAAGCCTTCTGAGAAACTGCTCTGTGTTCTGTTAATTCATCTCACAGAGTTACATCTTTCCCTTCAAGAAGCCTTTCGCTAAGGCTGTTCTTGTGGAATTGGCAACGGGATATTTGGAGGCCCATAGAGGGCTATGGTGAAAAAGGAAATATCTTCCGTTCAAAACTGGAAAGAAGCTTTCTGAGAAACTGCTCTGTGTTCTGTTAATTCATCTCACAGAGTTACATCTTTCCCTTCAAGAAGCCTTTCGCTAAGGCTGTTCTTGTGGAATTGGCAAAGGGATATTTGGAAGCCCATAGAGGGCTATGGTGAAAAAGGAAATATCTTCCGTTCAAAACTGGAAAGAAGCTTTCTGAGAAACTGCTCTATGTTCAGTTAATTCATCTCACAGAGTTACATCTTTCCCTTCAAGAAGCCTTTCGCTAAGGCTATTCTTGTGGAATTGGCAAAGGGATATTTGGAAGTCCATAGAGGGCTATGGTGAAAAATTAAATATCTTCCGTTCAAAACTGGAAAGAAGCTTTCGAGAAACTGTTCTATGTTTTGTTAATTCATCTCAGAGAATTACATCTTTCCCTTCAAGAAGCCTTTCGCTAAGGCTGTTCTTGTGGAATTGGCAAAGGGATATTTGGAAGCCCATAGAGGGCTATGGTGAAAAAGGAAATATCTTCCGTTCAAAACTGGAAAGAAGCTTTCTGAGAAACTGCTCTGTGTTCTGTGAATTCATCTCACAGAGTGACATCTTTCCCTTCAAGAAGTCTTTCGCTAAGGCTGTTCTTGTGGAATTGGCAAAGGGATATTTGGAAGCCCATAGAAGGCTATGGTGAAAAAGGAAATATCTCCCGTTCAAAACTGGAAAGAAGCTTTCTGAGAAACTGCTCTGTGTTCTGTTAATTCATCTCACAGAGTTACATCTTTCCCTTCAAGAAGCCTTTCGCTAAGGCTGTTCTTGTGGAATTGGAAAAGGGATATTTGGAAGCTCATAAGGGCTATGGTGAAAAAGGAAATATCTTCCCTTCAAAACTGGAAAGAAGCTTTCTGAGAAACTGCTCTGTGTTCTGTTAATTCATCTCACAGAGTTACATCTTTCCCTTAAAGAAGCCTTTCACTAAGGCTGTTCTTGTGGAATTGGCAAAGGAATATTTGGAAGCCCATAGAGGGCTACGGTGAAAAAGGAAATTTCTTCCGTTCAAAACTGGAAAGAAGCTTTCTGAGAAACTGCTCTGTGTTCTGTTAATTCATCTCACAGGGTTACATCTTTCCCTTCAAGAAGCCTTTCGCTAAGGCTGTTCTTGTGGAATTGGCAAAGGGATATTTGGAAGCCCATAGAGGGCTATGGTGAAAAAGGAAATATCTTCCGTTCAAAATTGTAAAGAAGCTTTCTGGGAAACTGCTTTGTGTTCTGTTAATTCATCTCACAGAGTTACATCTTTCCCTTAAAGAAGCCTTTCGCTAAGGCTGTTCTTGTGGAATTGGCAAAGGGATATTTGGAAGCCCATAGAGGGCTATGGTGAAAAAGGAAATATCTTCCGTTCAAAACTGGAAAGAAGCTTTCTGAGAAATTGCTCTGTGTTCTGTTAATTCATCTCACAGAGTTACATCTTTCCCTTCAAGAAGCCTTTCGCTAAGGCTGTTCTTGTGGAATTGGCAAAGGGATATTTGGAAGCCCATAGAGGGCTATGGTGAAAAAGGAAATATCTTCCGTTCAAAACTGGAAAGAAGCTTTCTGAGAAACTGCTCTGTGTTCTGTGAATTCATCTCACAGAGTTACATCTTTCCCTTCAGGAAGCCTTTCGCTAAGGCTGTTCTTGTGGAATTGGCAAAGGGATATTTGGAAGCCCATAGAGGGCTATGGTGAAAAAGGAAATATCTTCCGTTCAAAACTGGAAAGAAGCTTTCTGAGAAACTGCTCTATGTTCTGTTAATTCATCTCACAGAGTTACATCTTTCCCTTCAAGAAGCCTTTCGCTAAGGCTGTTGTTGTGGAATTGGCAAAGGGATATTTGGAAGCCTATAGATGGCTATGGTGAAAAAGGAAATATCTTCGGTTCAAAACTGGAAAGAAGCTTTCTGAGAAACTGCTCTGTCTTCTCTTAATTCATCTCACAGAGTTACATCTTTCCCTTCAAGAAGCCTTGCTCTAAGGCTGTTCTTGTGGAATTGGCAAAGGGATATTTGGAAGCCCATAGAGGGCTACGGTGAAAAAGGAAATATCTTCCGTTCAAAACTGGAAACAAGCTTTCTGAGAAACTGCTCTATGTTCCGTTAATTCATCTCACAGAGTTACATCTTTCCCTTAAAGAAGCCTTTCGCTTAGGCTGTTCTTGTGGAATTGGCAAAGGGATATTTGGAAGCCTATAGAGGTCTAGGGTGAAAAAGGAAATATCTTCCGTTCAAAACTGGAAAGAAGCTTTCTGAGAAACTGTTCTATGTTCTGTTAATTCATCTCACAGCATTACATCTTTCCCTTCAAGAAGCCTTTCGCTAAGGCTGTTCTTGTGGAATTGGCAAAGGGTTATTTGGAAGCCCATAGAGGGCTATGGTGAAAAAGGAAATATCTTCCGTTGAAAACTGGAAAGAAGCTTTCTGAGAAACTCCTCTGTGTTCTGTTAATTCATCTCACAGAGTTACATCTTTCCCTTCAAGAAGCCTTTCGCTAAGGCTGTTCTTGTGGAATTGGCAAAGGGATATTTGGAAGCCAATAGAGGGCTGTGGTGAAAAAGGAAATATCTTCCGTTCAAAACTGGAAAGAAGCTTTCTGAGAAACTGCTCTGTGTTCTGTTATTTCATCTCACAGAGTTACATCTTTCCCTTCAAGAAGCCTTTCGCTAAGGCTGTTCTTGTGGAATTGGCAAAGGGATATTTGGAAGCCCATAGAGGGCTATGGTGAAAAAGGAAATATCTTCCGTTCAAAACTGGAAAGAAGCTTTCTGAGAAACTGCTCTGTGTTCTGTTAATTCATCTCACAGAGTTACATCTTTCCCTTCAAGAAGCCTTTCGCTAAGGCTGTTCTTGTGGAATTGGCAACGGGATGTTTGGAAGCCCATAGAGGGCTAAGGTGAAAAAGGAAATATCTTCCGTTCAAAACTGGAAAGAAGCTTTCTGAGAAACTGCTCTGTGTTCTGTTAATTCATCTCACAGAGTTACATCTTTCCCTTCAAGAAGCCTTTCGCTAAGGCTGTTCTTGTGGAATTGGCAAAGGGATATTTGGAAGCCCATAGAGGGCTATGGTGAAAAAGGAAATATCTTCCGTTCAAAACTGGAAAGAAGCTTTCTGAGAAACTGCTCTATGTTCAGTTAATTCATCTCACAGAGTTACATCTTTCCCTTCAAGAAGCCTTTCGCTAAGGCTGTTCTTGTGGAATTGGCAAAGAGATATTTGGAAGTCTATAGAGGGCTATGGTGAAAAAGGAAATATCTTCCGTTCAAAACTGGAAAGAAGCTTTCGAGAAACTGTTCTATGTTTTGTTAATTCATCTCAGAGAATTACATCTTTCCCTTCAAGAAGCCTTTCGCTAAGGCTGTTCTTGTGGAATTGGCAAAGGGATATTTGGAAGCCCATAGAGGGCTATGGTGAAAAAGGAAATATCTTCCGTTCAAAACTGGAAAGAAGCTTTCTGAGAAACTGCTCTGTGTTCTGTTAATTTATCTCACAGAGTTACATCTTTCCCTTCAAGAAGCCTTTCGCTAAGGCTGTTCTTGTGGAATTGGCAAAGGGATATTTGGAAGCCCATAGAGGGCTATGGTGAAAAAGGAAATATCTTCCGTTCAAAACTGGAAAGAAGCTTTCTGAGAAACTGCTCTATGTTCCGTTAATTCATCTCACAGAGTTACATCTTTCCCTTCAAGAAGCCTTTCGCTAAGGCTGTTCTTGTGGAATTGGCAAAGGGATATTTGGAAGCCTATAGATGGCTATGGTGAAAAAGGAAATATCTTCCGTTCAAAACTGGAAAGAAGCTTTCTGAGAAACTGCTCTGTGTTCTGTTAATTCATCTCACAGAGTTACATCTTTCCCTTCAAGAAGCCTTTCGCTAAGGCTGTTCTTGTGGAATTGGCAAAGGGATATTTGGAAGCCCATAGAGGGCTATGGTGAAAAAGGAAATATCTTCCGTTGAAAACTGGAAAGAAGCTTTCTGAGAAACTGCTCTGTGTTCTGTTAATTCATCTCACAGAGTTACATCTTTCCCTTCAGGAAGCCTTTCGCTAAGGCTGTTCTTGTGGAATTGGCAAAGGGATATTTGGAAGCCCATAGAGGGCTATGGTGAAAAAGGAAATATCTTCCGTTCAAAACTGGAAAGAAGCTTTCTGAGAAGCTGCTCTATGTTCTGTTAATTCATCTCACAGAGTTACATCTTTCCCTTCAAGAAGCCTTTCGCTAAGGCTGTTGTTATGGAATTGGCAAAGGGATATTTGGAAGCCTATAGATGGCTATGGTGAAAAAGGAAATATCTTCCGTTCAAAACTGGAAAGAAGCTTTCTGAGAAACTGCTCTGTGTTCTGTTAATTCATCTCACAGAGTTACATCTTTCCCTTCAAGAAGCCTTTCGCTAAGGCTGTTCTTGTGGAATGGGCAAAGGGATATTTGGAAGCCCATAGAGGGCTATGGTGAAAAAGGAAATATCTTCCGTTCAAAACTGGAAAGAAGGTTTCTGAGAAACTGCTCTGTGTTCTGTTAATTCATCTCACAGAGTTACATCTTTCCCTTCAAGAAGCCTTTCGCTAAGGCTGTTCTTGTGGAATTGGCAAAGGGATATTTGGCAGCGCATAGAGGGCTATGGTGAAAAAGGAAATATCATCCGTTGAAAACTGGAAAGAAGCTTTCTGAGAAACTGCTCTGTGTTCTGTTAATTCATCTCACAGAGTTACATCTTTCCCTTCAAGAAGCCTTTCGCTAAGGCTGTTCTTGTGGAATTGGCAACGGGATATTTGGAAGCCCATAGAGGGCTATGGTGAAAAAGGAAATATCTTCCGTTCAAAACTGGAAAGAAGCTTTCTGAGAAACTGCTCTGTGTTCTGTTAATTCATCTCACAGGGTTACATCTTTCCCTTCAAGAAGCCTTTCGCTAAGGCTGTTCTTGTGGAATTGGCAAAGGGATATTTGGAAGTCTATAGAGGGCTATGGTGAAAAAGGAAATATCTTCCGTTCAAAACTGGAAAGAAGCTTTCGAGAAACTGTTCTATGTTTTGTTAATTCATCTCAGAGAATTACATCTTTCCCTTCAAGAAGCCTTTCGCTAAGGCTGTTCTTGTGGAATTGGCAAAGGGATATTTGGAAGCCCATAGAGGGCTATGGTGAAAAAGGAAATATCTTCCGTTCAAAACTGGAAAGAAGCTTTCTGAGAAACTGCTCTGTGTTCTGTTAATTTATCTCACAGAGTTACATCTTTCCCTTCAAGAAGCCTTTCGCTAAGGCTGTTCTTGTGGAATTGGCAAAGGGATATTTGGAAGCCCATAGAGGGCTATGGTGAAAAAGGAAATATCTTCCGTTCAAAACTGGAAAGAAGCTTTCTGAGAAACTGCCCTGTGTTCTGTTAATTCATGTCACAGAGTTACATCTTTCCCTTCTAGAAGCCTTTCGCTAAGGCTGTTCTTGTGGAATTGGCAAAGGGATATTTGGAAGCCCATAGAGGACTATGGTGAAAAAGGAAATATCTTCCGTTCAAAACTGGAAAGAAGCTTTCTGAGAAACTGCTCTGTGTTCTGTAAATTCATCTCACAGAATTACATCTTTCCCTTCAAGA
This sequence comes from Chlorocebus sabaeus, assembly GCF_047675955.1. Lineage (NCBI taxonomy): Eukaryota > Metazoa > Chordata > Mammalia > Primates > Cercopithecidae > Chlorocebus > Chlorocebus sabaeus. Next base: position 147,838 of record NW_027327781.1, on the reverse strand, counting down.
AGCCTTTCGCTAAGGCTGTTCTTGTGGAATTGGCAAAGGGATATTTGGAAGCCCATAGAGGGCTATGGTGAAAAAGGAAATATCTTCCGTTCAAAACTGGAAAGAAGCTTTCTGAGAAACTGTTCTATGTTCTGTTAATTCATCTCACAGAGTTACATCTTTCCCTTCAAGAAGTCTTTCGCTAAGGCTGTTCTTGTGGAATTGGCAAAGGGATATTTGGAAGCCCATAGAGGGCTATGGTGAAAAAGGAAATATCTTCCGTTCAAAACTGGAAAGAAGCTTTCTGAGAAACTGCTCTATGTTCTGTTAATTCATCTCACAGAGTTACATCTTTCCCTTCAAGAAGCCTTTCGCTAAGGCTGTTCTTGTGGAATTGGCAAAGGGATATTTGGAAGCCCATAGAGGGCTATGGTGAAAAAGGAAATATCTTCCGTTCAAAACTGGAAAGAAGCTTTCTGAGAAACTGCTCTGTGTTCTGTTAATTCATCTCACAGAGTTACATCTTTCCCTTCAAGAAGCCTTTCGCTAAGGCTGTTCTTGTGGTATTGGCAAGGGGATATTTGGAAGCCCATAGAGGGCTATGGTGAAAAAGGAAATATCTTCCGTTCAAAACTGGAAAGAAGCTTTCTGAGAAACTGCTCTGTGTTCTGTTAATTCATCTCACAGAGTTACATCTTTCCCTTCAAGAAGCCTTTCGCTAAGGCTGTTCTTGTGGAATTGGCAAAGGGATATTTGGAAGCCCATAGAGGGCTATGGTGAAAAAGGAAATATCTTCCGTTCAAAACTGGAAAGAAGCTTTCTGAGAAACTGCTCTGTGTTCTGTTAATTCATCTCACAGAGTTACATCTTTCCCTTCAAGAAGCCTTTCGCTAAGGCTGTTCTTCTGGAATTGGCAAAGGGATATTTGGAAGCCCATAGAGGGCTATGGTGAAAAAGGAATTATCTTCCGTTCAAAACTGGAAAGAAGCTTTCTGAGAAACTGCTCTGTGTTCTGTTAATTCATCTCACAGAGTTACATCTTTCCCTTCAAGAAGTCTTTCGCTAAGGCTGTTCTTGTGGAATTGGCAAAGGGATATTTGGAAGCCCATAGAGGGCTATGGTGAAAAAGGAAATATCTTCCGTTCAAAACTGGAAAGAAGCTTTCTGAGAAACTGCTCTGTGTTCTGTTAATTCATCTAACAGAGTTACATCTTTCCCTTCAGGAATCCTTTCGCTAAGGCTGTTCTTGTGGAATTGGCGACGGGATATTTGGAAGCCCATAGAAGGCTATGGTGAAAAAGGAAATATCTTCCGTTCAAAACTGGAAAGAAGCTTTCTGAGAAACTGCTCTGTGTTCTGTTAATTTATCCAACAGAGTTACATCTTTCCCTTCAAGAAGCCTTTCGCTAAGGCTGTTCTTGTGGAATTGGCAAAGGGATATTTGGAAGCCCATAGAGGGCTATGGTGAAAAAGGAAATATCTTCCGTTCAATACTGGAAAGAAGCTTTCTGAGAAACTGCTCTGTGTTCTGTTAATTCATCTCACAGAGTTACATCTTTCCCTTCAAGAAGTCTTTCGCTAAGGCTGTTCTTGTGGAATTGGCAAAGGGATATTTGGAAGCCCATAGAGGGCTATGGTGAAAAAGGAAATATCTTCCGTTCAAAACTGGAAAGAAGCTTTCTGAGAAACTGCTCTGTGTTCTGTTAATTCATCTCACAGAGTTACATCTTTCCCTTCAGGAAGCCTTTCGCTAAGGCTGTTCTTGTGGAATTGGCGACGGGATATTTGGAAGCCCATAGAGGGCTATGGTGAAAAAGGAAATATCTTCCGTTCAAAACTGGAAAGAAGCTTTCTGAGAAACTGCTCTGTGTTCTGTTAATTCATCTCACAGAGTTACATCTTTCCCTTCAAGAAGCCTTTCGCTAAGGCTGTTCTTGTGGAATTGGCAAAGGGATATTTGGAAGCCCATAGAGGGCTATGGTGAAAAAGGAAATATCTTCCGTTGAAAACTGGAAAGAAGCTTTCTGAGAAACTGCTCTGGGTTCTGTTAATTCATCTCACAGAGTTACATCTTTCCCTTCAGGAAGCCTTTCGCTAAGGCTGTTCTTGTGGAATTGGCGACGGGATATTTGGAAGCCCATAGAGGGCTATGGTGAAAAAGGAAATATCTTCCGTTCAAAACTGGAAAGAAGCTTTCTGAGAAACTGCTCTATGTTCTGTTAATTCATCTCACAGAGTTACATCTTTCTCTTCAAGAAGCCTTTCGCTAAGGCTGTTGTTATGGAATTGGCAAAGGGATATTTGGAAGCCTATAGATGGCTATGGTGAAAAAGGAAATATCTTCCGTTCAAAACTGGAAAGAAGCTTTCTGAGAAACTGCTCTGTGTTCTGTTAATTCATCTCACAGAGTTACATCTTTCCCTTCAACAAGCCTTTCGCTAAGGCTGTTCTTGTGGAATGGGCAAAGGGATATTTGGAAGCCCATAGAGGGCTATGGTGAAAAAGGAAATATCTTCCGTTCAAAACTGGATTGAAGGTTTCTGAGAAACTGCTCTGTGTTCTGTTAATTCATCTCACAGAGTTACATCTTTCCCTTCAAGAAGCCTTTCGCTAAGGCTGTTCTTGTGGAATTGGCAAAGGGATATTTGGCAGCGCATAGAGGGCTATGGTGAAAAAGGAAATATCATCCGTTGAAAACTGGAAAGAAGCTTTCTGAGAAACTGCTCTGTGTTCTGTTAATTCATCTCACAGAGTTACATCTTTCCCTTCAAGAAGCCTTTCGCTAAGGCTGTTCTTGTGGAATTGGCAAAGGGATATTTGGAAGCCCATAGAGGGCTATGGTGAAAAAGGAAATATCTTCCGTTCAAAACTGTAAAGAAGCTTTCTGAGAAACTGCTCTGTGTTCTGTTAATTCATCTCACACAGTTACATCTTTCCCTTCAAGAAGCCTTTCGCTAAGGCTGTTCTTGTGGAATTGGAAAAGGGATATTTGGAAGCCCATACAGGGCTATGGTGAAAAAGGAAATATCTTCCGATCAAAACTGGAAAGAAGCTTTCTGAGAAACTGCTCTGTGTTCTGTTAATTCATCTCACACAGTTACATCTTTCCCTTCAAGAAGCCTTTCGCTAAGGCTGTTCTTGTGGAATTGGCAACGGGATATTTGGAAGCCCATAGAGGGCTATGGTGAAAAAGGAAATATCTTCCGTTCAAAACTGGAAAGAAGCTTTCTGAGAAACTGCTCTGTGTTCTGTTAATTCATCTCACAGGGTTATATCTTTCCCTTCAAGAAGCCTTTCGCTAAGGCTGTTCTTGTGGAATGGGCAAAGGGATATTTGGAAGCCCATAGAGGGCTATGGTGAAAAAGGAAATATCTTCCGTTCAAAACTGGAAAGAAGGTTTCTGAGAAACTGCTCTGTGTTCTGTTAATTCATCTCACAGAGTTACATCTTTCAATTCAAGAAGCCTTTCGCTAAGGCTGTTCTTGTGGAATTGGCAAAGGGATATTTGGCAGCGCATAGAGGGCTATGGTGAAAAAGGAAATATCATCCGTTGAAAACTGGAATCTTTCTGAGAAACTGCTCTGTGTTCTGTTAATTCATCTCACAGAGTTACATCTTTCCCTTCAAGAAGCCTTTCGCTAAGGCTGTTCTTGTGGTATTGGCAAAGGGATATTTGGAAGCCCATAGAGGGCTATGGTGAAAAAGGAAATATCTTCCGTTCAAAACTGGAAAGAAGCTTTCTGAGAAACTGCTCTGTGTTCTGTTAATTCATCTCCCAGAGTTACATCTTTCCCTTCAAGAAGCCTTTCGCTAAGGCTGTTCTTGTGGAATTGGCAAAGGGATATTTGGAAGCCTATAGAGGGCTACGGTGAAAAAGGAAATATCTTCCTTTCAAAACTGGAAAGAAGCTTTCTGAGAAACTGTTCTATGTTCTGTTAATTCATCTCACAGAATTACCTCTTTCCCTTCAAGAAGCCTTTCGCTAAGGCTGTTCTTGTGGAATTGGCAAAGGGATATTTGGAAGCCCATAGAGGGCTATGGTGAAAAAGGAAATATCTTCCGTTCAAACCTGGAAAGAAGCTTTCTGAGAAACTGCTCTGCGTTCTGTTAATTCATCTCACAGAGTTACATCTTTCCCTTCAAGAAGCCTTTCGCTAAGGCTGTTCTTGTGGAATTGGCAAAGGGATATTTGGAAGCCCATAGAGGGCTACGGTGAAAAAGGAAATATCTTCCGTTGAAAACTGGAAAGAAGCTTTCTGAGACACTGCTCTGTGTTCTGTTAATTCATCTCACAGAGTTACATCTTTCCCTTCAAGAAGCCTTTCGCTAAGGCTGTTCTTGTGGAATTGGCAACGGGATATTTGGAAGCCCATAGAGGGCTATGGTGAAAAAGGAAATATCTTCCGTTCAAAACTTGAAAGAAGCTTTCTGAGAAACTGCTCTGTGTTCTGTTAATTCATCTCACAGAGTTACATCTTTCCCTTCAGGAAGCCTTTCCCTAAGGCTGTTCTTGTGGAATTGGCAAAGGGATATTTGGAAGCCCATAGAGGGCTATGGTGAAAAAGGAAATATCTTCCGTTCAAAACTGGAAGGAAGCTTTCTGAGAAACTGCTCTGTGTTCTGTTAATTCATCTCACAGAGTTACATCTTTCCCTTCAAGAAGCCTTTCGCTAAGGCTGTTCTTGTGGAATTGGCAAAGGGATATTTGGAAGCCCATAGAGGGCTATGGTGAAAAAGGAAATATCTTCCGTTCAAAACTGGAAAGAAGCTTTCTGAGAAACTGCTCTGTGTTCTCTTAATTCATCTCACAGAGTTACATCTTTCCCTTCAAGAAGCCTTTCGCTAAGGCTGTTCTTGTGGAATTGGCAACGGGATATTTGGAAGCCCATAGAGGGCTATGGTGAAAAAGGAAATATCTTCCGTTCAAAACTGGAAAGAAGCTTTCTGAGAAACTGCTCTGTGTTCTGTTAATTCATCTCACAGAGTTACATCTTTTCCTTCAAGAAGCCTTTCGCTAAGGCTGTTCTTGTGGAATTGGCAAAGGGATATTTGGAAGCCTATAGAGGGCTATGGTGAAAAAGGAAATATCTTCCGTTCAAAACTGGAAAGAAGCTTTCTGAGAAACTGCTCTATGTTCAGTTAATTCATCTCACAGAGTTACATCTTTCCCTTCAAGAAGCCTTTCGCTAAGGCTGTTCTTGTGGAATTGGCAAAGGGATATTTGGAAGTCTATAGAGGGCTATGGTGAAAAAGGAAATATCTTCCGTTCAAAACTGGAAAGAAGCTTTCGAGAAACTGTTCTATGTTTTGTTAATTCATCTCAGAGAATTACATCTTTCCCTTCAAGAAGCCTTTCGCTAAGGCTGTTCTTGTGGAATTGGCAAAGGGATATTTGGAAGCCCTTAGAGGGCTATGGTGAAAAAGGAAATAGCTTCGGTTCAAAACTGGAAAGAAGCTTTCTGAGAAACTGCTCTGTGTTCTGTTAATTCATCTCACAGAGTTACATCTTTCCCTTCAAGAAGCCTTTCGCTAAGGCTGTTCTTGTGGAATTGGCAACGGGATATTTGGAAGCCCATAGAGGGCTATGGTGAAAAAGGAAATATCTTCCGTTCAAAACTGGAAAGAAGCTTTCTGAGAAACTGCTCTGTGTTCCGTTAATTCATCTCACAGAGTTACATCTTTCCCTTCAAGAAGCCTTTCGCTAAGGCTGTTCTTGTGGAATTGGCAAAGGGATATTTGGAAGCCCATAGAGGGCTATGGTGAAAAAGGAAATATCTTCCGTTCAAAACTGGAAAGAAGCTTTCTGAGAAACTGCTCTATGTTCAGTTAATTCATCTCACAGAGTTACATCTTTCCCTTCAAGAAGCCTTTCGCTAAGGCTGTTCTTGTGGAATTGGCAAAGGGATATTTGGAAGTCTATAGAGGGCTATGGTGAAAAAGGAAATATCTTCCGTTCAAAACTGGAAAGAAGCTTTCGAGAAACTGTTCTATGTTTTGTTAATTCATCTCAGAGAATTACATCTTTCCCTTCAAGAAGCCTTTCGCTAAGGCTGTTCTTGTGGAATTGGCAAAGGGATATTTGGAAGCCCATAGAGGGCTATGGTGAAAAAGGAAATATCTTCCGTTCAAAACTGGAAAGAAGCTTTCTGAGAAACTGCTCTGTGTTCTGTTAATTTATCTCACAGAGTTACATCTTTCCCTTCAAGAAGCCTTTCGCTAAGGCTGTTCTTGTGGAATTGGCAAAGGGATATTTGGAAGCCCATAGAGAGCTATGGTGAAAAAGGAAATATCTTCCGTTCAAAACAGGAAAGAAGCTTTCTGAGAAACTGCTCTATGTTCCGTTAATTCATCTAACAGAGTTACATCTTTCCCTTCAAGAAGCCTTTCGCTAAGGCTGTTCTTGTGGAATTGGCAAAGGGATATTTGGAAGCCTATAGAGGTCTAGGGTGAAAAAGGAAATAACTTCCGTTCAAAACTGGAAAGAAGCTTTCTGAGAAACTGTTCTATGTTCTGTTAATTCATCTCACAGAATTACATCTTTCCCTTCAAGAAGCCTTTCGCTTAGGCTATTCTTGTGGAATTGGCAAAGGGATATTTGGAAGTCCATTGAGGGCTATGGTGGAAAAGGAAATATCTTCCGTTCAAAACTGGAAAGAAGCTTTCTGAGAAACTGCTCTGTGTTCTGTTAATTCATCTCACAGAGTTACATCTTTAACTTCAAGAAGCCTTTCGCTAAGGCTGTTCTTGTGGAATAGGCAAAGGGATATTTGGAATCCCATAGAGGGCTATGGTGAAAAAGGAAATATCTTCCGTTCAAAACTAGAAAGAAGCTTTCTGAGAAACTGCTCTGTGTTCTGTTAATTCATCTCACAGAGTTACATCTTTCCCTTCAAGAAGCCTTTCGCTAAGGCTGTTCTTGTGGTATTGGCAAAGGGATATTTGGAAGCCCATAGAGGGCTATGGTGAAAAAGGAAATATCTTCCGTTCAAAACTGGAAAGAAGCTTTCTGAGAAACTGCTCTATGTTCTGTTAATTCATCTCTCAGAGTTACATCTTTCCCTTCAAGAAGCCTTTCGCTAAGGCTGTTCTTGTGGAATTGGCAAAGGGATATTTGAAAGTCTATAGACTGCTATGGTGAAAAAGGAAATATCTTCCGTTCAAAACTGGAAAGAAGCTTTCTGAGAAACTGTTCTATGTTTTGTTAATTCATCTCAGAGAATTACATCTTTCCCTTGAAGAAGCCTTTCGCTAAGGCTGTTCTTGTGGAATTGGCAAAGGGATATTTGGAAGCCCATACATGGCTATGGTGAAAAAGGAAATATCTTCCGTTCAAAACTGGAAAGAAGCTTTCTGAGAAACTGCTCTGTTTTCTGTTAATTCATCTCACAGAGTTACTTCTTTCCTTTCAAGAAGCCTTTCGCTAAGGCTGTTCTTGTGGAATTGGCAAAGGGATATTTGGAAGCCCATAGAGGGCTATGGTGAAAAAGGAAATATCTTCCGTTCAAAACTGGAAAGAAGCTTTCTGAGAAACTGCTCTGTGTTCTGTGAATTCATCTCACAGAGTGACATCTTTCCCTTCAAGAAGTCTTTCGCTAAGGCTGTTCTTGTGGAATTGGCAAAGGGATATTTGGAAGCCCATAGAAGGCTATGGTGAAAAAGGAAATATCTCCCGTTCAAAACTGGAAAGAAGCTTTCTGAGAAACTGCTCTGTGTTCTGTTAATTCATCTCACAGAGTTACATCTTTCCCTTCAAGAAGCCTTTCGCTAAGGCTGTTCTTGTGGAATTGGAAAAGGGATATTTGGAAGCTCATAAGGGCTATGGTGAAAAAGGAAATATCTTCCGTTCAAAACTGGAAAGAAGCTTTCTGAGAAACTGCTCTGTGTTCTGTTAATTCATCTCACAGAGTTACATCTTTCCCTTAAAGAAGCCTTTCATTAAGGCTGTTCTTGTGGAATTGGCAAAGGAATATTTGGAAGCCCTTAGAGGGCTACGGTGAAAAAGGAAATATCTTCCGTTCAAAACTGGAAAGAAGCTTTCTGAGAAACTGCTCTGTGTTCTGCTAATTCATCTCACAGAGTTACATCTTTCCCTTCAAGAAGCCTTTCGCTAAGGCTGTTCTTGTGGAATTGGCAAAGGGATATTTGGAAGCCCATAGTGGGCTATGGTGAAAAAGGAAATATCTTCCGTTCAAAATTGTAAAGAAGCTTTCTGGGAAACTGCTTTGTGTTCTGTTAATTCATCTCACAGAGTTACATCTTTCCCTTAAAGAAGCCTTTCGCTAAGGCTGTTCTTGTGGAATTGGCAAAGGGATATTTGGAAGCCCATAGAGGGCTATGGTGAAAAAGGAAATATCTTCCGTTCAAAACTGGAAAGAAGCTTTCTGAGAAACTGCTCTATGTTCAGTTAATTCATCTCACAGAGTTACATCTTTCCCTTCAAGAAGCCTTTCGCTAAGGCTGTTCTTGTGGAATTGGCAAAGGGATATTTGGAAGTCTATAGAGGGCTATGGTGAAAAAGGAAATATCTTCCGTTCAAAACTGGAAAGAAGCTTTCGAGAAACTGTTCTATGTTTTGTTAATTCATCTCAGAGAATTACATCTTTCCCTTCAAGAAGCCTTTCGCTAAGGCTGTTCTTGTGGAATTGGCAAAGGGATATTTGGAAGCCCATAGAGGGCTATGGTGAAAAAGGAAATATCTTCCGTTCAAAACTGGAAAGAAGCTTTCTGAGAAACTGCTCTGTGTTCTGTTAATTTATCTCACAGAGTTACATCTTTCCCTTCAAGAAGCCTTTCGCTAAGGTTGTTCTTGTGGAATTGGCAAAGGGATATTTGGAAGCCCATAGAGGGCTATGGTGAAAAAGGAAATATCTTCCGTTCAAAACTGGAAAGAAGCTTTCTGAGAAACTGCTCTATGTTCCGTTAATTCATCTCACAGAGTTACATCTTTCCCTTCAAGAAGCCTTTCGCTAAGGCTGTTCTTGTGGAATTGGCAAAGGGATATTTGGAAGCCTATAGAGGTCTAGGGTGAAAAAGGAAATATCTTCCGTTCAAAACTGGAAAGAAGCTTTCTGAGAAACTGTTCTATGTTCTGTTAATTCATCTCACAGAATTACATCTTTCCCTTCAAGAAGCCTTTCGCTTAGGCAATTCTTGTGGAATTGGCAAAGGGATATTTGGAAGCCCATAGAGGGCTATGGTGGAAAAGGAAATATCTTCCGTTCAAAACTGGAAAGAAGCTTTCTGAGAAACTGCTCTGTGTTCTGTTAATTCATCTCACAGAGTTACATCTTTAACTTCAAGAAGCCTTTCGCTAAGGCTGTTCTTGTGGAATAGGCAAAGGGATATTTGGAATCCCATAGAGGGCTATGGTGAAAAAGGAAATATCTTCCGTTCAAAACTAGAAAGAAGCTTTCTGAGAAACTGCTCTGTGTTCTGTAAATTCATCTCACAGAGTTACATCTTTCCCTTCAAGAAGCCTATCGCTAAGGCTGTTCTTGTGGTATTCGCAAAGGGATATCTGGAAGCCCATAGAGGGCTCTGGTGAAAAAGGAAATATCTTCCGTTCAAAACTGGAAAGAAGCTTTCTGAGAAACTGCCCTGTGTTCTGTTAATTCATGTCACAGAGTTACATCTTTCCCTTCTAGAAGCCTTTCGCTAAGGCTGTTCTTGTGGAATTGGCAAAGGGATATTTGGAAGCCCATAGAGGGCTATGGTGAAAAAGGAAATATCTTCCGTTCAAAACTGGATAGAAGCTTTCTGAGAAACTGCTCTGTGTTCTGTTAATTCATCTCACAGAGTTACATCTTTCCCTTCAAGAAGCCTTTCGCTAAGGCTGTTCTTGTGGAATTGGCAAAGGGATATTTGGAAGCCCATAGAGGGCTATGGTGAAAAAGGAAATATCTTCAGTTCAAAACTGGAAAGAAGCTTTCTGAGAAACTGCTCTGTGTTCTGTTAATTCATCTCACAGAGTTACATCTTTCCCTTCAAGAAGTCTTTCGCTAAGGCTGTTCTTGTGGAATTGGCAAAGGGATATTTGGAAGCCCATAGAGGGCTATGGTGAAAAAGGAAATATCTTCCGTTCAAAACTGGAAAGAAGCTTTCTGAGAAACTGCTCTGTGTTCTGTTAATTCATCTAACAGAGTTACATCTTTCCCTTCAGGAAGCCTTTCGCTAAGGCTGTTCTTGTGGAATTGGCGACGGGATATTTGGAAGCCCATAGAGGGCTATGGTGAAAAAGGAAATATCTTCCGTTCAAAACTGGAAAGAAGCTTTCTGAGAAACTGCTCTATGTTCTGTTAATTCATCTCACAGAGTTACATCTTTCCCTTCAAGAAGCCTTTCGCTAAGGCTGTTGTTATGGAATTGGCAAAGGGATATTTCGAAGCCTATAGATGGCTATGGTGAAAAAGGAAATATCTTCCGTTCAAAACTGGAAAGAAGCTTTCTGAGAAACTGCTCTGTGTTCTGTTAATTCATCTCACAGAGTTACATCTTTCCCTTCAAGAAGCCTTTCGCTAAGGCTGTTCTTGTGGAATTGGCAAAGGGATATTTGGAAGCCCATAGAGGGCTATGGTGAAAAAGGAAATATCTTCCGTTCAAAACTGGAAAGAAGCTTTCTGAGAAACTGCTCTGTGTTCTGTTAATTCATCTCACAGAGTTACATCTTTCCCTTCAAGAAGCCTTTCGCTAAGGCTGTTCTTGTGGAATTGGCAAAGGGATATTTGGAAGCCCATAGAGGGCTACGGTGAAAAAGGAAATATCTTCCGTTCAAAAGTGGAAAGAAGCTTTCTGAGAAACTGCTCTGTGTTCTGTTAATTCATCTCACAGAGTTACATCTTTCCCTTCAAGAAGCCTTTCGCTAAGGCTGTTCTTCTGGAATTGGCAAAGGGATATTTGGAAGCCCATAGAGGGCTATGGTGAAAAAGGAAATATCTTCCGTTGAAAACTGGAAAGAAGCTTTCTGAGAAACTGCTCTGGGTTCTGTTAATTCATCTCACAGAGTTACATCTTTACCTTCAGGAAGCCTTTCGCTAAGGCTGTTCTTGTGGAATTGGCGACGGGATATTTGGAAGCCCATAGAGGGCTATGGTGAAAAAGGAAATATCTTCCGTTCAAAACTGGAAAGAAGCATTCTGAGAAACTGCTCTATGTTCTGTTAATTCATCTCACAGAGTTACATCTTTCCCTTCAAGAAGCCTTTCGCTAAGGCTGTTGTTATGGAATTGGCAAAGGGATATTTGGAAGCCTATAGATGGCTATGGTGAAAAAGGAAATATCTTCCGTTCAAAACTGGAAAGAAGCTTTCTGAGAAACTGCTCTGTGTTCTGTTAATTCATCTCACAGAGTTACATCTTTCCCTTCAAGAAGCCTTTCGCTAAGGCTGTTCTTGTGGAATGGGCAAAGGGATATTTGGAAGCCCATAGAGGGCTATGGTGAAAAAGGAAATAACTTCCGTTCAAAACTGGAAAGAAGCTTTCTGAGAAACTGCTCTGTGTTCTGTTAATTCATCTCACAGAGTTACATCTTTCCCTTCAAGAAGCCTTTCGCTAAGGCTGTTCTTGTGGAATTGGCAAAGGGATATTTGGCAGCGCATAGAGGGCTATGGTGAAAAAGGAAATATCATCCGTTGAAAACTGGAAAGAAGCTTTCTGAGAAACTGCTCTGTGTTCTGTTAATTCGTCTCACAGAGTTACATCTTTCCCTTCAAGAAGCCTTTCGCTAAGGCTGTTCTTGTGGAATTGGCAAAGGGATATTTGGAAGCCCATAGAGGGCTATGGTGAAAAAGGAAATATCTTCCGTTCAAAACTGGAAAGAAGCTTTCTGAGAAACTGCTCTGTGTTCTGTTAATTCATCTCACAGAGTTACATCTTTCCCTTCAAGAAGCCTTTCGCTAAGGCTGTTCTTGTGGAATTGGAAAAGGGATATTTGGAAGCCCATAGAGGGCTATGGTGAAAAAGGAAATATCTTCCGTTCAAAACTGGAAACAAGCTTTCTGAGAAACTGCTCTGTGTTCTGTTAATTCATCTCACACAGTTACATCTTTCCCTTCAAGAAGCCTTTCGCTAAGGCTGTTCTTGTGGAATTGGCAACGGGATATTTGGAAGCCCATAGAGGGCTATGGTGAAAAAGGAAATATCTTCCGTTCAAAACTGGAAAGAAGCTTTCTGAGAAACTGCTCTGTGTTCTGTTAATTCATCTCACAGGGTTACATCTTTCCCTTCAAGAAGCCTTTCGCTAAGGCTGTTCTTGTGGAATGGGAAAAGGGATATTTGGAAGCCCATAGAGGGCTATGGTGAAAAAGGAAATATATGTTCCGTTCAAAACTGGAAAGAAGGTTTCTGAGAAACTGCTCTGTGTTCTGTTAATTCATCTCACAGAGTTACATCTTTCAATTCAAGAAGCCTTTCGCTAAGGCTGTTCTTGTGGAATTGGCAAAGGGATATTTGGCAGCGCATAGAGGGCTATGGTGAAAAAGGAAATATCATCCGTTGAAAACTGGAATCTTTCTGAGAAACTGCTCTGTGTTCTGTTAATTCATCTCACAGAGTTACATCTTTCCCTTCAAGAAGCCTTTCGCTAAGGCTGTTCTTGTGGTATTGGCAAAGGGATATTTGGAAGCCCATAGAGGGCTATGGTGAAAAAGGAAATATCTTCCGTTCAAAACTGGAAAGAAGCTTTCTGAGAAACTGCTCTGTGTTCTGTTAATTCATCTCCCAGAGTTACATCTTTCCCTTCAAGAAGCCTTTCGCTAAGGCTCTTCTTGTGGAATTGGCAAAGGGATATTTGGAAGCCTATAGAGGGCTACGGTGAAAAAGGAAATATCTTCCTTTCAAAACTGGAAAGAAGCTTTCTGAGAAACTGTTCTATGTTCTGTTAATTCATCTCACAGAATTACATCTTTCCCTTCAAGAAGCCTTTCGCTAAGGCTGTTCTTGTGGAATTGGCAAAGGGATATTTGGAAGCCCATAGAGGGCTATGGTGAAAAAGGAAATATCTTCCGTTCAAACCTGGAAAGAAGCTTTCTGAGAAACTGCTCTGCGTTCTGTTAATTCATCTCACAGAGTTACATCTTTCCCTTCAAGAAGCCTTTCGCTAAGGCTGTTCTTGTGGAATTGGCAAAGGGATATTTGGAAGCCCATAGAGGGCTACGGTGAAAAAGGAAATATCTTCCGTTGAAAACTGGAAAGAAGCTTTCTGAGACACTGCTCTGTGTTCTGTTAATTCATCTCACAGAGTTACATCTTTCCCTTCAAGAAGCCTTTCGCTAAGGCTGTTCTTGTGGAATTGGCAACGGGATATTTGGAAGCCCATAGAGGGCTATGGTGAAAAAGGAAATATCTTCCGTTCAAAACTGGAAAGAAGCTTTCTGAGAAACTGCTCTGTGTTCTGTTAATTCATCTCCCAGAGTTACATCTTTCCCTTCAAGAAGCCTTTCGCTAAGGCTGTTCTTGTGGAATTGGCAAAGGGATATTTGGAAGCCCATAGAGGGCTATGGTGAAAAAGGAAATATCTTCCGTTCAAAACTGGAAAGAAGCTTTCTGAGAAACTGCTCTGTGTTCTGTTAATTCATCTCACAGAGTTACATCTTTCCCTTCAAGAAGCCTTTCGCTAAGGCTGTTCTTGTGGAATTGGCAAAGGGATATTTGGAAGCCCATAGAGGGCTATGGTGAAAAAGGAAATATCTTCCGTTCAAAACTGGAAAGAAGCTTTCTGAGAAACTGCTCTGTGTTCTGTTAATTCATCTCACAGAGTTACATCTTTCCCTTCAAGAAGCCTTTCGCTAAGGCTGTTCTTGTGGAATGGGCAAAGGGATATTTGGAAGCCCATAGAGGGCTATGGTGAAAAAGGAAATATCTTCCGTTCAAAACTGGAAAGAAGCTTTCTGAGAAACTGCTCTATGTTCTGTTAATTCATCTCACAGAGTTACATCTTTCCCTTCAAGAAGCCTTTCGCTAAGGCTGTTGTTATGGAATTGGCAAAGGGATATTTCGAAGCCTATAGATGGCTATGGTGAAAAAGGAAATATCTTCCGTTCAAAACTGGAAAGAAGCTTTCTGAGAAACTGCTCTGTGTTCTGTTAATTCATCTCACAGAGTTACATCTTTCCCTTCAAGAAGCCTTTCGCTAAGGCTGTTCTTGTGGAATTGGCAAAGGGATATTTGGAATCCCATAGAGGGCTATGGTGAAAAAGGAAATATCTTCCGTTCAAAACTGGAAAGAAGCTTTCTGAGAAACTGCTCTGTGTTCTGTTAATTCATCTCACATAGTTACATCTTTCCCTTCAAGAAGCCTTTCGCTAAGGCTGTTCTTGTGGAATTGGCAAAGGGATATTTGGAAGCCCATAGAGGGCTACGGTGAAAAAGGAAATATCTTCCGTTCAAAAGTGGAAAGAAGCTTTCTGAGAAACTGCTCTGTGTTCTGTTAATTCATCTCACAGAGTTACATCTTTCCCTTCAAGAAGCCTTTCGCTAAGGCTGTTCTTCTGGAATTGGCAAAGGGATATTTGGAAGCCCATAGAGGGCTATGGTGAAAAAGGAAATATCTTCCGTTGAAAACTGGAAAGAAGCTTTCTGAGAAACTGCTCTGGGTTCTGTTAATTCATCTCACAGAGTTACATCTTTACCTTCAGGAAGCCTTTCGCTAAGGCTGTTCTTGTGGAATTGGCGACGGTATATTTGGAAGCCCATAGAGGGCTATGGTGAAAAAGGAAATATCTTCCGTTCAAAACTGGAAAGAAGCTTTCTGAGAAACTGCTCTATGTTCTGTTAATTCATCTCACAGAGTTACATCTTTCCCTTCAAGAAGCCTTTCGCTAAGGTTGTTGTTATGGAATTGGCAAAGGGATATTTGGAAGCCTATAGATGGCTATGGTGAAAAAGGAAATATCTTCCGTTCAAAACTGGAAAGAAGCTTTCTGAGAAACTGCTCTGTGTTCTGTTAATTCATCTCACAGAGTTACATCTTTCCCTTCAAGAAGCCTTTCGCTAAGGCTGTTGTTGTGGAATGGGCAAAGGGATATTTGGAAGCCCATAGAGGGCTATGGTGAAAAAGGAAATATCTTCCGTTCAAAACTGGAAAGAAGTTTTCTGAGAGACTGCTCTGTGTTCTGTTAATTCATCTCACAGAGTTACATCTTTCCCTTCAAGAAGCCTTTCGCTAAGGCTGTTCTTGTGGAATTGGCAAAGGGATATTTGGCAGCGCATAGAGGGCTATGGTGAAAAAGGAAATATCATCCGTTGAAAACTGGAAAGAAGCTTTCTGAGAAACTGCTCTGTGTTCTGTTAATTCATCTCACAGAGTTACATCTTTCCCTTCAAGAAGCCTTTCGCTAAGGCTGTTCTTGTGGAATTGGCAAAGGGATATTTGGAAGCCCATAGAGGGCTATGGTGAAAAAGGAAATATCTTCCGTTCAAAACTGGAAAGAAGCTTTCTGAGAAACTGCTCTGTGTTCTGTTAATTCATCTCACAGAGTTACATCTTTCCCTTCAAGAAGCCTTTCGCTAAGGCTGTTCTTGTGGAATTGGAAAAGGGATATTTGGAAGCCCATAGAGGGCTATGGTGAAAAAGGAAATATCTTCCGTTCAAAACTGGAAAGAAGCTTTCTGAGAAACTGCTCTGTGTTCTGTTAATTCATCTCACACAGTTACATCTTTCCCTTCAAGAAGCCTTTCGCTAAGGCTGTTCTTGTGGAATTGGCAACGGGATATTTGGAAGCCCATAGAGGGCTATGGTGAAAAAGGAAATATCTTCCGTTCAAAACTGGAAAGAAGCTTTCTGAGAAACTGCTCTGTGTTCTGTTAATTCATCTCACAGGGTTACATCTTTCCCTTCAAGAAGCCTTTCGCTAAGGCTGTTCTTGTGGAATGGGCAAAGGGATATTTGGAAGCCCATAGAGGGCTATGGTGAAAAAGGAAATATCTTCCGTTCAAAACTGGAAAGAAGGTTTCTGAGAAACTGCTCTGTGTTCTGTTAATTCATCTCACAGAGTTACATCTTTCAATTCAAGAAGCCTTTCGCTAAGGCTGTTCTTGTGGAATTGGCAAAGGGATATTTGGCAGCGCATAGAGGGCTATGGTGAAAAAGGAAATATCATCCGTTGAAAACTGGAATCTTTCTGAGAAACTGCTCTGTGTTCTGTTAATTCATCTCACAGAGTTACATCTTTCCCTTCAAGAAGCCTTTCGCTAAGGCTGTTCTTGTGGTATTGGCAAAGGGATATTTGGAAGCCCATAGAGGGCTATGGTGAAAAAGGAAATATCTTCCGTTCAAAACTGGAAAGAAGCTTTCTGAGAAACTGCTCTGTGTTCCGTTAATTCATTTCCCAGAGTTACATCTTTCCCTTCAAGAAGCCTTTCGCTAAGGCTGTTCTTGTGGAATTGGCAAAGGGATATTTGGAAGCCTATAGAGGGCTACGGTGAAAAAGGAAATATCTTCCTTTCAAAACTGGAAAGAAGCTTTCTGAGAAACTGTTCTATGTTCTGTTAATTCATCTCACAGAATTACATCTTTCCCTTCAAGAAGCCTTTCGCTAAGGCTGTTCTTGTGGAATTGGCAAAGGGATATTTGGAAGCCCATAGAGGGCTATGGTGAAAAAGGAAATATCTTCCGTTCAAACCTGGAAAGAAGCTTTCTGAGAAACTGCTCTGCGTTCTGTTAATTCATCTCACAGAGTTACATCTTTCCCTTCAAGAAGCCTTTCGCTAAGGCTGTTCTTGTGGAATTGGCAAAGGGATATTTGGAAGCCCATAGAGGGCTACGGTGAAAAAGGAAATATCTTCCGTTCAAAACTGGAAAGAAGCTTTCTGAGACACTGCTCTGTGTTCTGTTAATTCATCTCACAGAGTTACATCTTTCCCTTCAAGAAGCCTTTCGCTAAGGCTGTTCTTGTGGAATTGGCAACGGGATATTTGGAAGCCCATAGAGGGCTATGGTGAAAAAGGAAATATCTTCCGTTCAAAACTGGAAAGAAGCTTTCTGAGAAACTGCTCTGTGTTCTGTTAATTCATCTCCCAGAGTTACATCTTTCCCTTCAAGAAGCCTTTCGCTAAGGCTGTTCTTGTGGAATTGGCAAAGGGATATTTGGAAGCCCATAGAGGGCTATGGTGAAAAAGGAAATATCTTCCGTTCAAAACTTGAAAGAAGCTTTCTGAGAAACTGCTCTGTGTTCTGTTAATTCATCTCACAGAGTTACATCTTTCCCTTCAGGAAGCCTTTCCCTAAGGCTGTTCTTGTGGAATTGGCAAAGGGATATTTGGAAGCCCATAGAGGGCTATGGTGAAAAAGGAAATATCTTCCGTTCAAAACTGGAAGGAAGCTTTCTGAGAAACTGCTCTGTGTTCTGTTAATTCATCTCACAGAGTTACATCTTTCCCTTCCAGAAGCCTTTCGCTAAGGCTGTTCTTGTGGAATTGGCAAAGGGATATTTGGAAGCCCATAGAGGGCTATGGTGAAAAAGGAAATATCTTCCGTTCAAAACTGGAAAGAAGCTTTCTGAGAAACTGCTCTGTGTTCTGTTAATTCATCTCACAGAGTTACATCTTTCCCTTCAAGAAGCCTTTCGCTAAGGCTGTTCTTGTGGAATTGGCAAAGGGATATTTGGAAGCCCATAGAGGGCTATGGTGAAAAAGGAAATATCTTCCGTTCAAAAGTGGAAAGAAGCTTTCTGAGAAACTGCTCTGTGTTCTGTTAATTCATCTCACAGAGTTACATCTTTCCCTTCAAGAAGCCTTTCGCTAAGGCTGTTCTTGTGGAATTGGCAAAGGGATATTTGGAAGCCCATAGAGGGCTATGGTGAAAAAGGAAATATCTTCCGTTCAAAACTGGAAAGAAGCTTTCTGAGAAACTGCTCTGTGTTCTGTTAATTCATCTCACAGAGTTACATCTTTCCCTTCAAGAAGCCTTTCGCTAAGGCTGTTCTTGTGGAATTGGCAAAGGGATATTTGGAAGCCCATAGAGGGCTATGGTGAAAAAGGAAATATCTTCCGTTCAAAACTGGAAAGAAGCTTTCTGAGAAACTGCTCTGTGTTCTGTTAATTCATCTCACAGAGTTACATCTTTCCCTTCAAGAAGCCTTTCGCTAAGGCTGTTCTTGTGCAATTGGCAAAGGTATATTTGGAAGCCCATACAGGGCTATGGTGAAAAAGGAAATATCTTCCGTTCAAAACTGGAAAGAAGCTTTCTGAGAAACTGCTCTGTGTTCTGTTAATTCATCTCACAGGGTTACATCTTTCCCTTAAAGAAGCCTTTCGCTAAGGCTGTTCTTGTGGAATGGGAAAAGGGATATTTGGAAGCCCATAGAGGGCTATGGTGAAAAAGGAAATATCTTCCGTTCAAAACTGGAAAGAAGCTTTCTGAGAAAATGCTCTGTGTTCTGTTAATTCATCTCACAGAGTTACATCTTTCAATTCAAGAAGCCTTTCGCTAAGGCTGTTCTTGTGGAATTGGCAAAGGGATATTTGGCAGCCCATAGAGGGCTATGGTGAAAAAGGAAATATCCTCCGTTGAAAACTGGAATCTTTCTGAGAAACTGCTCTGTGTTCTGTTAATTCATCTCACAAAGTTACATCTTTCCCTTCAAGAAGCCTTTCGCTAAGGCTGTTCTTGTGGAATTGGCAAAGGGATATTTGGAAGCCCATAGAGGGCTATGGTGAAAAAGGAAATATCTTCCGTTCAAAACTGGAAAGAAGCTTTCTGAGAAACTGCTCTGTGTTCTGTTAATCCATCTCACAGAGTTACATCTTTCCCTTCAAGAAGCCTTTCGCTAAGGCTGTTCTTGTGGAATTGGAAATGGGATATTTGGAAGCCCATAGAGGGCTATGGTGAAAAAGGAAATATCTTCCGTTCAAAACTGGAAAGAAGCTTTCTGAGAAACTGCTCTGTGTTCTGTTAATTCATCTCACAGAGTTAAATCTTTCCCTTCAAGAAGCCTTTCGCTAAGGCTGTTCTTGTGGAATTGGCAACGGGATATTTGGAAGCCCATAGAGGGCTATGGTGAAAAAGGAAATATCTTCCGTTCAAAACTGGAAAGAAGCTTTCTGAGAAACTGCTCTGTGTTCTGTTAATTCATCTCACAGGGTTACATCTTTCAATTCAAGAAGCCTTTCGCTAAGGCTGTTCTTGTGGAATAGGCAAAGGGATATTTGGAATCCCATAGAGGGCTATGGTGAAAAAGGAAATATCTTCCGTTCAAAACTAGAAAGAAGCTTTCTGAGAAACTGCTCTGTGTTCTGTAAATTCATCTCACAGAGTTACATCTTTCCCTTCAAGAAGCCTTTCGCTAAGGCTGTTCTTGTGGAATTGGCAAAGGGATATTTGGCAGCGCATAGAGGGCTATGGTGAAAAAGGAAATATCCTCCGTTGAAAACTGGAATCTTTCTGAGAAACTGCTCTGTGTTCTGTTAATTCATCTCACAGAGTTACATCTTTCCCTTCAAGAAGCCTTTCGCTAAGGCTGTTCTTGTGGAATTGGCAAAGGGATATTTGGAAGCCCATAGAGGGCTATGGTGAAAAAGGAAATATCTTCCGTTCAAAACTGGAAAGAAGCTTTCTGAGAAACTGCTCTGTGTTCTGTTAATTCATCTCACACAGTTACATCTTTCCCTTCAAGAAGCCTTTCGCTAAGGCTGTTCTTGTGGAATTGGCAAAGGGATATTTGGAAGCCTATAGAGGGCTACGGTGAAAAAGGAAATATCTTCCTTTCAAAACTGGAAAGAAGCTTTCTGAGAAACTGTTCTATGTTCTGTTAATTCATCTCACAGAATTACATCTTTCCCTTCAAGAAGCCTTTCGCTAAGGCTGTTCTTGTGGAATTGGCAAAGGGATATTTGGAAGCCCATAGAGGGCTATGGTGAAAAAGGAACTATCTTCCGTTCAAAACTGGAAAGAAGCTTTCTGAGAAACTGCTCTGCGTTCTGTTAATTCATCTCACAGAGTTACATCTTTCCCTTCAAGAAGCCTTTCGCTAAGGCTGTTCTTGTGGAATTGGCAAAGGGATATTTGGAAGCCCATAGAGGGCTACGGTGAAAAAGGAAATATCTTCCGTTGAAAACTGGAAAGAAGCTTTCTGAGACACTGCTCTGTGTTCTGTTAATTCATCTCACAGAGTTACATCTTTCCCTTCAAGAAGCCTTTCGCTAAGGCTGTTCTTGTGGAATTGGCAACGGGATATTTGGAAGCCCATAGAGGGCTATGGTGAAAAAGGAAATATCTTCCGTTCAAAACTGGAAAGAAGCTTTCTGAGAAACTGCTCTGTGTTCTGTTAATTCATCTCCCAGAGTTACATCTTTCCCTTCAAGAAGCCTTTCGCTAAGGCTGTTCTTGTGGAATTGGCAAAGGGATATTTGGAAGCCCATAGAGGGCTATGGTGAAAAAGGAAATATCTTCCGTTCAAAACTGGAAAGAAGCTTTCTGAGAAACTGCTCTGTGTTCTGTTAATTCATCTCACAGAGTTACATCTTTCCCTTCAAGAAGCCTTTCCCTAAGGTTGTTCTTGTGGAATTGGCAAAGGGATATTTGGAAGCCCATAGAGAGCTATGGTGAAAAAGGAAATATCTTCCGTTCAAAACTGGAAGGAAGCTTTCTGAGAAACTGCTCTGTGTTCTGTTAATTCATCTCACAGAGTTACATCTATCCCTTCAAGAAGCCTTTCGCTAAGGCTGTTCTTGTGGAATTGGCAAAGGGATATTTGGAAGCCCATAGAGGGCTATGGTGAAAAAGGAAATATCTTCCGTTCAAAACTGGAAAGAAGCTTTCTGAGAAACTGTTCTGTGTTCTGTTAATTCATCTCACAGAGTTACATCTTTCCCTTCAAGAAGCCTTTCGCTAAAGCTGTTCTTGTGGAATTGGCAAAGGGATATTTGGAAGCCCATAAAGGGCTATGGTGAAAAAGGAAATATCTTCCGTTCAAAACTGGAAAGAAGCTTTCTGAGAAACTGCTCTGTGTTCAGTTAATTCATCTCACAGAATTACATCTTTCCCTTCAAGAAGCCTTTCGCTAAGGCTGTTCTTGTAGAATTGGCAAAGGGATATTTGGAAGCCCATAGAGGGCTATGGTGAAAAAGGAAATATCTTCCGTTCAAAACTGGAAAGAAGCTTTCTGAGAAACTGCTCTGTGTTCTGTTAATTCATTTCACAGAGTTACATCTTTCCCTTCAAGAAGCCTTTCGCTAAGGCTGTTCTTGTGGAATTAGCAAAGGGATATTTGGAAGCCCATAGAGGGCTATGGTGAAAAAGGAAATATCTTCCGTTCAAAACTGGAAAGAAGCTTTCTGAGAAACTGCTCTGTGTTCTGTAACTCATCTCACAGAGTTACATCTTTCCCTTCAAGAAGCCTTTCGCTAAGGCTGTTCTTGTGGAATTGGCAAAGGGATATTTGGAAGCCCATAGAGGGCTATGGTGAAAAAGGAAATATCTTCCGTTCAAAACTGGAAAGAAGCTTTGTGAGAAACTGCTCTGTGTTCCGTTTATTCATCTCACAGAGTTACATCTTTCCCTTCAAGAAGCCTTTCGCTAAGGCTGTTCTTGTGGAATTGGCAAAGGGATATTTGGAAGCCCATAGAGGGCTATGGTGAAAAAGGAAATATCTTCCGTTCAAAACTGGAAAGAAGCTTTCTGAGAAACTGCTCTGTGTTCAGTTAGTTCATCTCACAGAGTTACATCTTTCCCTTCAGGAAGCCTTTCGCTAAGGCTGTTCTTGTGGAATTGGCAAAGGGATATTTGGAAGCCCATAGAGGGCTATGGTGAAAAAGGAAATATCTTCCGTTCAAAACTGGAAAGAAGCTTTCTGAGAAACTGCTCTGTGTTCTGTTAATTCATCTCACAGAGTTACATCTTTCCCTTCAAGAAGCCTTTCGCTAAGGCTGTTCTTGTGGAATTGGCAAAGGTATATTTGGAAGCCCATACAGGGCCATGGTGAAAAAGGAAATATCTTCCGTTCAAAACTGGAAAGAAGCTTTCTGAGAAACTGCTCTGTGTTCTGTTAATTCATCTCACAGGGTTACATCTTTCCCTTCAAGAAGCCTTTCGCTAAGGCTGTTCTTGTGGAATGGGAAAAGGGATATTTGGAAGCCCATAGAGGGCTATGGTGAAAAAGGAAATATCTTCCGTTCAAAACTGGAAAGAAGCTTTCTGAGAAACTGCTCTGTGTTCTGTTAATTCATCTCACAGAGTTACATCTTTCAATTCAAGAAGCCTTTCGCTAAGGCTGTTCTTGTGGAATTGGCAAAGGGATATTTGGCAGCCCATAGAGGGCTATGGTGAAAAAGGAAATATCCTCCGTTGAAAACTGGAATCTTTCTGAGAAACTGCTCTGTGTTCTGTTAATTCATCTCACAGAGTTACATCTTTCCCTTCAAGAAGCCTTTCGCTAAGGCTGTTCTTGTGGAATTGGCAAAGGGATATTTGGAAGCCCATAGAGGGCTATGGTGAAAAAGGAAATATCTTCCGTTCAAAACTGGAAAGAAGCTTTCTGAGAAACTGCTCTGTGTTCTGTTAATTCATCTCACAGAGTTACATCTTTCCCTTCAAGAAGCCTTTCGCTAAGGCTGTTCTTGTGGAATTGGAAAAGGGATATTTGGAAGCCCATAGAGGGCTATGGTGAAAAAGGAAATATCTTCCCTTCAAAACTGGAAAGAAGCTTTCTGAGAAACTGCTCTGTGTTCTGTTAATTCATCTCACAGAGTTAAATCTTTCCCTTCAAGAAGCCTTTCGCTAAGGCTGTTCTTGTGGAATTGGCAACGGGATATTTGGAAGCCCATAGAGGGCTATGGTGAAAAAGGAAATATCTTCCGTTCAAAACTGGAAGGAAGCTTTCTGAGAAACTGCTCTGTGTTCTGTTAATTCATCTCACAGGGTTACATCTTTCCCTTCAAGAAGCCTTTCGCTAAGGCTGTTCTTGTGGAATGGGCAAAGGGATATTTGGAAGCCCATAGAGGGCTATGGTGAAAAAGGAAATATCTTCCGTTCAAAATTGGAAAGAAGGTTTCTGAGAAACTGCTCTGTGTTCTGTTAATTCATCTCACAGAGTTACATCTTTCAATTCAAGAAGCCTTTCGCTAAGGCTGTTCTTGTGGAATTGGCAAAGGGATATTTGGCAGCGCATAGAGGGCTATGGTGAAAAAGGAAATATCCTCCGTTGAAAACTGGAATCTTTCTGAGAAACTGCTCTGTGTTCTGTTAATTCATCTCACAGAGTTACATCTTTCCCTTCAAGAAGCCTTTCGCTAAGGCTGTTCTTGTGGAATTGGCAAAGGGATATTTGGAAGCCCATAGAGGGCTATGGTGAAAAAGAAAATATCTTCCGTTCAAAACTGGAAAGAAGCTTTCTGAGAAACTGCTCTGTGTTCCGTTAATTCATCTCACACAGTTACATCTTTCCCTTCAAGAAGCCTTTCGCTAAGGCTGTTCTTGTGGAATTGGCAAAGGGATATTTGGAAGCCTATAGAGGGCTACGGTGAAAAAGGAAATATCTTCGTTTCAAAACTGGAAGGAAGCTTTCTGAGAAACTGTTCTATGTTCTGTTAATTCATCTCACAGAATTACATCTTTCCCTTCAAGAAGCCTTTCGCTAAGGCTGTTCTTGTGGAATTGGCAAAGGGATATTTGGAAGCCCATAGAGGGCTATGGTGAAAAAGGAAATATCTTCCGTTCAAAACTGGAAAGAAGCTTTCTGAGAAACTGCTCTGCGTTCTGTTAATTCATCTCACAGAGTTACATCTTTCCCTTCAAGAAGCCTTTCGCTAAGGCTGTTCTTGTGGAATTGGCAAAGGGATATTTGGAAGCCCAAAGAGGGCTACGGTGAAAAAGGAAATATCTTCCGTTGAAAACTGGAAAGAAGCTTTCTGAGACACTGCTCTGTGTTCTGTTAATTCATCTCACAGAGTTACATCTTTCCCTTCAAGAAGCCTTTCGCTAAGGCTGTTCTTGTGGAATTGGCAACGGGATATTTGGAAGCCCATAGAGGGCTATGGTGAAAAAGGAAATATCTTCCGTTCAAAACTGGAAAGAAGCTTTCTGAGAAACTGCTCTGTGTTCTGTTAATTCATCTCCCAGAGTTACATCTTTCCTTTCAAGAAGGCTTTCGCTACGGCTGTTCTTGTGGAATTGGCAAAGGGATATTTGGAAGCCCATAGAGGGCTATGGTGAAAAAGGAAATATCTTCCGTTCAAAACTGGAAAGAAGCTTTCTGAGAAACTGCTCTGTGTTCTGTTAATTCATCTCACGGAGTTACATTTTTCCCTTCAAGAAGCCTTTCGCTAAGGCTGTTCTTGTGGAATTGGCAAAGGTATATTTGGAAGCCCATACAGGGCTATGGTGAAAAAGGAAATATCTTCCGTTCAAAACTGGAAAGAAGCTTTCTGGGAAACTGCTCTGTGTTCTGTTAATTCATCTCACAGGGTTACATCTTTCCCTTCAAGAAGCCTTTCGCTAAGGCTGTTCTTGTGGAATGGGAAAAGGGATATTTGGAAGCCCATAGACGGCTATGGTGAAAAAGGAAATATCTTCCGTTCAAAACTGGAAAGAAGCTTTCTGAGAAACTGCTCTGTGTTCTGTTAATTCATCTCACAGAGTTACATCTTTCAATTCAAGAAGCCTTTCGCTAAGGCTGTTCTTGTGGAATTGGCAAAGGGATATTTGGCAGCCCATAGAGGGCTATGGTGAAAAAGGAAATATCCTCCGTTGAAAACTGGAATCTTTCTGAGAAACTGCTCTGTGTTCTGTTAATTCATCTCACAAAGTTACATCTTTCCCTTCAAGAAGCCTTTCGCTAAGGCTGTTCTTGTGGAATTGGCAAAGGGATATTTGGAAGCCCATAGAGGGCTATGGTGAAAAAGGAAATATCTTCCGTTCAAAACTGGAAAGAAGCTTTCTGAGAAACTGCTCTGTGTTCTGTTAATTCATCTCACAGAGTTACATCTTTCCCTTCAAGAAGCCTTTCGCTAAGGCTGTTCTTGTGGAATTGGAAATGGGATATTTGGAAGCCCATAGAGGGCTATGGTGAAAAAGGAAATATCTTCCGTTCAAAACTGGAAAGAAGCTTTCTGAGAAACTGCTCTGTGTTCTGTTAATTCATCTCACAGAGTTAAATCTTTCCCTTCAAGAAGCCTTTCGCTAAGGCTGTTCTTGTGGAATTGGCAAAGGGATATTTGGAAGCCCATAGAGGGCTATGGTGAAAAAGGAAATATCTTCCGTTCAAAATTGGAAAGAAGGTTTCTGAGAAACTGCTCTGTGTTCTGTTAATTCATCTCACAGAGTTACATCTTTCAATTCAAGAAGCCTTTCGCTAAGGCTGTTCTTGTGGAATTGGCAAAGGGATATTTGGCAGCGCATAGAGGGCTATGGTGAAAAAGGAAATATCCTCCGTTGAAAACTGGAATCTTTCTGAGAAACTGCTCTGTGTTCTGTTAATTCATCTCACAGAGTTACATCTTTCCCTTCAAGAAGCCTTTCGCTAAGGCTGTTCTTGTGGAATTGGCAAAGGGATATTTGAAGCCCATAGAGGGCTATGGTGAAAAAGGAAATATCTTCCGTTCAAAACTGGAAAGAAGCTTTCTGAGAAACTGCTCTGTGTTCTGTTAATTCATCTCACACAGTTACATCTTTCCCTTCAAGAAGCCTTTCGCTAAGTCTGTTCTTGTGGAATTGGCAAAGGGATATTTGGAAGCCTATAGAGGGCTACGGTGAAAAAGGAAATATCTTCCTTTCAAAACTGGAAAGAAGCTTTCTGAGAAACTGTTCTATGTTCTGTTAATTCATCTCACAGAATTACATCTTTCCCTTCAAGAAGCCTTTCGCTAAGGCTGTTCTTGTGGAATTGGCAAAGGGATATTTGGAAGCCCATAGAGGGCTGTGGTGAAAAAGGAAATATCTTCCGTTCAAAACTGGAAAGAAGCTTTCTGAGAAACTGCTCTGCGTTCTGTTAATTCATCTCACAGAGTTACATCTTTCCCTTCAAGAAGCCTTTCGCTAAGGCTGTTCTTGTGGAATTGACAAAGGGATATTTGGAAGCCCATAGAGGGCTACGGTGAAAAAGGAAATATCTTCCGTTGAAAACTGGAAAGAAGCTTTCTGAGACACTGCTCTGTGTTCTGTTAATTCATCTCACAGAGTTACATCTTTCCCTTCAAGAAGCCTTTCGCTAAGGCTGTTCTTGTGGAATTGGCAAAGGGATATTTGGAAGCCCATAGAGGGCTATGGTGAAAAAGGAAATATCTTCCGTTCAAAACTGGAAAGAAGCTTTCTGAGAAACTGCTCTGTGTTCTGTTAATTCATCTCACAGAGTTACATCTTTCCCTTCAAGAAGCCTTTCGCTAAGGCTGTTCTTGTGCAATTGGCAAAGGTATATTTGGAAGCCCATACAGGGCTATGGTGAAAAAGGAAATATCTTCCGTTCAAAACTGGAAAGAAGCTTTCTGAGAAACTGCTCTGTGTTCTGTTAATTCATCTCACAGGGTTACATCTTTCCCTTCAAGAAGCCTTTCGCTAAGGCTGTTCTTGTGGAATGGGAAAAGGGATATTTGGAAGCCCATAGAGGGCTATGGTGAAAAAGGAAA
Source organism: Chlorocebus sabaeus (assembly GCF_047675955.1). Lineage (NCBI taxonomy): Eukaryota > Metazoa > Chordata > Mammalia > Primates > Cercopithecidae > Chlorocebus > Chlorocebus sabaeus. The sequence goes on along the minus strand of NW_027327781.1, from coordinate 121,310 downwards.
TATCTTCCGTTCAAAACTGGAAAGAAGCTTTCTGAGAAAATGCTCTGTGTTCTGTTAATTCATCTCACAGAGTTACATCTTTCAATTCAAGAAGCCTTTCGCTAAGGCTGTTCTTGTGGAATTGGCAAAGGGATATTTGGCAGCCCATAGAGGGCTATGGTGAAAAAGGAAATATCCTCCGTTGAAAACTGGAATCTTTCTGAGAAACTGCTCTGTGTTCTGTTAATTCATCTCACAAAGTTACATCTTTCCCTTCAAGAAGCCTTTCGCTAAGGCTGTTCTTGTGGAATTGGCAAAGGGATATTTGGAAGCCCATAGAGGGCTATGGTGAAAAAGGAAATATCTTCCGTTCAAAACTGGAAAGAAGCTTTCTGAGAAACTGCTCTGTGTTCTGTTAATCCATCTCACAGAGTTACATCTTTCCCTTCAAGAAGCCTTTCGCTAAGGCTGTTCTTGTGGAATTGGAAATGGGATATTTGGAAGCCCATAGAGGGCTATGGTGAAAAAGGAAATATCTTCCGTTCAAAACTGGAAAGAAGCTTTCTGAGAAACTGCTCTGTGTTCTGTTAATTCATCTCACAGAGTTAAATCTTTCCCTTCAAGAAGCCTTTCGCTAAGGCTGTTCTTGTGGAATTGGCAACGGGATATTTGGAAGCCCATAGAGGGCTATGGTGAAAAAGGAAATATCTTCCGTTCAAAACTGGAAAGAAGCTTTCTGAGAAACTGCTCTGTGTTCTGTTAATTCATCTCACAGGGTTACATCTTTCAATTCAAGAAGCCTTTCGCTAAGGCTGTTCTTGTGGAATAGGCAAAGGGATATTTGGAATCCCATAGAGGGCTATGGTGAAAAAGGAAATATCTTCCGTTCAAAACTAGAAAGAAGCTTTCTGAGAAACTGCTCTGTGTTCTGTAAATTCATCTCACAGAGTTACATCTTTCCCTTCAAGAAGCCTTTCGCTAAGGCTGTTCTTGTGGAATTGGCAAAGGGATATTTGGCAGCGCATAGAGGGCTATGGTGAAAAAGGAAATATCCTCCGTTGAAAACTGGAATCTTTCTGAGAAACTGCTCTGTGTTCTGTTAATTCATCTCACAGAGTTACATCTTTCCCTTCAAGAAGCCTTTCGCTAAGGCTGTTCTTGTGGAATTGGCAAAGGGATATTTGGAAGCCCATAGAGGGCTATGGTGAAAAAGGAAATATCTTCCGTTCAAAACTGGAAAGAAGCTTTCTGAGAAACTGCTCTGTGTTCTGTTAATTCATCTCACACAGTTACATCTTTCCCTTCAAGAAGCCTTTCGCTAAGGCTGTTCTTGTGGAATTGGCAAAGGGATATTTGGAAGCCTATAGAGGGCTACGGTGAAAAAGGAAATATCTTCCTTTCAAAACTGGAAAGAAGCTTTCTGAGAAACTGTTCTATGTTCTGTTAATTCATCTCACAGAATTACATCTTTCCCTTCAAGAAGCCTTTCGCTAAGGCTGTTCTTGTGGAATTGGCAAAGGGATATTTGGAAGCCCATAGAGGGCTATGGTGAAAAAGGAACTATCTTCCGTTCAAAACTGGAAAGAAGCTTTCTGAGAAACTGCTCTGCGTTCTGTTAATTCATCTCACAGAGTTACATCTTTCCCTTCAAGAAGCCTTTCGCTAAGGCTGTTCTTGTGGAATTGGCAAAGGGATATTTGGAAGCCCATAGAGGGCTACGGTGAAAAAGGAAATATCTTCCGTTGAAAACTGGAAAGAAGCTTTCTGAGACACTGCTCTGTGTTCTGTTAATTCATCTCACAGAGTTACATCTTTCCCTTCAAGAAGCCTTTCGCTAAGGCTGTTCTTGTGGAATTGGCAACGGGATATTTGGAAGCCCATAGAGGGCTATGGTGAAAAAGGAAATATCTTCCGTTCAAAACTGGAAAGAAGCTTTCTGAGAAACTGCTCTGTGTTCTGTTAATTCATCTCCCAGAGTTACATCTTTCCCTTCAAGAAGCCTTTCGCTAAGGCTGTTCTTGTGGAATTGGCAAAGGGATATTTGGAAGCCCATAGAGGGCTATGGTGAAAAAGGAAATATCTTCCGTTCAAAACTGGAAAGAAGCTTTCTGAGAAACTGCTCTGTGTTCTGTTAATTCATCTCACAGAGTTACATCTTTCCCTTCAAGAAGCCTTTCGCTAAGGCTGTTCTTGTGGAATTGGCAAAGGGATATTTGGAAGCCCATAGAGGGCTATGGTGAAAAAGGAAATATCTTCCGTTCAAAACTGGAAAGAAGCTTTCTGAGAAACTGCTCTGTGTTCTGTTAATTCATCTCACACAGTTACATCTTTCCCTTCAAGAAGCCTTTCGCTAAGGCTGTTCTTGTGGAATTGGCAAAGGGATATTTGGAAGCCTATAGAGGGCTACGGTGAAAAAGGAAATATCTTCCTTTCAAAACTGGAAAGAAGCTTTCTGAGAAACTGTTCTATGTTCTGTTAATTCATCTCACAGAATTACATCTTTCCCTTCAAGAAGCCTTTCGCTAAGGCTGTTCTTGTGGAATTGGCAAAGGGATATTTGGAAGCCCATAGAGGGCTATGGTGAAAAAGGAACTATCTTCCGTTCAAAACTGGAAAGAAGCTTTCTGAGAAACTGCTCTGCGTTCTGTTAATTCATCTCACAGAGTTACATCTTTCCCTTCAAGAAGCCTTTCGCTAAGGCTGTTCTTGTGGAATTGGCAAAGGGATATTTGGAAGCCCATAGAGGGCTACGGTGAAAAAGGAAATATCTTCCGTTGAAAACTGGAAAGAAGCTTTCTGAGACACTGCTCTGTGTTCTGTTAATTCATCTCACAGAGTTACATCTTTCCCTTCAAGAAGCCTTTCGCTAAGGCTGTTCTTGTGGAATTGGCAACGGGATATTTGGAAGCCCATAGAGGGCTATGGTGAAAAAGGAAATATCTTCCGTTCAAAACTGGAAAGAAGCTTTCTGAGAAACTGCTCTGTGTTCTGTTAATTCATCTCCCAGAGTTACATCTTTCCCTTCAAGAAGCCTTTCGCTAAGGCTGTTCTTGTGGAATTGGCAAAGGGATATTTGGAAGCCCATAGAGGGCTATGGTGAAAAAGGAAATATCTTCCGTTCAAAACTGGAAAGAAGCTTTCTGAGAAACTGCTCTGTGTTCTGTTAATTCATCTCACAGAGTTACATCTTTCCCTTCAAGAAGCCTTTCCCTAAGGTTGTTCTTGTGGAATTGGCAAAGGGATATTTGGAAGCCCATAGAGAGCTATGGTGAAAAAGGAAATATCTTCCGTTCAAAACTGGAAGGAAGCTTTCTGAGAAACTGCTCTGTGTTCTGTTAATTCATCTCACAGAGTTACATCTATCCCTTCAAGAAGCCTTTCGCTAAGGCTGTTCTTGTGGAATTGGCAAAGGGATATTTGGAAGCCCATAGAGGGCTATGGTGAAAAAGGAAATATCTTCCGTTCAAAACTGGAAAGAAGCTTTCTGAGAAACTGTTCTGTGTTCTGTTAATTCATCTCACAGAGTTACATCTTTCCCTTCAAGAAGCCTTTCGCTAAAGCTGTTCTTGTGGAATTGGCAAAGGGATATTTGGAAGCCCATAAAGGGCTATGGTGAAAAAGGAAATATCTTCCGTTCAAAACTGGAAAGAAGCTTTCTGAGAAACTGCTCTGTGTTCAGTTAATTCATCTCACAGAATTACATCTTTCCCTTCAAGAAGCCTTTCGCTAAGGCTGTTCTTGTAGAATTGGCAAAGGGATATTTGGAAGCCCATAGAGGGCTATGGTGAAAAAGGAAATATCTTCCGTTCAAAACTGGAAAGAAGCTTTCTGAGAAACTGCTCTGTGTTCTGTTAATTCATTTCACAGAGTTACATCTTTCCCTTCAAGAAGCCTTTCGCTAAGGCTGTTCTTGTGGAATTAGCAAAGGGATATTTGGAAGCCCATAGAGGGCTATGGTGAAAAAGGAAATATCTTCCGTTCAAAACTGGAAAGAAGCTTTCTGAGAAACTGCTCTGTGTTCTGTAACTCATCTCACAGAGTTACATCTTTCCCTTCAAGAAGCCTTTCGCTAAGGCTGTTCTTGTGGAATTGGCAAAGGGATATTTGGAAGCCCATAGAGGGCTATGGTGAAAAAGGAAATATCTTCCGTTCAAAACTGGAAAGAAGCTTTGTGAGAAACTGCTCTGTGTTCCGTTTATTCATCTCACAGAGTTACATCTTTCCCTTCAAGAAGCCTTTCGCTAAGGCTGTTCTTGTGGAATTGGCAAAGGGATATTTGGAAGCCCATAGAGGGCTATGGTGAAAAAGGAAATATCTTCCGTTCAAAACTGGAAAGAAGCTTTCTGAGAAACTGCTCTGTGTTCAGTTAGTTCATCTCACAGAGTTACATCTTTCCCTTCAGGAAGCCTTTCGCTAAGGCTGTTCTTGTGGAATTGGCAAAGGGATATTTGGAAGCCCATAGAGGGCTATGGTGAAAAAGGAAATATCTTCCGTTCAAAACTGGAAAGAAGCTTTCTGAGAAACTGCTCTGTGTTCTGTTAATTCATCTCACAGAGTTACATCTTTCCCTTCAAGAAGCCTTTCGCTAAGGCTGTTCTTGTGGAATTGGCAAAGGTATATTTGGAAGCCCATACAGGGCCATGGTGAAAAAGGAAATATCTTCCGTTCAAAACTGGAAAGAAGCTTTCTGAGAAACTGCTCTGTGTTCTGTTAATTCATCTCACAGGGTTACATCTTTCCCTTCAAGAAGCCTTTCGCTAAGGCTGTTCTTGTGGAATGGGAAAAGGGATATTTGGAAGCCCATAGAGGGCTATGGTGAAAAAGGAAATATCTTCCGTTCAAAACTGGAAAGAAGCTTTCTGAGAAACTGCTCTGTGTTCTGTTAATTCATCTCACAGAGTTACATCTTTCAATTCAAGAAGCCTTTCGCTAAGGCTGTTCTTGTGGAATTGGCAAAGGGATATTTGGCAGCCCATAGAGGGCTATGGTGAAAAAGGAAATATCCTCCGTTGAAAACTGGAATCTTTCTGAGAAACTGCTCTGTGTTCTGTTAATTCATCTCACAGAGTTACATCTTTCCCTTCAAGAAGCCTTTCGCTAAGGCTGTTCTTGTGGAATTGGCAAAGGGATATTTGGAAGCCCATAGAGGGCTATGGTGAAAAAGGAAATATCTTCCGTTCAAAACTGGAAAGAAGCTTTCTGAGAAACTGCTCTGTGTTCTGTTAATTCATCTCACAGAGTTACATCTTTCCCTTCAAGAAGCCTTTCGCTAAGGCTGTTCTTGTGGAATTGGAAAAGGGATATTTGGAAGCCCATAGAGGGCTATGGTGAAAAAGGAAATATCTTCCCTTCAACACTGGAAAGAAGCTTTCTGAGAAACTGCTCTGTGTTCTGTTAATTCATCTCACAGAGTTAAATCTTTCCCTTCAAGAAGCCTTTCGCTAAGGCTGTTCTTGTGGAATTGGCAACGGGATATTTGGAAGCCCATAGAGGGCTATGGTGAAAAAGGAAATATCTTCCGTTCAAAACTGGAAGGAAGCTTTCTGAGAAACTGCTCTGTGTTCTGTTAATTCATCTCACAGGGTTACATCTTTCCCTTCAAGAAGCCTTTCGCTAAGGCTGTTCTTGTGGAATGGGCAAAGGGATATTTGGAAGCCCATAGAGGGCTATGGTGAAAAAGGAAATATCTTCCGTTCAAAATTGGAAAGAAGGTTTCTGAGAAACTGCTCTGTGTTCTGTTAATTCATCTCACAGAGTTACATCTTTCAATTCAAGAAGCCTTTCGCTAAGGCTGTTCTTGTGGAATTGGCAAAGGGATATTTGGCAGCGCATAGAGGGCTATGGTGAAAAAGGAAATATCCTCCGTTGAAAACTGGAATCTTTCTGAGAAACTGCTCTGTGTTCTGTTAATTCATCTCACAGAGTTACATCTTTCCCTTCAAGAAGCCTTTCGCTAAGGCTGTTCTTGTGGAATTGGCAAAGGGATATTTGGAAGCCCATAGAGGGCTATGGTGAAAAAGAAAATATCTTCCGTTCAAAACTGGAAAGAAGCTTTCTGAGAAACTGCTCTGTGTTCCGTTAATTCATCTCACACAGTTACATCTTTCCCTTCAAGAAGCCTTTCGCTAAGGCTGTTCTTGTGGAATTGGCAAAGGGATATTTGGAAGCCTATAGAGGGCTACGGTGAAAAAGGAAATATCTTCGTTTCAAAACTGGAAGGAAGCTTTCTGAGAAACTGTTCTATGTTCTGTTAATTCATCTCACAGAATTACATCTTTCCCTTCAAGAAGCCTTTCGCTAAGGCTGTTCTTGTGGAATTGGCAAAGGGATATTTGGAAGCCCATAGAGGGCTATGGTGAAAAAGGAAATATCTTCCGTTCAAAACTGGAAAGAAGCTTTCTGAGAAACTGCTCTGCGTTCTGTTAATTCATCTCACAGAGTTACATCTTTCCCTTCAAGAAGCCTTTCGCTAAGGCTGTTCTTGTGGAATTGGCAAAGGGATATTTGGAAGCCCAAAGAGGGCTACGGTGAAAAAGGAAATATCTTCCGTTGAAAACTGGAAAGAAGCTTTCTGAGACACTGCTCTGTGTTCTGTTAATTCATCTCACAGAGTTACATCTTTCCCTTCAAGAAGCCTTTCGCTAAGGCTGTTCTTGTGGAATTGGCAACGGGATATTTGGAAGCCCATAGAGGGCTATGGTGAAAAAGGAAATATCTTCCGTTCAAAACTGGAAAGAAGCTTTCTGAGAAACTGCTCTGTGTTCTGTTAATTCATCTCCCAGAGTTACATCTTTCCCTTCAAGAAGGCTTTCGCTAAGGCTGTTCTTGTGGAATTGGCAAAGGGATATTTGGAAGCCCATAGAGGGCTATGGTGAAAAAGGAAATATCTTCCGTTCAAAACTGGAAAGAAGCTTTCTGAGAAACTGCTCTGTGTTCTGTTAATTCATCTCACGGAGTTACATTTTTCCCTTCAAGAAGCCTTTCGCTAAGGCTGTTCTTGTGGAATTGGCAAAGGTATATTTGGAAGCCCATACAGGGCTATGGTGAAAAAGGAAATATCTTCCGTTCAAAACTGGAAAGAAGCTTTCTGGGAAACTGCTCTGTGTTCTGTTAATTCATCTCACAGGGTTACATCTTTCCCTTCAAGAAGCCTTTCGCTAAGGCTGTTCTTGTGGAATGGGAAAAGGGATATTTGGAAGCCCATAGAGGGCTATGGTGAAAAAGGAAATATCTTCCGTTCAAAACTGGAAAGAAGCTTTCTGAGAAACTGCTCTGTGTTCTGTTAATTCATCTCACAGAGTTACATCTTTCAATTCAAGAAGCCTTTCGCTAAGGCTGTTCTTGTGGAATTGGCAAAGGGATATTTGGCAGCCCATAGAGGACTATGGTGAAAAAGGAAATATCCTCCGTTGAAAACTGGAATCTTTCTGAGAAACTGCTCTGTGTTCTGTTAATTCATCTCACAAAGTTACATCTTTCCCTTCAAGAAGCCTTTCGCTAAGGCTGTTCTTGTGGAATTGGCAAAGGGATATTTGGAAGCCCATAGAGGGCTATGGTGAAAAAGGAAATATCTTCCGTTCAAAACTGGAAAGAAGCTTTCTGAGAAACTGCTCTGTGTTCTGTTAATTCATCTCACAGAGTTACATCTTTCCCTTCAAGAAGCCTTTCGCTAAGGCTGTTCTTGTGGAATTGGAAATGGGATATTTGGAAGCCCATAGAGGGCTATGGTGAAAAAGGAAATATCTTCCGTTCAAAACTGGAAAGAAGCTTTCTGAGAAACTGCTCTGTGTTCTGTTAATTCATCTCACAGAGTTAAATCTTTCCCTTCAAGAAGCCTTTCGCTAAGGCTGTTCTTGTGGAATTGGCAAAGGGATATTTGGAAGCCCATAGAGGGCTATGGTGAAAAAGGAAATATCTTCCGTTCAAAATTGGAAAGAAGGTTTCTGAGAAACTGCTCTGTGTTCTGTTAATTCATCTCACAGAGTTACATCTTTCAATTCAAGAAGCCTTTCGCTAAGGCTGTTCTTGTGGAATTGGCAAAGGGATATTTGGCAGCGCATAGAGGGCTATGGTGAAAAAGGAAATATCCTCCGTTGAAAACTGGAATCTTTCTGAGAAACTGCTCTGTGTTCTGTTAATTCATCTCACAGAGTTACATCTTTCCCTTCAAGAAGCCTTTCGCTAAGGCTGTTCTTGTGGAATTGGCAAAGGGATATTTGAAGCCCATAGAGGGCTATGGTGAAAAAGGAAATATCTTCCGTTCAAAACTGGAAAGAAGCTTTCTGAGAAACTGCTCTGTGTTCTGTTAATTCATCTCACACAGTTACATCTTTCCCTTCAAGAAGCCTTTCGCTAAGTCTGTTCTTGTGGAATTGGCAAAGGGATATTTGGAAGCCTATAGAGGGCTACGGTGAAAAAGGAAATATCTTCCTTTCAAAACTGGAAAGAAGCTTTCTGAGAAACTGTTCTATGTTCTGTTAATTCATCTCACAGAATTACATCTTTCCCTTCAAGAAGCCTTTCGCTAAGGCTGTTCTTGTGGAATTGGCAAAGGGATATTTGGAAGCCCATAGAGGGCTGTGGTGAAAAAGGAAATATCTTCCGTTCAAAACTGGAAAGAAGCTTTCTGAGAAACTGCTCTGCGTTCTGTTAATTCATCTCACAGAGTTACATCTTTCCCTTCAAGAAGCCTTTCGCTAAGGCTGTTCTTGTGGAATTGACAAAGGGATATTTGGAAGCCCATAGAGGGCTACGGTGAAAAAGGAAATATCTTCCGTTGAAAACTGGAAAGAAGCTTTCTGAGACACTGCTCTGTGTTCTGTTAATTCATCTCACAGAGTTACATCTTTCCCTTCAAGAAGCCTTTCGCTAAGGCTGTTCTTGTGGAATTGGCAACGGGATATTTGGAACCCCATAGACGGCTATGGTGAAAAAGGAAATATCTTCCGTTCAAAACTGGAAAGAAGCTTTCTGAGAAACTGCTCTGTGTTCTGTTAATTCATCTCCCAGAGTTACATCTTTCTCTTCAAGAAGCCTTTCGCTAAGGCTGTTCTTGTGGTATTGGCAAAGGGATATTTGGAAGCCCATAGAGGGCTATGGTGAAAAAGGAAATATCTTCCGTTCAAAACTGGAAAGAAGCTTTCTGAGAAACTGCCCTGTGTTCTGTTAATTCATGTCACAGAGTTACATCTTTCCCTTCTAGAAGCCTTTCGCTAAGGCTGTTCTTGTGGAATTGGCAAAGGGATATTTGGAAGCCCATAGAGGGCTATGGTGAAAAAGGAAATATCTTCCGTTCAAAACTGGAAAGAAGCTTTCTGAGAAACTGCTCTGTGTTCTGTTAATTCATCTCACAGAGTTACATCTTTCCCTTCAAGAAGCCTTTCGCTAAGGCTGTTCTTGTGGAATTGGCAAAGGGATATTTGGAAGCCCATAGAGGGCTATGGTGAAAAAGGAAATATCTTCCGTTCAAAACTGGAAAGAAGCTTTCTGAGAAACTGCTCTGTGTTCTGTTAATTCATCTCACAGAGTTACATCTTTCCCTTCAAGAAGTCTTTCGCTAAGGCTGTTCTTGTGGAATTGGCAAAGGGATATTTGGAAGCCCATAGAGGGCTATGGTGAAAAAGGAAATATCTTCCGTTCAAAACTGGAAAGAAGCTTTCTGAGAAACTGCTCTGTGTTCTGTTAATTCATCTAACAGAGTTACATCTTTCCCTTCAGGAAGCCTTTCGCTAAGGCTGTTCTTGTGGAATTGGCGACGGGATATTTGGAAGCCCATAGAGGGCTATGGTGAAAAAGGAAATATCTTCCGTTCAAAACTGGAAAGAAGCTTTCTGAGAAACTGCTCTATGTTCTGTTAATTCATCTCACAGAGTTACATCTTTCCCCTCAAGAAGCCTTTCGCTAAGGCTGTTGTTATGGAATTGGCAAAGGGATATTTCGAAGCCTATAGATGGCTATGGTGAAAAAGGAAATATCTTCCGTTCAAAACTGGAAAGAAGCTTTCTGAGAAACTGCTCTGTGTTCTGTTAATTCATCTCACAGAGTTACATCTTTCCCTTCAAGAAGCCTTTCGCTAAGGCTGTTCTTGTGGAATTGGCAAAGGGATATTTGGAAGCCCATAGAGGGCTATGGTGAAAAAGGAAATATCTTCCGTTCAAAACTGGAAAGAAGCTTTCTGAGAAACTGCTCTGTGTTCTGTTAATTCATCTCACATAGTTACATCTTTCCCTTCAAGAAGCCTTTCGCTAAGGCTGTTCTTGTGGAATTGGCAAAGGGATATTTGGAAGCCCATAGAGGGCTACGGTGAAAAAGGAAATATCTTCCGTTCAAAAGTGGAAAGAAGCTTTCTGAGAAACTGCTCTGTGTTCTGTAACTCATCTCACAGAGTTACATCTTTCCCTTCAAGAAGCCTTTCGCTAAGGCTGTTCTTGTGGAATTGGCAAAGGGATATTTGGAAGCCCATAGAGGGCTATGGTGAAAAAGGAAATATCTTCCGTTGAAAACTGGAAAGAAGCTTTCTGAGAAACTGCTCTGGGTTCTGTTAATTCATCTCACAGAGTTACATCTTTACCTTCAGGAAGCCTTTCGCTAAGGCTGTTCTTGTGGAATTGGCGACGGTATATTTGGAAGCCCATAGAGGGCTATGGTGAAAAAGGAAATATCTTCCGTTCAAAACTGGAAAGAAGCTTTCTGAGAAACTGCTCTATGTTCTGTTAATTCATCTCACAGAGTTACATCTTTCCCTTCAAGAAGCCTTTCGCTAAGGCTGTTCTTGTGGAATTGGCAAAGGGATATTTGGCAGCCCATAGAGGGCTATGGTGAAAAAGGAAATATCCTCCGTTGAAAACTGGAATCTTTCTGAGAAACTGCTCTGTGTTCTGTTAATTCATCTCACAAAGTTACATCTTTCCCTTCAAGAAGCCTTTCGCTAAGGCTGTTCTTGTGGAATTGGCAAAGGGATATTTGGAAGCCCATAGAGGGCTATGGTGAAAAAGGAAATATCTTCCGTTCAAAACTGGAAAGAAGCTTTCTGAGAAACTGCTCTGTGTTCTGTTAATCCATCTCACAGAGTTACATCTTTCCCTTCAAGAAGCCTTTCGCTAAGGCTGTTCTTGTGGAATTGGAAATGGGATATTTGGAAGCCCATAGAGGGCTATGGTGAAAAAGGAAATATCTTCCGTTCAAAACTGGAAAGAAGCTTTCTGAGAAACTGCTCTGTGTTCTGTTAATTCATCTCACAGAGTTAAATCTTTCCCTTCAAGAAGCCTTTCGCTAAGGCTGTTCTTGTGGAATTGGCAACGGGATATTTGGAAGCCCATAGAGGGCTATGGTGAAAAAGGAAATATCTTCCGTTCAAAACTGGAAAGAAGCTTTCTGAGAAACTGCTCTGTGTTCTGTTAATTCATCTCACAGGGTTACATCTTTCAATTCAAGAAGCCTTTCGCTAAGGCTGTTCTTGTGGAATAGGCAAAGGGATATTTGGAATCCCATAGAGGGCTATGGTGAAAAAGGAAATATCTTCCGTTCAAAACTAGAAAGAAGCTTTCTGAGAAACTGCTCTGTGTTCTGTAAATTCATCTCACAGAGTTACATCTTTCCCTTCAAGAAGCCTTTCGCTAAGGCTGTTCTTGTGGAATTGGCAAAGGGATATTTGGCAGCGCATAGAGGGCTATGGTGAAAAAGGAAATATCCTCCGTTGAAAACTGGAATCTTTCTGAGAGACTGCTCTGTGTTCTGTTAATTCATCTCACAGAGTTACATCTTTCCCTTCAAGAAGCCTTTCGCTAAGGCTGTTCTTGTGGAATTGGCAAAGGGATATTTGGAAGCCCATAGAGGGCTATGGTGAAAAAGGAAATATCTTCCGTTCAAAACTGGAAAGAAGCTTTCTGAGAAACTGCTCTGTGTTCTGTTAATTCATCTCACACAGTTACATCTTTCCCTTCAAGAAGCCTTTCGCTAAGGCTGTTCTTGTGGAATTGGCAAAGGGATATTTGGAAGCCTATAGAGGGCTACGGTGAAAAAGGAAATATCTTCCTTTCAAAACTGGAAAGAAGCTTTCTGAGAAACTGTTCTATGTTCTGTTAATTCATCTCACAGAATTACATCTTTCCCTTCAAGAAGCCTTTCGCTAAGGCTGTTCTTGTGGAATTGGCAAAGGGATATTTGGAAGCCCATAGAGGGCTATGGTGAAAAAGGAACTATCTTCCGTTCAAAACTGGAAACAAGCTTTCTGAGAAACTGCTCTGCGTTCTGTTAATTCATCTCACAGAGTTACATCTTTCCCTTCAAGAAGCCTTTCGCTAAGGCTGTTCTTGTGGAATTGGCAAAGGGATATTTGGAAGCCCATAGAGGGCTACGGTGAAAAAGGAAATATCTTCCGTTGAAAACTGGAAAGAAGCTTTCTGAGACACTGCTCTGTGTTCTGTTAATTCATCCCACAGAGTTACATCTTTCCCTTCAAGAAGCCTTTCGCTAAGGCTGTTCTTGTGGAATTGGCAACGGGATATTTGGAAGCCCATAGAGGGCTATGGTGAAAAAGGAAATATCTTCCGTTCAAAACTGGAAAGAAGCTTTCTGAGAAACTGCTCTGTGTTCTGTTAATTCATCTCCCAGAGTTACATCTTTCCCTTCAAGAAGCCTTTCGCTAAGGCTGTTCTTGTGGAATTGGCAAAGGGATATTTGGAAGCCCATAGAGGGCTATGGTGAAAAAGGAAATATCTTCCGTTCAAAACTGGAAAGAAGCTTTCTGAGAAACTGCTCTGTGTTCTGTTAATTCATCTCACAGAGTTACATCTTTCCCTTCAAGAAGCCTTTCCCTAAGGCTGTTCTTGTGGAATTGGCAAAGGGATATTTGGAAGCCCATAGAGAGCTATGGTGAAAAAGGAAATATCTTCCGTTCAAAACTGGAAGGAAGCTTTCTGAGAAACTGCTCTGTGTTCTGTTAATTCATCTCACAGAGTTACATCTCTCCCTTCAAGAAGCCTTTCGCTAAGGCTGTTCTTGTGGAATTGGCAAAGGGATATTTGGAAGCCCATAGAGGGCTATGGTGAAAAAGGAAATATCTTCCGTTCAAAACTGGAAAGAAGCTTTCTGAGAAACTGTTCTGTGTTCTGTTAATTCATCTCACAGAGTTACATCTTTCCCTTCAAGAAGCCTTTCGCTAAAGCTGTTCTTGTGGAATTGGCAAAGGGATATTTGGAAGCCCATAAAGGGCTATGGTGAAAAAGGAAATATCTTCCGTTCAAAACTGGAAAGAAGCTTTCTGAGAAACTGCTCTGTGTTCAGTTAATTCATCTCACAGAATTACATCTTTCCCTTCAAGAAGCCTTTCGCTAAGGCTGTTCTTGTAGAATTGGCAAAGGGATATTTGGAAGCCCATAGAGGGCTATGGTGAAAAAGGAAATATCTTCCGTTCAAAACTGGAAAGAAGCTTTCTGAGAAACTGCTCTGTGTTCTGTTAATTCATTTCACAGAGTTACATCTTTCCCTTCAAGAAGCCTTTCGCTAAGGCTGTTCTTGTGGAATTAGCAAAGGGATATTTGGAAGCCCATAGAGGGCTATGGTGAAAAAGGAAATATCTTCCGTTCAAAACTGGAAAGAAGCTTTCTGAGAAACTGCTCTGTGTTCTGTAACTCATCTCACAGAGTTACATCTTTCCCTTCAAGAAGCCTTTCGCTAAGGCTGTTCTTGTGGAATTGGCAAAGGGATATTTGGAAGCCCATAGAGGGCTATGGTGAAAAAGGAAATATCTTCCGTTCAAAACTGGAAAGAAGCTTTGTGAGAAACTGCTCTGTGTTCCGTTTATTCATCTCACAGAGTTACATCTTTCCCTTCAAGAAGCCTTTCGCTAAGGCTGTTCTTGTGGAATTGGCAAAGGGATATTTGGAAGCCCATAGAGGGCTATGGTGAAAAAGGAAATATCTTCCGTTCAAAACTGGAAAGAAGCTTTCTGAGAAACTGCTCTATGTTCTGTTAATTCATCTCACAGAGTTACATCTTTCCCTTCAAGAAGCCTTTCGCTAAGGCTGTTGTTATGGAATTGGCAAAGGGATATTTCGAAGCCTATAGATGGCTATGGTGAAAAAGGAAATATCTTCCGTTCAAAACTGGAAAGAAGCTTTCTGAGAAACTGCTCTGTGTTCTGTTAATTCATCTCACAGAGTTACATCTTTCCCTTCAAGAAGCCTTTCGCTAAGGCTGTTCTTGTGGAATTGGCAAAGGGATATTTGGAAGCCCATAGAGGGCTATGGTGAAAAAGGAAATATCTTCCGTTCAAAACTGGAAAGAAGCTTTCTGAGAAACTGCTCTGTGTTCTGTTAATTCATCTCACTTAGTTACATCTTTCCCTTCAAGAAGCCTTTCGCTAAGGCTGTTCTTGTGGAATTGGCAAAGGGATATTTGGAAGCCCATAGAGGGCTACGGTGAAAAAGGAAATATCTTCCGTTCAAAAGTGGAAAGAAGCTTTCTTGGAAACTGCTCTGTGTTCTGTTAATTCATCTCACAGAGTTACATCTTTCCCTTCAAGAAGCCTTTCGCTAAGGCTGTTCTTCTGGAATTGGCAAAGGGATATTTGGAAGCCCATAGAGGGCTATGGTGAAAAAGGAAATATCTTCCGTTGAAAACTGGAAAGAAGCTTTCTGAGAAACTGCTCTGGGTTCTGTTAATTCATCTCACAGAGTTACATCTTTACCTTCAGGAAGCCTTTCGCTAAGGCTGTTCTTGTGGAATTGGCGACGGTATATTTGGAAGCCCATAGAGGGCTATGGTGAAAAAGGAAATATCTTCCGTTCAAAACTGGAAAGAAGCTTTCTGAGAAACTGCTCTATGTTCTGTTAATTCATCTCACAGAGTTACATCTTTCCCTTCAAGAAGCCTTTCGCTAAGGCTGTTGTTATGGAATTGGCAAAGGGATATTTGGAAGCCTATAGATGGCTATGTTGAAAAAGGAAATATCTTCCGTTCAAAACTGGAAAGAAGCTTTCTGAGAAACTGCTCTGTGTTCTGTTAATTCATCTCACAGAGTTACATCTTTCCCTTCAAGAAGCCTTTCGCTAAGGCTGTTGTTGTGGAATGGGCAAAGGGATATTTGGAAGCCCATAGAGGGCTATGGTGAAAAAGGAAATATCTTCCGTTCAAAACTGGAAAGAAGTTTTCTGAGAGACTGCTCTGTGTTCTGTTAATTCATCTCACAGAGTTACATCTTTCCCTTCAAGAATCCTTTCGCTAAGGCTGTTCTTGTGGAATTGGCAAAGGAATATTTGGCAGCGCATAGAGGGCTATGGTGAAAAAGGAAATATCATCCGTTGAAAACTGGAAAGAAGCTTTCTGAGAAACTGCTCTGTGTTCTGTTAATTCATCTCACAGAGTTACATCTTTCCCTTCAAGAAGCCTTTCGCTAAGGCTGTTCTTGTGGAATTGGCAAAGGGATATTTGGAAGCCCATAGAGGGCTATGGTGAAAAAGGAAATATCTTCCGTTCAAAACTGGAAAGAAGCTTTCTGAGAAACTGCTCTGTGTTCTGTTAATTCATCTCACAGAGTTACATCTTTCCCTTCAAGAAGCCTTTCGCTAAGGCTGTTCTTGTGGAATTGGAAAAGGGATATTTGGAAGCCCATAGAGGGCTATGGTGAAAAAGGAAATATCTTCCGTTCAAAACTGGAAAGAAGCTTTCTGAGAAACTGCTCTGTGTTCTGTTAATTCATCTCACACAGTTACATCTTTCCCTTCAAGAAGCCTTTCGCTAAGGCTGTTCTTGTGGAATTGGCAACGGGATATTTGGAAGCCCATAGAGGGCTATGGTGAAAAAGGAAATATCTTCCGTTCAAAACTGGAAAGAAGCTTTCTGAGAAACTGCTCTGTGTTCTGTTAATTCATCTCACAGGGTTACATCTTTCCCTTCAAGAAGCCTTTCGCTAAGGCTGTTCTTGTGGAATGGGCAAAGGGATATTTGGAAGCCCATAGAGGGCTATGGTGAAAAAGGAAATATCTTCCGTTCAAAACTTGAAAGAAGCTTTCTGAGAAACTGCTCTGTGTTCTGTTAATTCATCTCACAGAGTTACATCTTTCCCTTCAGGAAGCCTTTCCCTAAGGCTGTTCTTGTGGAATTGGCAAAGGGATATTTGGAAGCCCATAGAGGGCTACGGTGAAAAAGGAAATATCTTCCGTTCAAAACTGGAAGGAAGCTTTCTGAGAAACTGCTCTGTGTTCTGTTAATTCATCTCACAGAGTTACATCTTTCCCTTCAAGAAGCCTTTCGCTAAGGCTGTTCTTGTGGAATTGGCAAAGGGATATTTGGAAGCCCATAGAGGGCTATGGTGAAAAAGGAAATATCTTCCGTTCAAAACTGGAAAGAAGCTTTCTGAGAAACTGCTCTGTGTTCTGTTAATTCATCTCACAGAGTTACATCTTTCCCTTCAAGAAGCCTTTCGCTAAGGCTGTTCTTGTGGAATTGGCAAAGGGATATTTGGAAGCCCATAGAGGGCTATGGTGAAAAAGGAAATATCTTCCGTTCAAAAGTGGAAAGAAGCTTTCTGAGAAACTGCTCTGTGTTCTGTTAATTCATCTCACAGAGTTACATCTTTCCCTTCAAGAAGCCTTTCGCTAAGGCTGTTCTTGTGGAATTGGCAAAGGGATATTTGGAAGCCCATAGAGGGCTATGGTGAAAAAGGAAATATCTTCCGTTGAAAACTGGAAAGAAGCTTTCTGAGAAACTGCTCTGTGTTCTGTTAATTCATCTCACAGAGTTACATCTTTCCCTTCAAGAAGCCTTTCGCTAAGGCTGTTCTTGTGGAATTGGCAAAGGGATATTTGGAAGCCCATAGAGGGCTATGGTGAAAAAGGAAATATCTTCCGTTCAAAACTGGAAAGAAGCTTTCTGAGAAACTGCTCTGTGTTCTGTTAATTCATCTCACAGAGTTACATCTTTCCCTTCAAGAAGCCTTTCGCTAAGGCTGTTCTTGTGGAATTGGCAAAGGGATATTTGGAAGCCCATAGAGGGCTATGGTGAAAAAGGAAATATCTTCCGTTCAAAACTGGAAAGAAGCTTTCTGAGAAACTGCTCTGTGTTCTGTTAATTCATCTCACAGAGTTACATCTTTCCCTTCAAGAAGCCTTTCGCTAAGGCTGTTCTTGTGGAATTGGCAAAGGTATATTTGGAAGCCCATACAGGGCTATGGTGAAAAAGGAAATATCTTCCGTTCAAAACTGGAAAGAAGCTTTCTGAGAAACTGCTCTGTGTTCTGTTAATTCATCTCACAGGGTTACATCTTTCCCTTCAAGAAGCCTTTCGCTAAGGCTGTTCTTGTGGAATGGGAAAAGGGATATTTGGAAGCCCATAGAGGGCTATGGTGAAAAAGGAAATATCTTCCGTTCAAAACTGGAAAGAAGCTTTCTGAGAAACTGCTCTGTGTTCTGTTAATTCATCTCACAGAGTTACATCTTTCAATTCAAGAAGCCTTTCGCTAAGGCTGTTCTTGTGGAATTGGCAAAGGGATATTTGGCAGCCCATAGAGGGCTATGGTGAAAAAGGAAATATCCTCCGTTGAAAACTGGAATCTTTCTGAGAAACTGCTCTGTGTTCTGTTAATTCATCTCACAAAGTTACATCTTTCCCTTCAAGAAGCCTTTCGCTAAGGCTGTTCTTGTGGAATTGGCAAAGGGATATTTGGAAGCCCATAGAGGGCTATGGTGAAAAAGGAAATATCTTCCGTTCAAAACTGGAAAGAAGCTTTCTGAGAAACTGCTCTGTGTTCTGTTAATTCATCTCACAGAGTTACATCTTTCCCTTCAAGAAGCCTTTCGCTAAGGCTGTTCTTGTGGAATTGGAAATGGGATATTTGGAAGCCCTTAGAGGGCTATGGTGAAAAAGGAAATATCTTCCGTTCAAAACTGGAAAGAAGCTTTCTGAGAAACTGCTCTGTGTTCTGTTAATTCATCTCACAGAGTTAAATCTTTCCCTTCAAGAAGCCTTTCGCTAAGGCTGTTCTTGTGGAATTGGCAACGGGATATTTGGAAGCCCATAGAGGGCTATGGTGAAAAAGGAAATATCTTCCGTTCAAAACTGGAAAGAAGCTTTCTGAGAAACTGCTCTGTGTTCTGTTAATTCATCTCACAGAGTTACATCTTTCCCTTCAAGAAGCCTTTCGCTAAGGCTGTTCTTGTGGAATTGGCAAAAGGATATTTGGAAGCCCATAGAGGGCTATGGTGAAAAAGGAAATATCTTCCGTTCAAAACTGGAAAGAAGCTTTCTGAGAAACTGCTCTGTGTTCTGTTAATTCATCTCACAGAGTTACATCTTTCCCTTCAAGAAGCCTTTCGCTAAGGCTGTTCTTGTGGAATTGGAAAAGGGATATTTGGAAGCCCATAGAGGGCTATGGTGAAAAAGGAAATATCTTCCCTTCAAAACTGGAAAGAAGCTTTCTGAGAAACTGCTCTGTGTTCTGTTAATTCATCTCACAGAGTTAAATCTTTCCCTTCAAGAAGCCTTTCGCTAAGGCTGTTCTTGTGGAATTGGCAACGGGATATTTGGAAGCCCATAGAGGGCTATGGTGAAAAAGGAAATATCTTCCGTTCAAAACTGGAAGGAAGCTTTCTGAGAAACTGCTCTGTGTTCTGTTAATTCATCTCACAGGGTTACATCTTTCAATTCAAGAAGCCTTTCGCTAAGGCTGTTCTTGTGGAATTGGCAAAGGGATATTTGGCAGCGCATAGAGGGCTATGGTGAAAAAGGAAATATCCTCCGTTGAAAACTGGAATCTTTCTGAGAAACTGCTCTGTGTTCTGTTAATTCATCTCACAGAGTTACATCTTTCCCTTCAAGAAGCCTTTCGCTAAGGCTGTTCTTGTGGAATTGGCAAAGGGATATTTGGAAGCCCATAGAGGGCTATGGTGAAAAAGAAAATATCTTCCGTTCAAAACTGGAAAGAAGCTTTCTGAGAAACTGCTCTGTGTTCTGTTAATTCATCTCACACAGTTACATCTTTCCCTTCAAGAAGCCTTTCGCTAAGGCTGTTCTTGTGGAATTGGCAAAGGGATATTTGGAAGCCTATAGAGGGCTACGGTGAAAAAGGAAATATCTTCCTTTCAAAACTGGAAAGAAGCTTTCTGAGAAACTGTTCTATGTTCTGTTAATTCATCTCACAGAATTACATCTTTCCCTTCAAGAAGCCTTTCGCTAAGGCTGTTCTTGTGGAATTGGCAAAGGGATATTTGGAAGCCCATAGAGGGCTATGGTGAAAAAGGAAATATCTTCCGTTCAAAACTGGAAAGAAGCTTTCTGAGAAACTGCTCTGCGTTCTGTTAATTCATCTAACAGAGTTACATCTTTCCCTTCAAGAAGCCTTTCGCTAAGGCTGTTCTTGTGGAATTGGCAAAGGGATATTTGGAAGCCCATAGAGGGGTACGGTGAAAAAGGAAATATCTTCCGTTGAAAACTGGAAAGAAGCTTTCTGAGACACTGCTCTGTGTTCTGTTAATTCATCTCACAGAGTTACATCTTTCCCTTCAAGAAGCCTTTCGCTAAGGCTGTTCTTGTGGAATTGGCAACGGGATATTTGGAAGCCCATAGAGGGCTATGGTGAAAAAGGAAATATCTTCCGTTCAAAACTGGAAAGAAGCTTTCTGAGAAACTGCTCTGTGTTCTGTTAATTCATCTCCCAGAGTTACATCTTTCCCTTCAAGAAGGCTTTCGCTAAGGCTGTTCTTGTGGAATTGGCAAAGGGATATTTGGAAGCCCATAGAGGGCTATGGTGAAAAAGGAAATATCTTCCGTTCAAAACTGGAAAGAAGCTTTCTGAGAAACTGCTCTGTGTTCTGTTAATTCATCTCACAGAGTTACATCTTTCCCTTCAAGAAGCCTTTCCCTAAGGCTGTTCTTGTGGAATTGGCAAAGGGATATTTGGAAGCCCATAGAGAGCTATGGTGAAAAAGGAAATATCTTCCGTTCAAAACTGGAAGGAAGCTTTCTGAGAAACTGCTCTGTGTTCTGTTAATTCATCTCACAGAGTTACATCTTTCCCTTCAAGAAGCCTTTCGCTAAGGCTGTTCTTGTGGAATTGGCAAAGGGATATTTGGAAGCCCATAGAGGGCTATGGTGAAAAAGGAAATATCTTCCGTTCAAAACTGGAAAGAAGCTTTCTGAGAAACTGCTCTGTGTTCTGTTAATTCATCTCACAGAGTTACATCTTTCCCTTCAAGAAGCCTTTCGCTAAAGCTGTTCTTGTGGAATTGGCAAAGGGATATTTGGAAGCCCATAGAGGGCTATGGTGAAAAAGGAAATATCTTCCGTTCAAAACTGGAAAGAAGCTTTCTGAGAAACTGCTCTGTGTTCAGTTAATTCATCTCACAGAGTTACATCTTTCCCTTCAAGAAGCCTTTCGCTAAGGCTGTTCTTGTAGAATTGGCAAAGGGATATTTGGAAGCCCATAGAGGGCTATGGTGAAAAAGGAAATATCTTCCGTTCAAAACTGGAAAGAAGCTTTCTGAGAAACTGCTCTGTGTTCTGTTAATTCATTTCACAGAGTTACATCTTTCCCTTCAAGAAGCCTTTCGCTAAGGCTGTTCTTGTGGAATTAGCAAAGGGATATTTGGAAGCCCATAGAGGGCTATGGTGAAAAAGGAAATATCTTCCGTTCAAAACTGGAAAGAAGCTTTCTGAGAAACTGCTCTGTGTTCTGTAACTCATCTCACAGAGTTACATCTTTCCCTTCAAGAAGCCTTTCGCTAAGGCTGTTCTTGTGGAATTGGCAAAGGGATATTTGGAAACCCATAGAGGGCTATGGTGAAAAAGGAAATATCTTCCGTTCAAAACTGGAAAGAAGCTTTGTGAGAAACTGCTCTGTGTTCCGTTTATTCATCTCACAGAGTTACATCTTTCCCTTCAAGAAGCCTTTCGCTAAGGCTGTTCTTGTGGAATTGGCAACGGGATATTTGGAAGCCCATAGAGGGCTATGGTGAAAAAGGAAATATCTTCCGTTCAAAACTGGAAAGAAGCTTTCTGAGAAACTGCTCTGTGTTCTGTTAATTCATTTCACAGAGTTACATCTTTCCCTTCAAGAAGCCTTTCGCTAAGGCTGTTCTTGTGGAATTAGCAAAGGGATATTTGGAAGCCCATAGAGGGCTATGGTGAAAAAGGAAATATCTTCCGTTCAAAACTGGAAAGAAGCTTTCTGAAAAACTGCTCTGTGTTCTGTAACTCATCTCACAGAGTTACATCTTTCCCTTCAAGAAGCCTTTCGCTAAGGCTGTTCTTGTGGAATTGGCAAAGGGATATTTGGAAGCCCATAGAGGGCTATGGTGAAAAAGGAAATATCTTCCGTTCAAAACTGGAAAGAAGCTTTGTGAGAAACTGCTCTGTGTTCCGTTTATTCATCTCACAGAGTTACATCTTTCCCTTCAAGAAGCCTTTCGCTAAGGCTGTTCTTGTGGAATTGGCAAAGGGATATTTGGAAGCCCATAGAGGGCTATGGTGAAAAAGGAAATATCTTCCGTTCAAAACTGGAAAGAAGCTTTCTGAGAAACTGCTCTGTGTTCAGTTAGTTCATCTCACAGAGTTACATCTTTCCCTTCAGGAAGCCTTTCGCTAAGGCTGTTCTTGTGGAATTGGCAAAGGGATATTTGGAAGCCCATAGAGGGCTATGGTGAAAAAGGAAATATCTTCCGTTCAAAACTGGAAAGAAGCTTTCTGAGAAACTGCTCTGTGTTCTGTTAATTCATCTCACAGAGTTACATCTTTCCCTTCAAGAAGCCTTTCGCTAAGGCTGTTCTTGTGGAATTGGCAAAGGTATATTTGGAAGCCCATAGAGGGCTATGGTGAAAAAGGAAATATCTTCCGTTCAAAACTGGAAAGAAGCTTTCTGAGAAACTGCTCTGTGTTCTGTTAATTCATCTCACAGGGTTACATCTTTCCCTTCAAGAAGCCTTTCGCTAAGGCTGTTCTTGTGGAATGGGAAAAGGGATATTTGGAAGCCCATAGAGGGCTATGGTGAAAAAGGAAATATCTTCCCTTCAAAACTGGAAAGAAGCTTTCTGAGAAACTGCTCTGTGTTCTGTTAATTCATCTCACAGAGTTAAATCTTTCCCTTCAAGAAGCCTTTCGCTAAGGCTGTTCTTGTGGAATTGGCAACGGGATATTTGGAAGCCCATAGAGGGCTATGGTGAAAAAGGAAATATCTTCCGTTCAAAACTGGAAGGAAGCTTTCTGAGAAACTGCTCTGTGTTCTGTTAATTCATCTCACAGGGTTACATCTTTCCCTTCAAGAAGCCTTTCGCTAAGGCTGTTCTTGTGGAATGGGCAAAGGGATATTTGGAAGCCCATAGAGGGCTATGGTGAAAAAGGAAATATCTTCCGTTCAAAATTGGAAAGAAGGTTTCTGAGAAACTGCTCTGTGTTCTGTTAATTCATCTCACAGAGTTACATCTTTCAATTCAAGAAGCCTTTCGCTAAGGCTGTTCTTGTGGAATTGGCAAAGGGATATTTGGCAGCGCATAGAGGGCTATGGTGAAAAAGGAAATATCCTCCGTTGAAAACTGGAATCTTTCTGAGAAACTGCTCTGTGTTCTGTTAATTCATCTCACAGAGTTACATCTTTCCCTTCAAGAAGCCTTTCGCTAAGGCTGTTCTTGTGGAATTGGCAAAGGGATATTTGGAAGCCCATAGAGGGCTATGGTGAAAAAGAAAATATCATCCGTTCAAAACTGGAAAGAAGCTTTCTGAGAAACTGCTCTGTGTTCTGTTAATTCATCTCACACAGTTACATCTTTCCCTTCAAGAAGCGTTTCGCTAAGGCTGTTCTTGTGGAATTGGCAAAGGGATATTTGGAAGCCTATAGAGGGCTACGGTGAAAAAGGAAATATCTTCCTTTCAAAACTGGAAAGAAGCTTTCTGAGAAACTGTTCTATGTTCTGTTAATTCATCTCACAGAATTACATCTTTCCCTTCAAGAAGCCTTTCGCTAAGGCTGTTCTTGTGGAATTGGCAAAGGGATATTTGGAAGCCCATAGAGGGCTATGGTGAAAAAGGAAATATCTTCCGTTCAAAACTGGAAAGAAGCTTTCTGAGAAACTGCTCTGCGTTCTGTTAATTCATCTCACAGAGTTACATCTTTCCCTTCAAGAAGCCTTTCGCTAAGGCTGTTCTTGTGGAATTGGCAAAGGGATATTTGGAAGCCCATAGAGGGGTACGGTGAAAAAGGAAATATCTTCCGTTGAAAACTGGAAAGAAGCTTTCTGAGACACTGCTCTGTGTTCTGTTAATTCATCTCACAGAGTTACATCTTTCCCTTCAAGAAGCCTTTCGCTAAGGCTGTTCTTGTGGAATTGGCAACGGGATATTTGGAAGCCCATAGAGGGCTATGGTGAAAAAGGAAATATCTTCCGTTCAAAACTGGAAAGAAGCTTTCTGAGAAACTGCTCTGTGTTCTGTTAATTCATCTCCCAGAGTTACATCTTTCCCTTCAAGAAGGCTTTCGCTAAGGCTGTTCTTGTGGAATTGGCAAAGGGATATTTGGAAGCCCATAGAGGGCTATGGTGAAAAAGGAAATATCTTCCGTTCAAACCTGGAAAGAAGCTTTCTGAGAAACTGCTCTGTGTTCTGTTAATTCATCTCACAGAGTTACATCTTTCCCTTCAAGAAGCCTTTCCCTAAGGCTGTTCTTGTGGAATTGGCAAAGGGATATTTGGAAGCCCATAGAGAGCTATGGTGAAAAAGGAAATATCTTCCGTTCAAAACTGGAAGGAAGCTTTCTGAGAAACTGCTCTGTGTTCTGTTAATTCATCTCACAGAGTTACATCTTTCCCTTCAAGAAGCCTTTCGCTAAGGCTGTTCTTGTGGAATTGGCAAAGGGATATTTGGAAGCCCATAGAGGGGTATGGTGAAAAAGGAAATATCTTCCGTTCAAAACTGGAAAGAAGCTTTCTGAGAAACTGCTCTGTGTTCTGTTAATTCATCTCACAGAGTTACATCTTTCCCTTCAAGAAGCCTTTCGCTAAAGCTGTTCTTGTGGAATTGGCAAAGGGATATTTGGAAGCCCATAGAGGGCTATGGTGAAAAAGGAAATATCTTCCGTTCAAAACTGGAAAGAAGCTTTCTGAGAAACTGCTCTGTGTTCAGTTAATTCATCTCACAGAGTTACATCTTTCCCTTCAAGAAGCCTTTCGCTAAGGCTGTTCTTGTAGAATTGGCAAAGGGATATTTGGAAGCCCATAGAGGGCTATGGTGAAAAAGGAAATATCTTCCGTTCAAAACTGGAAAGAAGCTTTCTGAGAAACTGCTCTGTGTTCTGTTAATTCATTTCACAGAGTTACATCTTTCCCTTCAAGAAGCCTTTCGCTAAGGCTGTTCTTGTGGAATTAGCAAAGGGATATTTGGAAGCCCATAGAGGGCTATGGTGAAAAAGGAAATATCTTCCGTTCAAAACTGGAAAGAAGCTTTCTGAGAAACTGCTCTGTGTTCTGTAACTCATCTCACAGAGTTACATCTTTCCCTTCAAGAAGCCTTTCGCTAAGGCTGTTCTTGTGGAATTGGCAAAGGGATATTTGGAAACCCATAGAGGGCTATGGTGAAAAAGGAAATATCTTCCGTTCAAAACTGGAAAGAAGCTTTGTGAGAAACTGCTCTGTGTTCCGTTTATTCATCTCACAGAGTTACATCTTTCCCTTCAAGAAGCCTTTCGCTAAGGCTGTTCTTGTGGAATTGGCAAAGGGATATTTGGAAGCCCATAGAGGGCTATGGTGAAAAAGGAAATATCTTCCGTTCAAAACTGGAAAGAAGCTTTCTGAGAAACTGCTCTGTGTTCTGTTAATTCATTTCACAGAGTTACATCTTTCCCTTCAAGAAGCCTTTCGCTAAGGCTGTTCTTGTGGAATTAGCAAAGGGATATTTGGAAGCCCATAGAGGGCTATGGTGAAAAAGGAAATATCTTCCGTTCAAAACTGGAAAGAAGCTTTCTGAGAAACTGCTCTGTGTTCTGTAACTCATCTCACAGAGTTACATCTTTCCCTTCAAGAAGCCTTTCGCTAAGGCTGTTCTTGTGGAATTGGCAAAGGGATATTTGGAAGCCCATAGAGGGCTATGGTGAAAAAGGAAATATCTTCCGTTCAAAACTGGAAAGAAGCTTTGTGAGAAACTGCTCTGTGTTCCGTTTATTCATCTCACAGAGTTACATCTTTCCCTTCAAGAAGCCTTTCGCTAAGGCTGTTCTTGTGGAATTGGCAAAGGGATATTTGGAAGCCCATAGAGGGCTATGGTGAAAAAGGAAATATCTTCCGTTCAAAACTGGAAAGAAGCTTTCTGAGAAACTGCTCTGTGTTCAGTTAGTTCATCTCACAGAGTTACATCTTTCCCTTCAGGAAGCCTTTCGCTAAGGCTGTTCTTGTGGAATTGGCAAAGGGATATTTGGAAGCCCATAGAGGGCTATGGTGAAAAAGGAAATATCTTCCGTTCAAAACTGGAAAGAAGCTTTCTGAGAAACTGCTCTGTGTTCTGTTAATTCATCTCACAGAGTTACATCTTTCCCTTCAAGAAGCCTTTCGCTAAGGCTGTTCTTGTGGAATTGGCAAAGGTATATTTGGAAGCCCATACAGGGCTATGGTGAAAAAGGAAATATCTTCCGTTCAAAACTGGAAAGAAGCTTTCTGAGAAACTGCTCTGTGTTCTGTTAATTCATCTCACAGGGTTACATCTTTCCCTTCAAGAAGCCTTTCGCTAAGGCTGTTCTTGTGGAATGGGAAAAGGGATATTTGGAAGCCCATAGAGGGCTATGGTGAAAAAGGAAATATCTTCCGTTCAAAACTGGAAAGAAGCTTTCTGAGAAACTGCTCTGTGTTCTGTTAATTCATCTCACAGAGTTACATCTTTCAATTCAAGAAGCCTTTCGCTAAGGCTGTTCTTGTGGAATTGGCAAAGGGATATTTGGAAGCCCATAGAGGGCTATGGTGAAAAAGGAAATATCCTCCGTTGAAAACTGGAATCTTTCTGAGAAACTGCTCTGTGTTCTGTTAATTCATCTCACAGAGTTACATCTTTCCCTTCAAGAAGCCTTTCGCTAAGGCTGTTCTTGTGGAATTGGCAAAGGGATATTTGGAAGCCCATAGAGGGCTATGGTGAAAAAGGAAATATCTTCCGTTCAAAACTGGAAAGAAGCTTTCTGAGAAACTGCTCTGTGTTCTGTTAATTCATCTCACAGAGTTACATCTTTCCCTTCAAGAAGCCTTTCGCTAAGGCTGTTCTTGTGGAATTGGAAAAGGGATATTTGGAAGCCCATAGAGGGCTATGGTGAAAAAGGAAATATCTTCCCTTCAAAACTGGAAAGAAGCTTTCTGAGAAACTGCTCTGTGTTCTGTTAATTCATCTCACAGAGTTAAATCTTTCCCTTCAAGAAGCCTTTCGCTAAGGCTGTTCTTGTGGAATTGGCAACGGGATATTTGGAAGCCCATAGAGGGCTATGGTGAAAAAGGAAATATCTTCCGTTCAAAACTGGAAGGAAGCTTTCTGAGAAACTGCTCTGTGTTCTGTTAATTCATCTCACAGGGTTACATCTTTCCCTTCAAGAAGCCTTTCGCTAAGGCTGTTCTTGTGGAATGGGCAAAGGGATATTTGGAAGCCCATAGAGGGCTATGGTGAAAAAGGAAATATCTTCCGTTCAAAATTGGAAAGAAGGTTTCTGAGAAACTGCTCTGTGTTCTGTTAATTCATCTCACAGAGTTACATCTTTCAATTCAAGAAGCCTTTCGCTAAGGCTGTTCTTGTGGAATTGGCAAAGGGATATTTGGCAGCGCATAGAGGGCTATGGTGAAAAAGGAAATATCCTCCGTTGAAAACTGGAGTCTTTCTGAGAAACTGCTCTGTGTTCTGTTAATTCATCTCACAGAGTTACATCTTTCCCTTCAAGAAGCCTTTCGCTAAGGCTGTTCTTGTGGAATTGGCAAAGGGATATTTGGAAGCCCATAGAGGGCTATGGTGAAAAAGAAAATATCTTCCGTTCAAAACTGGAAAGAAGCTTTCTGAGAAACTGCTCTGTGTTCTGTTAATTCATCTCACACAGTTACATCTTTCCCTTCAAGAAGCCTTTCGCTAAGGCTGTTCTTGTGGAATTGGCAAAGGGATATTTGGAAGCCTATAGAGGGCTACGGTGAAAAAGGAAATATCTTCCTTTCAAAACTGGAAAGAAGCTTTCTGAGAAACTGTTCTATGTTCTGTTAATTCATCTCACAGAATTACATCTTTCCCTTCAAGAAGCCTTTCGCTAAGGCTGTTCTTGTGGAATTGGCAAAGGGATATTTGGAAGCCCATAGAGGGCTATGGTGAAAAAGGAAATATCTTCCGTTCAAAACTGGAAAGAAGCTTTCTGAGAAACTGCTCTGCGTTCTGTTAATTCATCTCACAGAGTTACATCTTTCCCTTCAAGAAGCCTTTCGCTAAGGCTGTTCTTGTGGAATTGGCAAAGGGATATTTGGAAGCCCATAGAGGGCTACGGTGAAAAAGGAAATATCTTCCGTTGAAAACTGGAAAGAAGCTTTCTGAGACACTGCTCTGTGTTCTGTTAATTCATCTCACAGAGTTACATCTTTCCCTTCAAGAAGCCTTTCGCTAAGGCTGTTCTTGTGGAATTGGCAACGGGATATTTGGAAGCCCATAGAGGGCTATGGTGAAAAAGGAAATATCTTCCGTTCAAAACTGGAAAGAAGCTTTCTGAGAAACTGCTCTGTGTTCTGTTAATTCATCTCCCAGAGTTACATCTTTCCCTTCAAGAAGGCTTTCGCTAAGGCTGTTCTTGTGGAATTGGCAAAGGGATATTTGGAAGCCCATAGAGGGCTATGGTGAAAAAGGAAATATCTTCCGTTCAAAACTGGAAGGAAGCTTTCTGAGAAACTGCTCTGTGTTCTGTTAATTCATCTCACAGGGTTACATCTTTCCCTTCAAGAAGCGTTTCGCTAAGGCTGTTCTTGTGGAATGGGCAAAGGGATATTTGGAAGCCCATAGAGGGCTATGGTGAAAAAGGAAATATCTTCCGTTCAAAATTGGAAAGAAGGTTTCTGAGAAACTGCTCTGTGTTCTGTTAATTCATCTCACAGAGTTACATCTTTCAATTCAAGAAGCCTTTCGCTAAGGCTGTTCTTGTGGAATTGGCAAAGGGATATTTGGCAGCGCATAGAGGGCTATGGTGAAAAAGGAAATATCCTCCGTTGAAAACTGGAATCTTTCTGAGAAACTGCTCTGTGTTCTGTTAATTCATCTCACAGAGTTACATCTTTCCCTTCAAGAAGCCTTTCGCTAAGGCTGTTCTTGTGGAATTGGCAAAGGGATATTTGGAAGCCCATAGAGGGCTATGGTGAAAAAGAAAATATCTTCCGTTCAAAACTGGAAAGAAGCTTTCTGAGAAACTGCTCTGTGTTCTGTTAATTCATCTCACACAGTTACATCTTTCCCTTCAAGAAGCCTTTCGCTAAGGCTGTTCTTGTGGAATTGGCAACGGGATATTTGGAAGCCCATAGAGGGCTATGGTGAAAAAGGAAATATCTTCCGTTCAAAACTGGAAAGAAGCTTTCTGAGAAACTGCTCTGTGTTCTGTTAATTCATCTCCCAGAGTTACATCTTTCCCTTCAAGAAGGCTTTCGCTAAGGCTGTTCTTGTGGAATTGGCAAAGGGATATTTGGAAGCCCATAGAGGGCTATGGTGAAAAAGGAAATATCTTCCGTTCAAAACTGGAAAGAAGCTTTCTGAGAAACTGCTCTGTGTTCTGTTAATTCATCTCACAGAGTTACATCTTTCCCTTCAAGAAGCCTTTCCCTAAGGCTGTTCTTGTGGAATTGGTAAAGGGATATTTGGAAGCCCATAGAGAGCTATGGTGAAAAAGGAAATACCTTCCGTTCAAAACTGGAAGGAAGCTTTCTGAGAAACTGCTCTGTGTTCTGTTAATTCATCTCACAGAGTTACATCTTTCCCTTCAAGAAGCCTTTCGCTAAGGCTGTTCTTGTGGAATTGGCAAAGGGATATTTGGAAGCCCATAGAGGGCTATGGTGAAAAAGGAAATATCTTCCGTTCAAAACTGGAAAGAAGCTTTCTGAGAAACTGCTCTGTGTTCTGTTAATTCATCTCACAGAGTTACATCTTTCCCTTCAAGAAGCCTTTCGATAAAGCTGTTCTTGTGGAATTGGCAAAGGGATATTTGGAAGCCCATAGAGGGCTATGGTGAAAAAGGAAATATCTTCCGTTCAAAACTGGAAAGAAGCTTTCTGAGAAACTGCTCTGTGTTCAGTTAATTCATCTCACAGAGTTACATCTTTCCCTTCAAGAAGCCTTTCGCTAAGGCTGTTCTTGTAGAATTGTCAAAGGGATATTTGGAAGCCCATAGAGGGCTATGGTGAAAAAGGAAATATCTTCCGTTCAAAACTGGAAAGAAGCTTTCTGAGAAACTGCTCTGTGTTCTGTTAATTCATTTCACAGAGTTACATCTTTCCCTTCAAGAAGCCTTTCGCTAAGGCTGTTCTTGTGGAATTAGCAAAGGGATATTTGGAAGCCCATAGAGGGCTATGGTGAAAAAGGAAATATCTTCCGTTCAAAACTGGAAAGAAGCTTTCTGAGAAACTGCTCTGTGTTCTGTAACTCATCTCACAGAGTTACATCTTTCCCTTCAAGAAGCCTTTCGCTAAGGCTGTTCTTGTGGAATTGGCAAAGGGATATTTGGAAGCCCATAGAGGGCAATGGTGAAAAAGGAAATATCTTCCGTTCAAAACTGGAAAGAAGCTTTGTGAGAAACTGCTCTGTGTTCCGTTTATTCATCTCACAGAGTTACATCTTTCCCTTCAAGAAGCCTTTCGCTAAGGCTGTTCTTGTGGAATTGGCAAAGGGATATTTGGAAGCCCATAGAGGGCTATGGTGAAAAAGGAAATATCTTCCGTTCAAAACTGGAAAGAAGCTTTCTGAGAAACTGCTCTGTGTTCAGTTAGTTCATCTCACAGAGTTACATCTTTCCCTTCAGGAAGCCTTTCGCTAAGGCTGTTCTTGTGGAATTGGCAAAGGGATATTTGGAAGCCCATAGAGGGCTATGGTGAAAAAGGAAATATCTTCCGTTCAAAACTGGAAAGAAGCTTTCTGAGAAACTGCTCTGTGTTCTGTTAATTCATCTCACAGAGTTACATCTTTCCCTTCAAGAAGCCTTTCGCTAAGGCTGTTCTTGTGGAATTGGCAAAGGTATATTTGGAAGCCCATACAGGGCTATGGTGAAAAAGGAAATATCTTCCGTTCAAAACTGGAAAGAAGCTTTCTGAGAAACTGCTCTGTGTTCTGTTAATTCATCTCACAGGGTTACATCTTTCCCTTCAAGAAGCCTTTCGCTAAGGCTGTTCTTGTGGAATGGGAAAAGGGATATTTGGAAGCCCATAGAGGGCTATGGTGAAAAAGGAAATATCTTCCGTTCAAAATTGGAAAGAAGGTTTCTGAGAAACTGCTCTGTGTTCTGTTAATTCATCTCACAGAGTTACATCTTTCAATTCAAGAAGCCTTTCGCTAAGGCTGTTCTTGTGGAATTGGCAAAGGGATATTTGGCAGCGCATAGAGGGCTATGGTGAAAAAGGAAATATCCTCCGTTGAAAACTGGAGTCTTTCTGAGAAACTGCTCTGTGTTCTGTTAATTCATCTCACAGAGTTACATCTTTCCCTTCAAGAAGCCTTTCGCTAAGGCTGTTCTTGTGGAATTGGCAAAGGGATATTTGGAAGCCCATAGAGGGCTATGGTGAAAAAGAAAATATCTTCCGTTCAAAACTGGAAAGAAGCTTTCTGAGAAACTGCTCTGTGTTCTGTTAATTCATCTCACACAGTTACATCTTTCCCTTCAAGAAGCCTTTCGCTAAGGCTGTTCTTGTGGAATTGGCAAAGGGATATTTGGAAGCCTATAGAGGGCTACGGTGAAAAAGGAAATATCTTCCTTTCAAAACTGGAAAGAAGCTTTCTGAGAAACTGTTCTATGTTCTGTTAATTCATCTCACAGAATTACATCTTTCCCTTCAAGAAGCCTTTCGCTAAGGCTGTTCTTGTGGAATTGGCAAAGGGATATTTGGAAGCCCATAGAGGGCTATGGTGAAAAAGGAAATATCTTCCGTTCAAAACTGGAAAGAAGCTTTCTGAGAAACTGCTCTGCGTTCTGTTAATTCATCTCACAGAGTTACATCTTTCCCTTCAAGAAGCCTTTCGCTAAGGCTGTTCTTGTGGAATTGGCAAAGGGATATTTGGAAGCCCATAGAGGGCTACGGTGAAAAAGGAAATATCTTCCGTTGAAAACTGGAAAGAAGCTTTCTGAGACACTGCTCTGTGTTCTGTTAATTCATCTCACAGAGTTACATCTTTCCCTTCAAGAAGCCTTTCGCTAAGGCTGTTCTTGTGGAATTGGCAACGGGATATTTGGAAGCCCATAGAGGGCTATGGTGAAAAAGGAAATATCTTCCGTTCAAAACTGGAAAGAAGCTTTCTGAGAAACTGCTCTGTGTTCTGTTAATTCATCTCCCAGAGTTACATCTTTCCCTTCAAGAAGGCTTTCGCTAAGGCTGTTCTTGTGGAATTGGCAAAGGGATATTTGGAAGCCCATAGAGGGCTATGGTGAAAAAGGAAATATCTTCCGTTCAAAACTGGAAAGAAGCTTTCTGAGAAACTGCTCTGTGTTCTGTTAATTCATCTCACAGAGTTACATCTTTCCCTTCAAGAAGCCTTTCGCTAAGGCTGTTCTTGTGGAATTGGCAAAGGTATATTTGGAAGCCCATACAGGGCTATGGTGAAAAAGGAAATATCTTCCGTTCAAAACTGGAAAGAAGCTTTCTGAGAAACTGCTCTGTGTTCTGTTAATTCATCTCACAGGGTTACATCTTTCCCTTCAAGAAGCCTTTCGCTAAGGCTGTTCTTGTGGAATGGGAAAAGGGATATTGGAAGCCCATAGAGGGCTATGGTGAAAAAGGAAATATCTTCCGTTCAAAACTGGAAAGAAGCTTTCTGAGAAACTGCTCTGTGTTCTGTTAATTCATCTCACAAAGTTACATCTTTCCCTTCAAGAAGCCTTTCGCTAAGGCTGTTCTTGTGGAATTGGCAAAGGGATATTTGGAAGCCCATAGAGGGCTATGGTGAAAAAGGAAATATCTTCCGTTCAAAACTGGAAAGAAGCTTTCTGAGAAACTGCTCTGTGTTCTGTTAATTCATCTCACAGGGTTACATCTTTCCCTTCAAGAAGCCTTTCGCTAAGGCTGTTCTTGTGGAATGGGCAAAGGGATATTTGGAAGCCCATAGAGGGCTATGGTGAAAAAGGAAATATCTTCCGTTCAAAATTGGAAAGAAGGTTTCTGAGAAACTGCTCTGTGTTCTGTTAATTCATCTCACAGAGTTACATCTTTCAATTCAAGAAGCCTTTCGCTAAGGCTGTTCTTGTGGAATTGGCAAAGGGATATTTGGCAGCGCATAGAGGGCTATGGTGAAAAAGGAAATATCCTCCGTTGAAAACTGGAATCTTTCTGAGAAACTGCTCTGTGTTCTGTTAATTCATCTCACAGAGTTACATCTTTCCCTTCAAGAAGCCTTTCGCTAAGGCTGTTCTTGTGGAATTGGCAAAGGGATATTTGGAAGCCCATAGAGGGCTATGGTGAAAAAGGAAATATCTTCCGTTCAAAACTGGAAAGAAGCTTTCTGAGAAACTGCTCTGTGTTCTGTTAATTCATCTCACACAGTTACATCTTTCCCTTCAAGAAGCCTTTCGCTAAGGCTGTTCTTGTGGAATTGTCAAAGGGATATTTGGAAGCCTATAGAGGGCTACGGTGAAAAAGGAAATATCTTCCTTTCAAAACTGGAAAGAAGCTTTCTGAGAAACTGTTCTATGTTCTGTTAATTCATCTCACAGAATTACATCTTTCCCTTCAAGAAGCCTTTCGCTAAGGCTGTTCTTGTGGAATTGGCAAAGGGATATTTGGAAGCCCATAGAGGGCTATGGTGAAAAAGGAAATATCTTCCGTTCAAAACTGGAAAGAAGCTTTCTGAGAAACTGCTCTGCGTTCTGTTAATTCATCTCACAGAGTTACATCTTTCCCTTTAAGAAGCCTTTCGCTAAGGCTGTTCTTGTGGAATTGGCAAAGGGATATTTGGAAGCCCATAGAGGGCTACGGTGAAAAAGGAAATATCTTCCGTTGAAAACTGGAAAGAAGCTTTCTGAGAAACTGCTCTGTGTTCTGTTAATTCATCTCCCAGAGTTACATCTTTCCCTTCAAGAAGCCTTTCGCTAAGGCTGTTCTTGTGGTATTGGCAAAGGGATATTTGGAAGCCCATAGAGGGCTATGGTGAAAAAGGAAATATCTTCCGTTCAAAACTGGAAAGAAGCTTTCTGAGAAACTGCCCTGTGTTCTGTTAATTCATGTCACAGAGTTACATCTTTCCCTTCTAGAAGCCTTTCGCTAAGGCTGTTCTTGTGGAATTGGCAAAGGGATATTTGGAAGCCCATAGAGGGCTATGGTGAAAAAGGAAATATCTTCCGTTCAAAACTGGAAAGAAGCTTTCTGAGAAACTGCTCTGTGTTCTGTTAATTCATCTCACAGAGTTACATCTTTCCGTTCAAGAAGCCTTTCGCTAAGGCTGTTGTTATGGAATTGGCAAAGGGATATTTGGAAGCCTATAGATGGCTATGGTGAAAAAGGAAATATCTTCCGTTCAAAACTGGAAAGAAGCTTTCTGAGAAACTGCTCTGTGTTCTGTTAATTCATCTCACAGAGTTACATCTTTCCCTTCAAGAAGCCTTTCGCTAAGGCTGTTGTTGTGGAATGGGCAAAGGGATATTTGGAAGCCCATAGAGGGCTATGGTGAAAAAGGAAATATCTTCCGTTCAAACTGGAAAGAAGTTTTCTGAGAGACTGCTCTGTGTTCTATTAATTCATCTCACAGAGTTACATCTTTCCCTTCAAGAAGCCTTTCGCTAAGGCTGTTCTTGTGGAATTGGCAAAGGGATATTTGGCAGCGCATAGAGGGCTATGGTGAAAAAGGAAATATCATCCGTTGAAAACTGGAAAGAAGCTTTCTGAGAAACTGCTCTGTGTTCTGTTAATTCATCTCACAGAGTTACATCTTTCCCTTCAAGAAGCCTTTCGCTAAGGCTGTTCTTGTGGAATTGGCAAAGGGATATTTGGAAGCCCATAGAGGGCTATGGTGAAAAAGGAAATATCTTCCGTTCAAAACTGGAAAGAAGCTTTCTGAGAAACTGCTCTGTGTTCTGTTAATTCATCTCACAGAGTTACATCTTTCCCTTCAAGAAGCCTTTCGCTAAGGCTGTTCTTGTGGAATTGGAAAAGGGATATTTGGAAGCCCATAGAGGGCTATGGTGAAAAAGGAAATATCTTCCGTTCAAAACTGGAAAGAAGCTTTCTGAGAAACTGCTCTGTGTTCTGTTAATTCATCTCACACAGTTACATCTTTCCCTTCAAGAAGCCTTTCGCTAAGGCTGTTCTTGTGGAATTGGCAACGGGATATTTGGAAGCCCATAGAGGGCTATGGTGAAAAAGGAAATATCTTCCGTTCAAAACTGGAAAGAAGCTTTCTGAGAAACTGCTCTGTGTTCTGTTAATTCATCTCACAGGGTTACATCTTTCCCTTCAAGAAGCCTTTCGCTAAGGCTGTTCTTGTGGAATGGGCAAAGGGATATTTGGAAGCCCATAGAGGGCTATGGTGAAAAAGGAAATATCTTCCGTTCAAAACTGGAAAGAAGGTTTCTGAGAAACTGCTCTGTGTTCTGTTAATTCATCTCACAGAGTTACATCTTTCAATTCAAGAAGCCTTTCGCTAAGGCTGTTCTTGTGGAATTGGCAAAGGGATATATGGCAGCGCATAGAGGGCTATGGTGAAAAAGGAAATATCATCCGTTGAAAACTGGAATCTTTCTGAGAAACTGCTCTGTGTTCTGTTAATTCATCTCACAGAGTTACATCTTTCCCTTCAAGAAGCCTTTCGCTAAGGCTGTTCTTGTGGTATTGGCAAAGGGATATTTGGAAGCCCATAGAGGGCTATGGTGAAAAAGGAAATATCTTCCGTTGAAAACTGGAAAAAAGCTTTCTGAGAAACTGCTCTGTGTTCTGTTAATTCATCTCACAGAGTTACATCTTTCCCTTCAAGAAGCCTTTCGCTAAGGCTGTTCTTGTGGAATTGGCAAAGGGATATTTGGAAGCCCATAGAGGGCTATGGTGAAAAAGGAAATATCTTCCGTTCAAAACTGGAAAGAAGCTTTCTGAGAAACTGCTCTGTGTTCTGTTAATTCATCTCACAGAGTTACATCTTTCCCTTCAAGAAGCCTTTCGCTAAGGCTGTTCTTGTGGAATTGGCAAAGGGATATTTGGAAGCCCATAGAGGGCTATGGTGAAAAAGGAAATATCTTCCGTTCAAAACTGGAAAGAAGCTTTCTGAGAAACTGCTCTGTGTTCTGTTAATTCATCTCACAGGGTTACATCTTTCCCTTCAAGAAGCCTTTCGCTAAGGCTGTTCTTGTGGAATGGGAAAAGGGATATTTGGAAGCCCATAGAGGGCTATGGTGAAAAAGGAAATATCTTCCGTTCAAAACTGGAAAGAAGCTTTCTGAGAAACTGCTCTGTGTTCTGTTAATTCATCTCACAGAGTTACATCTTTCAATTCAAGAAGCCTTTCGCTAAGGCTGTTCTTGTGGAATTGGCAAAGGGATATTTGGCAGCCCATAGAGGGCTATGGTGAAAAAGGAAATATCCTCCGTTGAAAACTGGAATCTTTCTGAGAAACTGCTCTGTGTTCTGTTAATTCATCTCACAAAGTTACATCTTTCCCTTCAAGAAGCCTTTCGCTAAGGCTGTTCTTGTGGAATTGGCAAAGGGATATTTGGAAGCCCATAGAGGGCTATGGTGAAAAAGGAAATATCTTCCGTTCAACACTGGAAAGAAGCTTTCTGAGAAACTGCTCTGTGTTCTGTTAATTCATCTCACAGAGTTACATCTTTCCCTTCAAGAAGCCTTTCGCTAAGGCTGTTCTTGTGGAATTGGAAATGGGATATTTGGAAGCCCATAGAGGGCTATGGTGAAAAAGGAAATATCTTCCGTTCAAAACTGGAAAGAAGCTTTCTGAGAAACTGCTCTGTGTTCTGTTAATTCATCTCACAGAGTTAAATCTTTCCCTTCAAGAAGCCTTTCGCTAAGGCTGTTCTTGTGGAATTGGCAACGGGATATTTGGAAGCCCATAGAGGGCTATGGTGAAAAAGGAAATATCTTCCGTTCAAAACTGGAAAGAAGCTTTCTGAGAAACTGCTCTGTGTTCTGTTAATTCATCTCACAGGGTTACATCTTTCCCTTCAAGAAGCCTTTCGCTAAGGCTGTTCTTGTGGAATGGGCAAAGGGATATTTGGAAGCCCATAGAGGGCTATGGTGAAAAAGGAAATATCTTCCGTTCAAAATTGGAAAGAAGGTTTCTGAGAAACTGCTCTGTGTTCTGTTAATTCATCTCACAGAGTTACATCTTTCAATTCAAGAAGCCTTTCGCTAAGGCTGTTCTTGTGGAATTGGCAAAGGGATATTTGGCAGCGCATAGAGGGCTATGGTGAAAAAGGAAATATCCTCCGTTGAAAACTGGAATCTTTCTGAGAAACTGCTCTGTGTTCTGTTAATTCATCTCACAGAGTTACATCTTTCCCTTCAAGAAGCCTTTCGCTAAGGCTGTTCTTGTGGAATTGGCAAAGGGATATTTGGAAGCCCATAGAGGGCTATGGTGAAAAAGAAAATATCTTCCGTTCAAAACTGGAAAGAAGCTTTCTGAGAAACTGCTCTGTGTTCTGTTAATTCATCTCACACAGTTACATCTTTCCCTTCAAGAAGCCTTTCGCTAAGGCTGTTCTTGTGGAATTGGCAAAGGGATATTTGGAAGCCTATAGAGGGCTACGGTGAAAAAGGAAATATCTTCCTTTCAAAACTGGAAAGAAGCTTTCTGAGAAACTGTTCTATGTTCTGTTAATTCATCTCACAGAATTACATCTTTCCCTTCAAGAAGCCTTTCGCTAAGGCTGTTCTTGTGGAATTGGCAAAGGGATATTTGGAAGCCCATAGAGGGCTATGGTGAAAAAGGAAATATCTTCCGTTCAAAACTGGAAAGAAGCTTTCTGAGAAACTGCTCTGCGTTCTGTTAATTCATCTCACAGAGTTACATCTTTCCCTTCAAGAAGCCTTTCGCTAAGGCTGTTCTTGTGGAATTGGCAAAGGGATATTTGGAAGCCCATAGAGGGGTACGGTGAAAAAGGAAATATCTTCCGTTGAAAACTGGAAAGAAGCTTTCTGAGACACTGCTCTGTGTTCTGTTAATTCATCTCACAGAGTTACATCTTTCCCTTCAAGAAGCCTTTCGCTAAGGCTGTTCTTGTGGAATTGGCAACGGGATATTTGGAAGCCCATAGAGGGCTATGGTGAAAAAGGAAATATCTTCCGTTCAAAACTGGAAAGAAGCTTTCTGAGAAACTGCTCTGTGTTCTGTTAATTCATCTCCCAGAGTTACATCTTTCCCTTCAAGAAGGCTTTCGCTAAGGCTGTTCTTGTGGAATTGGCAAAGGGATATTTGGAAGCCCATAGAGGGCTATGGTGAAAAAGGAAATATCTTCCGTTCAAAACTGGAAAGAAGCTTTCTGAGAAACTGCTCTGTGTTCTGTTAATTCATCTCACAGAGTTACATCTTTCCCTTCAAGAAGCCTTTCCCTAAGGCTGTTCTTGTGGAATTGGCAAAGGGATATTTGGAAGCCCATAGAGAGCTATGGTGAAAAAGGAAATATCTTCCGTTCAAAACTGGAAGGAAGCTTTCTGAGAAACTGCTCTGTGTTCTGTTAATTCATCTCACAGAGTTACATCTTTCCCTTCAAGAAGCCTTTCGCTAAGGCTGTTCTTGTGGAATTGGCAAAGGGATATTTGGAAGCCCATAGAGGGCTATGGTGAAAAAGGAAATATCTTCCGTTCAAAACTGGAAAGAAGCTTTCTGAGAAACTGCTCTGTGTTCTGTTAATTCATCTCACAGAGTTACATCTTTCCCTTCAAGAAGCCTTTCGCTAAAGCTGTTCTTGTGGAATTGGCAAAGGGATATTTGGAAGCCCATAGAGGGCTATGGTGAAAAAGGAAATATCTTCCGTTCAAAACTGGAAAGAAGCTTTCTGAGAAACTGCTCTGTGTTCAGTTAATTCATCTCACAGAGTTACATCTTTCCCTTCAAGAAGCCTTTCGCTAAGGCTGTTCTTGTAGAATTGGCAAAGGGATATTTGGAAGCCCATAGAGGGCTATGGTGAAAAAGGAAATATCTTCCGTTCAAAACTGGAAAGAAGCTTTCTGAGAAACTGCTCTGTGTTCTGTTAATTCATTTCACAGAGTTACATCTTTCCCTTCAAGAAGCCTTTCGCTAAGGCTGTTCTTGTGGAATTAGCAAAGGGATATTTGGAAGCCCATAGAGGGCTATGGTGAAAAAGGAAATATCTTCCGTTCAAAACTGGAAAGAAGCTTTCTGAGAAACTGCTCTGTGTTCTGTAACTCATCTCACAGAGTTACATCTTTCCCTTCAAGAAGCCTTTCGCTAAGGCTGTTCTTGTGGAATTGGCAAAGGGATATTTGGAAACCCATAGAGGGCTATGGTGAAAAAGGAAATATCTTCCGTTCAAAACTGGAAAGAAGCTTTGTGAGAAACTGCTCTGTGTTCCGTTTATTCATCTCACAGAGTTACATCTTTCCCTTCAAGAAGCCTTTCGCTAAGGCTGTTCTTGTGGAATTGGCAAAGGGATATTTGGAAGCCCATAGAGGGCTATGGTGAAAAAGGAAATATCTTCCGTTCAAAACTGGAAAGAAGCTTTCTGAGAAACTGCTCTGTGTTCTGTTAATTCATTTCACAGAGTTACATCTTTCCCTTCAAGAAGCCTTTCGCTAAGGCTGTTCTTGTGGAATTAGCAAAAGGATATTTGGAAGCCCATAGAGGGCTATGGTGAAAAAGGAAATATCTTCCGTTCAAAACTGGAAAGAAGCTTTCTGAGAAACTGCTCTGTGTTCTGTAACTCATCTCACAGAGTTACATCTTTCCCTTCAAGAAGCCTTTCGCTAAGGCTGTTCTTGTGGAATTGGCAAAGGGATATTTGGAAGCCCATAGAGGGCTATGGTGAAAAAGGAAATATCTTCCGTTCAAAACTGGAAAGAAGCTTTGTGAGAAACTGCTCTGTGTTCCGTTTATTCATCTCACAGAGTTACATCATTCCCTTCAAGAAGCCTTTCGCTAAGGCTGTTCTTGTGGAATTGGCAAAGGGATATTTGGAAGCCCATAGAGGGCTATGGTGAAAAAGGAAATAACTTCCGTTCAAAACTGGAAAGAAGCTTTCTGAGAAACTGCTCTGTGTTCAGTTAGTTCATCTCACAGAGTTACATCTTTCCCTTCAGGAAGCCTTTCGCTAAGGCTGTTCTTGTGGAATTGGCAAAGGGATATTTGGAAGCCCATAGAGGGCTATGGTGAAAAAGGAAATATCTTCCGTTCAAAACTGGAAAGAAGCTTTCTGAGAAACTGCTCTGTGTTCTGTTAATTCATCTCACAGAGTTACATCTTTCCCTTCAAGAAGCCTTTCGCTAAGGCTGTTCTTGTGGAATTGGCAAAGGTATATTTGGAAGCCCATACAGGGCTATGGTGAAAAAGGAAATATCTTCCGTTCAAAACTGGAAAGAAGCTTTCTGAGAAACTGCTCTGTGTTCTGTTAATTCATCTCACAGGGTTACATCTTTCCCTTCAAGAAGCCTTTCGCAAAGGCTGTTCTTGTGGAATGGGAAAAGGGATATTTGGAAGCCCATAGAGGGCTATGGTGAAAAAGGAAATATCTTCCGTTCAAAACTGGAAAGAAGCTTTCTGAGAAACTGCTCTGTGTTCTGTTAATTCATCTCACAGAGTTACATCTTTCAATTCAAGAAGCCTTTCGCTAAGGCTGTTCTTGTGGAATTGGCAAAGGGATATTTGGCAGCCCATAGAGGGCTATGGTGAAAAAGGAAATATCCTCCGTTGAAAACTGGAATCTTTCTGAGAAACTGCTCTGTGTTCTGTTAATTCATCTCACAGAGTTACATCTTTCCCTTCAAGAAGCCTTTCGCTAAGGCTGTTCTTGTGGAATTGGCAAAGGGATATTTGGAAGCCCATAGAGGGCTATGGTGAAAAAGGAAATATCTTCCGTTCAAAACTGGAAAGAAGCTTTCTGAGAAACTGCTCTGTGTTCTGTTAATTCATCTCACAGAGTTACATCTTTCCCTTCAAGAAGCCTTTCGCTAAGGCTGTTCTTGTGGAATTGGAAAAGGGATATTTGGAAGCCCATAGAGGGCTATGGTGAAAAAGGAAATATCTTCCCTTCAAAACTGGAAAGAAGCTTTCTGAGAAACTGCTCTGTGTTCTGTTAATTCATCTCACAGAGTTAAATCTTTCCCTTCAAGAAGCCTTTCGCTAAGGCTGTTCTTGTGGAATTGGCAACGGGATATTTGGAAGCCCATAGAGGGCTATGGTGAAAAAGGAAATATCTTCCGTTCAAAACTGGAAGGAAGCTTTCTGAGAAACTGCTCTGTGTTCTGTTAATTCATCTCACAGGGTTACATCTTTCCCTTCAAGAAGCCTTTCGCTAAGGCTGTTCTTGTGGAATGGGCAAAGGGATATTTGGAAGCCCATAGAGGGCTATGGTGAAAAAGGAAATATCTTCCGTTCAAAATTGGAAAGAAGGTTTCTGAGAAACTGCTCTGTGTTCTGTTAATTCATCTCACAGAGTTACATCTTTCAATTCAAGAAGCCTTTCGCTAAGGCTGTTCTTGTGGAATTGGCAAAGGGATATTTGGCAGCGCATAGAGGGCTATGGTGAAAAAGGAAATATCCTCCGTTGAAAACTGGAGTCTTTCTGAGAAACTGCTCTGTGTTCTGTTAATTCATCTCACAGAGTTACATCTTTCCCTTCAAGAAGCCTTTCGCTAAGGCTGTTCTTGTGGAATTGGCAAAGGGATATTTGGAAGCCCATAGAGGGCTATGGTGAAAAAGAAAATATCTTCCGTTCAAAACTGGAAAGAAGCTTTCTGAGAAACTGCTCTGTGTTCTGTTAATTCATCTCACACAGTTACATCTTTCCCTTCAAGAAGCCTTTCGCTAAGGCTGTTCTTGTGGAATTGGCAAAGGGATATTTGGAAGCCTATAGAGGGCTACGGTGAAAAAGGAAATATCTTCCTTTCAAAACTGGAAAGAAGCTTTCTGAGAAACTGTTCTATGTTCTGTTAATTCATCTCACAGAATTACATCTTTCCCTTCAAGAAGCCTTTCGCTAAGGCTGTTCTTGTGGAATTGGCAAAGGGATATTTGGAAGCCCATAGAGGGCTATGGTGAAAAAGGAAATATCTTCCGTTCAAAACTGGAAAGAAGCTTTCTGAGAAACTGCTCTGCGTTCTGTTAATTCATCTCACAGAGTTACATCTTTCCCTTCAAGAAGCCTTTCGCTAAGGCTGTTCTTGTGGAATTGGCAAAGGGATATTTGGAAGCCCATAGAGGGCTACGGTGAAAAAGGAAATATCTTCCGTTGAAAACTGGAAAGAAGCTTTCTGAGACACTGCTCTGTGTTCTGTTAATTCATCTCACAGAGTTACATCTTTCCCTTCAAGAAGCCTTTCGCTAAGGCTGTTCTTGTGGAATTGGCAACGGGATATTTGGAAGCCCATAGAGGGCTATGGTGAAAAAGGAAATATCTTCCGTTCAAAACTGGAAAGAAGCTTTCTGAGAAACTGCTCTGTGTTCTGTTAATTCATCTCCCAGAGTTACATCTTTCCCTTCAAGAAGGCTTTCGCTAAGGCTGTTCTTGTGGAATTGGCAAAGGGATATTTGGAAGCCCATAGAGGGCTATGGTGAAAAAGGAAATATCTTCCGTTCAAAACTGGAAGGAAGCTTTCTGAGAAACTGCTCTGTGTTCTGTTAATTCATCTCACAGGGTTACATCTTTCCCTTCAAGAAGCCTTTCGCTAAGGCTGTTCTTGTGGAATGGGCAAAGGGATATTTGGAAGCCCATAGAGGGCTATGGTGAAAAAGGAAATATCTTCCGTTCAAAATTGGAAAGAAGGTTTCTGAGAAACTGCTCTGTGTTCTGTTAATTCATCTCACAGAGTTACATCTTTCAATTCAAGAAGCCTTTCGCTAAGGCTGTTCTTGTGGAATTGGCAAAGGGATATTTGGCAGCGCATAGAGGGCTATGGTGAAAAAGGAAATATCCTCCGTTGAAAACTGGAATCTTTCTGAGAAACTGCTCTGTGTTCTGTTAATTCATCTCACAGAGTTACATCTTTCCCTTCAAGAAGCCTTTCGCTAAGGCTGTTCTTGTGGAATTGGCAAAGGGATATTTGGAAGCCCATAGAGGGCTATGGTGAAAAAGAAAATATCTTCCGTTCAAAACTGGAAAGAAGCTTTCTGAGAAACTGCTCTGTGTTCTGTTAATTCATCTCACACAGTTACATCTTTCCCTTCAAGAAGCCTTTCGCTAAGGCTGTTCTTGTGGAATTGGCAACGGGATATTTGGAAGCCCATAGAGGGCTATGGTGAAAAAGGAAATATCTTCCGTTCAAAACTGGAAAGAAGCTTTCTGAGAAACTGCTCTGTGTTCTGTTAATTCATCTCCCAGAGTTACATCTTTCCCTTCAAGAAGGCTTTCGCTAAGGCTGTTCTTGTGGAATTGGCAAAGGGATATTTGGAAGCCCATAGAGGGCTATGGTGAAAAAGGAAATATCTTCCGTTCAAAACTGGAAAGAAGCTTTCTGAGAAACTGCTCTGTGTTCTGTTAATTCATCTCACAGAGTTACATCTTTCCCTTCAAGAAGCCTTTCCCTAAGGCTGTTCTTGTGGAATTGGTAAAGGGATATTTGGAAGCCCATAGAGAGCTATGGTGAAAAAGGAAATATCTTCCGTTCAAAACTGGAAGGAAGCTTTCTGAGAAACTGCTCTGTGTTCTGTTAATTCATCTCACAGAGTTACATCTTTCCCTTCAAGAAGCCTTTCGCTAAGGCTGTTCTTGTGGAATTGGCAAAGGGATATTTGGAAGCCCATAGAGGGCTATGGTGAAAAAGGAAATATCTTCCGTTCAAAACTGGAAAGAAGCTTTCTGAGAAACTGCTCTGTGTTCTGTTAATTCATCTCACAGAGTTACATCTTTCCCTTCAAGAAGCCTTTCGATAAAGCTGTTCTTGTGGAATTGGCAAAGGGATATTTGGAAGCCCATAGAGGGCTATGGTGAAAAAGGAAATATCTTCCGTTCAAAACTGGAAAGAAGCTTTCTGAGAAACTGCTCTGTGTTCAGTTAATTCATCTCACAGAGTTACATCTTTCCCTTCAAGAAGCCTTTCGCTAAGGCTGTTCTTGTAGAATTGGCAAAGGGATATTTGGAAGCCCATAGAGGGCTATGGTGAAAAAGGAAATATCTTCCGTTCAAAACTGGAAAGAAGCTTTCTGAGAAACTGCTCTGTGTTCTGTTAATTCATTTCACAGAGTTACATCTTTCCCTTCAAGAAGCCTTTCGCTAAGGCTGTTCTTGTGGAATTAGCAAAGGGATATTTGGAAGCCCATAGAGGGCTATGGTGAAAAAGGAAATATCTTCCGTTCAAAACTGGAAAGAAGCTTTCTGAGAAACTGCTCTGTGTTCTGTAACTCATCTCACAGAGTTACATCTTTCCCTTCAAGAAGCCTTTCGCTAAGGCTGTTCTTGTGGAATTGGCAAAGGGATATTTGGAAACCCATAGAGGGCTATGGTGAAAAAGGAAATATCTTCCGTTCAAAACTGGAAAGAAGCTTTCTGAGAAACTGCTCTGTGTTCCGTTTATTCATCTCACAGAGTTACATCTTTCCCTTCAAGAAGCCTTTCGCTAAGGCTGTTCTTGTGGAATTGGCAAAGGGATATTTGGAAGCCCATAGAGGGCTATGGTGAAAAAGGAAATATCTTCCGTTCAAAACTGGAAAGAAGCTTTCTGAGAAACTGCTCTGTGTTCTGTTAATTCATTTCACAGAGTTACATCTTTCCCTTCAAGAAGCCTTTCGCTAAGGCTGTTCTTGTGGAATTAGCAAAGGGATATTTGGAAGCCCATAGAGGGCTATGGTGAAAAAGGAAATATCTTCCGTTCAAAACTGGAAAGAAGCTTTCTGAGAAACTGCTCTGTGTTCTGTAACTCATCTCACAGAGTTACATCTTTCCCTTCAAGAAGCCTTTCCCTAAGGCTGTTCTTGTGGAATTGGTAAAGGGATATTTGGAAGCCCATAGAGAGCTATGGTGAAAAAGGAAATATCTTCCGTTCAAAACTGGAAGGAAGCTTTCTGAGAAACTGCTCTGTGTTCTGTTAATTCATCTCACAGAGTTACATCTTTCCCTTCAAGAAGCCTTTCGCTAAGGCTGTTCTTGTGGAATTGGCAAAGGGATATTTGGAAGCCCATAGAGGGCTATGGTGAAAAAGGAAATATCTTCCGTTCAAAACTGGAAAGAAGCTTTCTGAGAAACTGCTCTGTGTTCTGTTAATTCATCTCACAGAGTTACATCTTTCCCTTCAAGAAGCCTTTCGATAAAGCTGTTCTTGTGGAATTGGCAAAGGGATATTTGGAAGCCCATAGAGGGCTATGGTGAAAAAGGAAATATCTTCCGTTCAAAACTGGAAAGAAGCTTTCTGAGAAACTGCTCTGTGTTCAGTTAATTCATCTCACAGAGTTACATCTTTCCCTTCAAGAAGCCTTTCGCTAAGGCTGTTCTTGTAGAATTGGCAAAGGGATATTTGGAAGCCCATAGAGGGCTATGGTGAAAAAGGAAATATCTTCCGTTCAAAACTGGAAAGAAGCTTTCTGAGAAACTGCTCTGTGTTCTGTTAA
Source organism: Chlorocebus sabaeus (assembly GCF_047675955.1). NCBI lineage: Eukaryota > Metazoa > Chordata > Mammalia > Primates > Cercopithecidae > Chlorocebus > Chlorocebus sabaeus. Next base: position 76,463 of record NW_027327781.1, on the reverse strand, counting down.
TTCATTTCACAGAGTTACATCTTTCCCTTCAAGAAGCCTTTCGCTAAGGCTGTTCTTGTGGAATTAGCAAAGGGATATTTGGAAGCCCATAGAGGGCTATGGTGAAAAAGGAAATATCTTCCGTTCAAAACTGGAAAGAAGCTTTCTGAGAAACTGCTCTGTGTTCTGTAACTCATCTCACAGAGTTACATCTTTCCCTTCAAGAAGCCTTTCGCTAAGGCTGTTCTTGTGGAATTGGCAAAGGGATATTTGGAAACCCATAGAGGGCTATGGTGAAAAAGGAAATATCTTCCGTTCAAAACTGGAAAGAAGCTTTGTGAGAAACTGCTCTGTGTTCCGTTTATTCATCTCACAGAGTTACATCTTTCCCTTCAAGAAGCCTTTCGCTAAGGCTGTTCTTGTGGAATTGGCAAAGGGATATTTGGAAGCCCATAGAGGGCTATGGTGAAAAAGGAAATATCTTCCGTTCAAAACTGGAAAGAAGCTTTCTGAGAAACTGCTCTGTGTTCTGTTAATTCATTTCACAGAGTTACATCTTTCCCTTCAAGAAGCCTTTCGCTAAGGCTGTTCTTGTGGAATTAGCAAAGGGATATTTGGAAGCCCATAGAGGGCTATGGTGAAAAAGGAAATATCTTCCGTTCAAAACTGGAAAGAAGCTTTCTGAGAAACTGCTCTGTGTTCTGTAACTCATCTCACAGAGTTACATCTTTCCCTTCAAGAAGCCTTTCGCTAAGGCTGTTCTTGTGGAATTGGCAAAGGGATATTTGGAAGCCCATAGAGGGCTATGGTGAAAAAGGAAATATCTTCCGTTCAAAACTGGAAAGAAGCTTTGTGAGAAACTGCTCTGTGTTCCGTTTATTCATCTCACAGAGTTACATCTTTCCCTTCAAGAAGCCTTTCGCTAAGGCTGTTCTTGTGGAATTGGCAAAGGGATATTTGGAAGCCCATAGAGGGCTATGGTGAAAAAGGAAATATCTTCCGTTCAAAACTGGAAAGAAGCTTTCTGAGAAACTGCTCTGTGTTCAGTTAGTTCATCTCACAGAGTTACATCTTTCCTTTCAGGAAGCCTTTCGCTAAGGCTGTTCTTGTGGAATTGGCAAAGGGATATTTGGAAGCCCATAGAGGGCTATGGTGAAAAAGGAAATATCTTCCGTTCAAAACTGGAAAGAAGCTTTCTGAGAAACTGCTCTGTGTTCTGTTAATTCATCTCACAGAGTTACATCTTTCCCTTCAAGAAGCCTTTCGCTAAGGCTGTTCTTGTGGAATTGGCAAAGGTATATTTGGAAGCCCATACAGGGCTATGGTGAAAAAGGAAATATCTTCCGTTCAAAACTGGAAAGAAGCTTTCTGAGAAACTGCTCTGTGTTCTGTTAATTCATCTCACAGGGTTACATCTTTCCCTTCAAGAAGCCTTTCGCTAAGGCTGTTCTTGTGGAATGGGAAAAGGGATATTTGGAAGCCCATAGAGGGCTATGGTGAAAAAGGAAATATCTTCCGTTCAAAACTGGAAAGAAGCTTTCTGAGAAACTGCTCTGTGTTCTGTTAATTCATCTCACAGAGTTACATCTTTCAATTCAAGAAGCCTTTCGCTAAGGCTGTTCTTGTGGAATTGGCAAAGGGATATTTGGCAGCCCATAGAGGGCTATGGTGAAAAAGGAAATATCCTCCGTTGAAAACTGGAATCTTTCTGAGAAACTGCTCTGTGTTCTGTTAATTCATCTCACAGAGTTACATCTTTCCCTTCAAGAAGCCTTTCGCTAAGGCTGTTCTTGTGGAATTGGCAAAGGGATATTTGGAAGCCCATAGAGGGCTATGGTGAAAAAGGAAATATCTTCCGTTCAAAACTGGAAAGAAGCTTTCTGAGAAACTGCTCTGTGTTCTGTTAATTCATCTCACAGAGTTACATCTTTCCCTTCAAGAAGCCTTTCGCTAAGGCTGTTCTTGTGGAATTGGAAAAGGGATATTTGGAAGCACATAGAGGGCTATGGTGAAAAAGGAAATATCTTCCCTTCAAAACTGGAAAGAAGCTTTCTGAGAAACTGCTCTGTGTTCTGTTAATTCATCTCACAGAGTTAAATCTTTCCCTTCAAGAAGCCTTTTGCTAAGGCTGTTCTTGTGGAATTGGCAACGGGATATTTGGAAGCCCATAGAGGGCTATGGTGAAAAAGGAAATATCTTCCGTTCAAAACTGGAAGGAAGCTTTCTGAGAAACTGCTCTGTGTTCTGTTAATTCATCTCACAGGGTTACATCTTTCCCTTCAAGAAGCCTTTCGCTAAGGCTGTTCTTGTGGAATGGGCAAAGGGATATTTGGAAGCCCATAGAGGGCTATGGTGAAAAAGGAAATATCTTCCGTTCAAAATTGGAAAGAAGGTTTCTGAGAAACTGCTCTGTGTTCTGTTAATTCATCTCACAGAGTTACATCTTTCAATTCAAGAAGCCTTTCGCTAAGGCTGTTCTTGTGGAATTGGCAAAGGGATATTTGGCAGCGCATAGAGGGCTATGGTGGAAAAGGAAATATCCTCCGTTGAAAACTGGAGTCTTTCTGAGAAACTGCTCTGTGTTCTGTTAATTCATCTCACAGAGTTACATCTTTCCCTTCAAGAAGCCTTTCGCTAAGGCTGTTCTTGTGGAATTGGCAAAGGGATATTTGGAAGCCCATAGAGGGCTATGGTGAAAAAGAAAATATCTTCCGTTCAAAACTGGAAAGAAGCTTTCTGAGAAACTGCTCTGTGTTCTGTTAATTCATCTCACACAGTTACATCTTTCCCTTCAAGAAGCCTTTCGCTAAGGCTGTTCTTGTGGAATTGGCAAAGGGATATTTGGAAGCCTATAGAGGGCTACGGTGAAAAAGGAAATATCTTCCTTTCAAAACTGGAAAGAAGCTTTCTGAGAAACTGTTCTATGTTCTGTTAATTCATCTCACAGAATTACATCTTTCCCTTCAAGAAGCCTTTCGCTAAGGCTGTTCTTGTGGAATTGGCAAAGGGATATTTGGAAGCCCATAGAGGGCTACGGTGAAAAAGGAAATATCTTCCGTTCAAAACTGGAAAGAAGCTTTCTGAGAAACTGCTCTGCGTTCTGTTAATTCATCTCACAGAGTTACATCTTTCCCTTCAAGAAGCCTTTCGCTAAGGCTGTTCTTGTGGAATTGGCAAAGGGATATTTGGAAGCCCATAGAGGGCTACGGTGAAAAAGGAAATATCTTCCGTTGAAAACTGGAAAGAAGCTTTCTGAGACACTGCTCTGTGTTCTGTTAATTCATCTCACAGAGTTACATCTTTCCCTTCAAGAAGCCTTTCGCTAAGGCTGTTCTTGTGGAATTGGCAACGGGATATTTGGAAGCCCATAGAGGGCTATGGTGAAAAAGGAAATATCTTCCGTTCAAAACTGGAAAGAAGCTTTCTGAGAAACTGCTCTGTGTTCTGTTAATTCATCTCCCAGAGTTACATCTTTCCCTTCAAGAAGGCTTTCGCTAAGGCTGTTCTTGTGGAATTGGCAAAGGGATATTTGGAAGCCCATAGAGGGCTATGGTGAAAAAGGAAATATCTTCCGTTCAAAACTGGAAAGAAGCTTTCTGAGAAACTGCTCTGTGTTCTGTTAATTCATCTCACAGAGTTACATCTTTCCCTTCAAGAAGCCTTTCGCTAAGGCTGTTCTTGTGGAATTGGCAAAGGTATATTTGGAAGCCCATACAGGGCTATGGTGAAAAAGGAAATATCCTCCGTTGAAAACTGGAATCTTTCTGAGAAACTGCTCTGTGTTCTGTTAATTCATCTCACAAAGTTACATCTTTCCCTTCAAGAAGCCTTTCGCTAAGGCTGTTCTTGTGGAATTGGCAAAGGGATATTTGGAAGCCCATAGAGGGCTATGGTGAAAAAGGAAATATCTTCCGTTCAAAACTGGAAAGAAGCTTTCTGAGAAACTGCTCTGTGTTCTGTTAATTCATCTCACAGAGTTACATCTTTCCCTTCAAGAAGCCTTTCGCTAAGGCTGTTCTTGTGGAATTGGAAATGGGATATTTGGAAGCCCATAGAGGGCTATGGTGAAAAAGGAAATATCTTCCGTTCAAAACTGGAAAGAAGCTTTCTGAGAAACTGCTCTGTGTTCTGTTAATTCATCTCACAGAGTTAAATCTTTCCCTTCAAGAAGCCTTTCGCTAAGGCTGTTCTTGTGGAATTGGCAACGGGATATTTGGAAGCCCATAGAGGGCTATGGTGAAAAAGGAAATATCTTCCGTTCAAAACTGGAAAGAAGCTTTCTGAGAAACTGCTCTGTGTTCTGTTAATTCATCTCACAGGGTTACATCTTTCCCTTCAAGAAGCCTTTCGCTAAGGCTGTTCTTGTGGAATGGGCAAAGGGATATTTGGAAGCCCATAGAGGGCTATGGTGAAAAAGGAAATATCTTCCGTTCAAAATTGGAAAGAAGGTTTCTGAGAAACTGCTCTGTGTTCTGTTAATTCATCTCACAGAGTTACATCTTTCAATTCAAGAAGCCTTTCGCTAAGGCTGTTCTTGTGGAATTGGCAAAGGGATATTTGGCAGCGCATAGAGGGCTATGGTGAAAAAGGAAATATCCTCCGTTGAAAACTGGAATCTTTCTGAGAAACTGCTCTGTGTTCTGTTAATTCATCTCACAGAGTTACATCTTTCCCTTCAAGAAGCCTTTCGCTAAGGCTGTTCTTGTGGAATTGGCAAAGGGATATTTGGAAGCCCATAGAGGGCTATGGTGAAAAAGGAAATATCTTCCGTTCAAAACTGGAAAGAAGCTTTCTGAGAAACTGCTCTGTGTTCTGTTAATTCATCTCACACAGTTACATCTTTCCCTTCAAGAAGCCTTTCGCTAAGGCTGTTCTTGTGGAATTGGCAAAGGGATATTTGGAAGCCTATAGAGGGCTACGGTGAAAAAGGAAATATCTTCCTTTCAAAACTGGAAAGAAGCTTTCTGAGAAACTGTTCTATGTTCTGTTAATTCATCTCACAGAATTACATCTTTCCCTTCAAGAAGCCTTTCGCTAAGGCTGTTCTTGTGGAATTGGCAAAGGGATATTTGGAAGCCCATAGAGGGCTATGGTGAAAAAGGAAATATCTTCCGTTCAAAACTGGAAAGAAGCTTTCTGAGAAACTGCTCTGCGTTCTGTTAATTCATCTCACAGAGTTACATCTTTCCCTTTAAGAAGCCTTTCGCTAAGGCTGTTCTTGTGGAATTGGCAAAGGGATATTTGGAAGCCCATAGAGGGCTACGGTGAAAAAGGAAATATCTTCCGTTGAAAACTGGAAAGAAGCTTTCTGAGAAACTGCTCTGTGTTCTGTTAATTCATCTCCCAGAGTTACATCTTTCCCTTCAAGAAGCCTTTCGCTAAGGCTGTTCTTGTGGTATTGGCAAAGGGATATTTGGAAGCCCATAGAGGGCTATGGTGAAAAAGGAAATATCTTCCGTTCAAAACTGGAAAGAAGCTTTCTGAGAAACTGCCCTGTGTTCTGTTAATTCATGTCACAGAGTTACATCTTTCCCTTCTAGAAGCCTTTCGCTAAGGCTGTTCTTGTGGAATTGGCAAAGGGATATTTGGAAGCCCATAGAGGGCTATGGTGAAAAAGGAAATATCTTCCGTTCAAAACTGGAAAGAAGCTTTCTGAGAAACTGCTCTGTGTTCTGTTAATTCATCTCACAGAGTTACATCTTTCCGTTCAAGAAGCCTTTCGCTAAGGCTGTTCTTGTGGAATTGGCAAAGGGATATTTGGAAGCCCATAGAGGGCTATGGTGAAAAAGGAAATATCTTCCGTTCAAAACTGGAAAGAAGCTTTCTGAGAAACTGCTCTGTGTTCTGTTAATTCATCTCACAGAGTTACATCTTTCCCTTCAAGAAGTCTTTCGCTAAGGCTGTTCTTGTGGAATTGGCAAAGGGATATTTGGAAGCCCATAGAGGGCTATGGTGAAAAAGGAAATATCTTCCGTTCAAAACTGGAAAGAAGCTTTCTGAGAAACTGCTCTATGTTCTGTTAATTCATCTCACAGAGTTACATCTTTCCCTTCAAGAAGCTTTTCGCTAAGGAGTTGTTATGGAATTGGCAAAGGGATATTTCGAAGCCTATAGATGGCTATGGTGAAAAAGGAAATATCTTCCGTTCAAAACTGGAAAGAAGCTTTCTGAGAAACTGCTCTGTGTTCTGTTAATTCATCTCACAGAGTTACATCTTTCCCTTCAAGAAGCCTTTCGCTAAGGCTGTTCTTGTGGAATTGGCAAAGGGATATTTGGAAGCCCATAGAGGGCTATGGTGAAAAAGGAAATATCTTCCGTCCAAAACTGGAAAGAAGCTTTCTGAGAAACTGCTCTGTGTTCTGTTAATTCATCTCACATAGTTACATCTTTCCCTTCAAGAAGCCTTTCGCTAAGGCTGTTCTTGTGGAATTGGCAAAGGGATATTTGGAAGCCCATAGAGGGCTACGGTGAAAAAGGAAATATCTTCCGTTCAAAAGTGGAAAGAAGCTTTCTGAGAAACTGCTCTGTGTTCTGTTAATTCATCTCACAGAGTTACATCTTTCCCTTCAAGAAGCCTTTCGCTAAGGCTGTTCTTCTGGAATTGGCAAAGGGATATTTGGAAGCCCTTAGAGGGCTATGGTGAAAAAGGAAATATCTTCCGTTGAAAACTGGAAAGAAGCTTTCTGAGAAACTGCTCTGGGTTCTGTTAATTCATCTCACAGAGTTACATCTTTACCTTCAGGAAGCCTTTCGCTAAGGCTGTTCTTGTGGAATTGGCGACGGTATATTTGGAAGCCCATAGAGGGCTATGGTGAAAAAGGAAATATCTTCCGTTCAAAACTGGAAAGAAGCTTTCTGAGAAACTGCTCTATGTTCTGTTAATTCATCTCACAGAGTTACATCTTTCCCTTCAAGAAGCCTTTCGCTAAGGCTGTTGTTATGGAATTGGCAAAGGGATATTTGGAAGCCTATAGATGGCTATGGTGAAAAAGGAAATATCTTCCGTTCAAAACTGGAAAGAAGCTTTCTGAGAAACTGCTCTGTGTTCTGTTAATTCATCTCACAGAGTTACATCTTTCCCTTCAAGAAGCCTTTCGCTAAGGCTGTTGTTGTGGAATGGGCAAAGGGATATTTGGAAGCCCATAGAGGGCTATGGTGAAAAAGGAAATATCTTCCGTTCAAACTGGAAAGAAGTTTTCTGAGAGACTGCTCTGTGTTCTATTAATTCATCTCACAGAGTTACATCTTTCCCTTCAAGAAGCCTTTCGCTAAGGCTGTTCTTGTGGAATTGGCAAAGGGATATTTGGCAGCGCATAGAGGGCTATGGTGAAAAAGGAAATATCATCCGTTGAAAACTGGAAAGAAGCTTTCTGAGAAACTGCTCTGTGTTCTGTTAATTCATCTCACAGAGTTACATCTTTCCCTTCAAGAAGCCTTTCGCTAAGGCTGTTCTTGTGGAATTGGCAAAGGGATATTTGGAAGCCCATAGAGGGCTATGGTGAAAAAGGAAATATCTTCCGTTCAAAACTGGAAAGAAGCTTTCTGAGAAACTGCTCTGTGTTCTGTTAATTCATCTCACAGAGTTACATCTTTCCCTTCAAGAAGCCTTTCGCTAAGGCTGTTCTTGTGGAATTGGAAAAGGGATATTTGGAAGCCCATAGAGGGCTATGGTGAAAAAGGAAATATCTTCCGTTCAAAACTGGAAAGAAGCTTTCTGAGAAACTGCTCTGTGTTCTGTTAATTCATCTCACACAGTTACATCTTTCCCTTCAAGAAGCCTTTCGCTAAGGCTGTTCTTGTGGAATTGGCAACGGGATATTTGGAAGCCCATAGAGGGCTATGGTGAAAAAGGAAATATCTTCCGTTCAAAACTGGAAAGAAGCTTTCTGAGAAACTGCTCTGTGTTCTGTTAATTCATCTCACAGGGTTACATCTTTCCCTTCAAGAAGCCTTTCGCTAAGGCTGTTCTTGTGGAATGGGCAAAGGGATATTTGGAAGCCCATAGAGGGCTATGGTGAAAAAGGAAATATCTTCCGTTCAAAACTGGAAAGAAGGTTTCTGAGAAACTGCTCTGTGTTCTGTTAATTCATCTCACAGAGTTACATCTTTCAATTCAAGAAGCCTTTCGCTAAGGCTGTTCTTGTGGAATTGGCAAAGGGATATTTGGCAGCGCATAGAGGGCTATGGTGAAAAAGGAAATATCATCCGTTGAAAACTGGAATCTTTCTGAGAAACTGCTCTGTGTTCTGTTAATTCATCTCACAGAGTTACATCTTTCCCTTCAAGAAGCCTTTCGCTAAGGCTGTTCTTGTGGTATTGGCAAAGGGATATTTGGAAGCCCATAGAGGGCTATGGTGAAAAAGGAAATATCTTCCGTTGAAAACTGGAAAGAAGCTTTCTGAGAAACTGCTCTGTGTTCTGTTAATTCATCTCACAGAGTTACATCTTTCCCTTCAAGAAGCCTTTCGCTAAGGCTGTTCTTGTGGAATTGGCAAAGGGATATTTGGAAGCCCATAGAGGGCTATGGTGAAAGAGGAAATATCTTCCGTTCAAAACTGGAAAGAAGCTTTCTGAGAAACTGCTCTGTGTTCTGTTAATTCATCTCACAGAGTTACATCTTTCCCTTCAAGAAGCCTTTCGCTAAGGCTGTTCTTGTGGAATTGGCAAAGGGATATTTGGAAGCCCATAGAGGGCTATGGTGAAAAAGGAAATATCTTCCGTTCAAAACTGGAAAGAAGCTTTCTGAGAAACTGCTCTGTGTTCTGTTAATTCATCTCACAGGGTTACATCTTTCCCTTCAAGAAGCCTTTCGCTAAGGCTGTTCTTGTGGAATGGGAAAAGGGATATTTGGAAGCCCATAGAGGGCTATGGTGAAAAAGGAAATATCCTCCGTTGAAAACTGGAATCTTTCTGAGAAACTGCTCTGTGTTCTGTTAATTCATCTCACAAAGTTACATCTTTCCCTTCAAGAAGCCTTTCGCTAAGGCTGTTCTTGTGGAATTGGCAAAGGGATATTTGGAAGCCCATAGAGGGCTATGGTGAAAAAGGAAATATCTTCCGTTCAAAACTGGAAAGAAGCTTTCTGAGAAACTGCTCTGTGTTCTGTTAATTCATCTCACAGAGTTACATCTTTCCCTTCAAGAAGCCTTTCGCTAAGGCTGTTCTTGTGGAATTGGAAATGGGATATTTGGAAGCCCATAGAGGGCTATGGTGAAAAAGGAAATATCTTCCGTTCAAAACTGGAAAGAAGCTTTCTGAGAAACTGCTCTGTGTTCTGTTAATTCATCTCACAGAGTTAAATCTTTCCCTTCAAGAAGCCTTTCGCTAAGGCTGTTCTTGTGGAATTGGCAACGGGATATTTGGAAGCCCATAGAGGGCTATGGTGAAAAAGGAAATATCTTCCGTTCAAAACTGGAAAGAAGCTTTCTGAGAAACTGCTCTGTGTTCTGTTAATTCATCTCACAGGGTTACATCTTTCCCTTCAAGAAGCCTTTCGCTAAGGCTGTTCTTGTGGAATGGGCAAAGGGATATTTGGAAGCCCATAGAGGGCTATGGTGAAAAAGGAAATATCTTCCGTTCAAAATTGGAAAGAAGGTTTCTGAGAAACTGCTCTGTGTTCTGTTAATTCATCTCACAGAGTTACATCTTTCAATTCAAGAAGCCTTTCGCTAAGGCTGTTCTTGTGGAATTGGCAAAGGGATATTTGGCAGCGCATAGAGGGCTATGGTGAAAAAGGAAATATCCTCCGTTGAAAACTGGAATCTTTCTGAGAAACTGCTCTGTGTTCTGTTAATTCATCTCACAGAGTTACATCTTTCCCTTCAAGAAGCCTTTCACTAAGGCTGTTCTTGTGGAATTGGCAAAGGGATATTTGGAAGCCCATAGAGGGCTATGGTGAAAAAGGAAATATCTTCCGTTCAAAACTGGAAAGAAGCTTTCTGAGAAACTGCTCTGTGTTCTGTTAATTCATCTCACACAGTTACATCTTTTCCTTCAAGAAGCCTTTCGCTAAGGCTGTTCTTGTGGAATTGGCAAAGGGATATTTGGAAGCCTATAGAGGGCTACGGTGAAAAAGGAAATATCTTCCTTTCAAAACTGGAAAGAAGCTTTCTGAGAAACTGTTCTATGTTCTGTTAATTCATCTCACAGAATTACATCTTTCCCTTCAAGAAGCCTTTCGCTAAGGCTGTTCTTGTGGAATTGGCAAAGGGATATTTGGAAGCCCATAGAGGGCTATGCTGAAAAAGGAAATATCTTCCGTTCAAAACTGGAAAGAAGCTTTCTGAGAAACTGCTCTGCGTTCTGTTAATTCATCTCACAGAGTTACATCTTTCCCTTCAAGAAGCCTTTCGCTAAGGCTGTTCTTGTGGAATTGGCAAAGGGATATTTGGAAGCCCATAGAGGGCTACGGTGAAAAAGGAAATATCTTCCGTTGAAAACTGGAAAGAAGCTTTCTGAGACACTGCTCTGTGTTCTGTTAATTCATCTCACAGAGTTACATCTTTCCCTTCAAGAAGCCTTTCGCTAAGGCTGTTCTTGTGGAATTGGCAACGGGATATTTGGAAGCCCATAGAGGGCTATGGTGAAAAAGGAAATATCTTCCGTTCAAAACTGGAAAGAAGCTTTCTGAGAAACTGCTCTGTGTTCTGTTAATTCATCTCCCAGAGTTACATCTTTCCCTTCAAGAAGCCTTTCGCTAAGGCTGTTCTTGTGGAATTGGCAAAGGGATATTTGGAAGCCCATAGAGGGCTATGGTGAAAAAGGAAATATCTTCCGTTCAAAACTGGAAAGAAGCTTTCTGAGAAACTGCTCTGTGTTCTGTTAATTCATCTCACAGAGTTACATCTTTCCCTTCAAGAAGCCTTTCCCTAAGGCTGTTCTTGTGGAATTGGCAAAGGGATATTTGGAAGCCCATAGAGAGCTATGGTGAAAAAGGAAATATCTTCCGTTCAAAACTGGAAGGAAGCTTTCTGAGAAACTGCTCTGTGTTCTGTAAATTCATCTCACAGAGTTACATCTTTCCCTTCAAGAAGCCTTTCGCTAAGGCTGTTCTTGTGGAATTGGCAAAGGGATATTTGGAAGCCCATAGAGGGCTATGGTGAAAAAGAAAATATCTTCCGTTCAAAACTGGAAAGAAGCTTTCTGAGAAACTGCTCTGTGTTCTGTTAATTCATCTCACAGAGTTACATCTTTCCCTTCAAGAAGCCTTTCGCTAAAGCTGTTCTTGTGGAATTGGCAAAGGGATATTTGGAAGCCCATAGAGGGCTATGGTGAAAAAGGAAATATCTTCCGTTCAAAACTGGAAAGAAGCTTTCTGAGAAACTGCTCTGTGTTCTGTTAATTCATCTCACAGGGTTACATCTTTCCCTTCAAGAAGCCTTTCGCTAAGGCTGTTCTTGTGGAATGGGAAAAGGGATAATTGGAAGCCCATAGAGGGCTATGGTGAAAAAGGAAATATCTTCCGTTCAAAACTGGAAAGAAGCTTTCTGAGAAACTGCTCTGTGTTCTGTTAATTCATCTCACAGAGTTACATCTTTCAATTCAAGAAGCCTTTCGCTAAGGCTGTTCTTGTGGAATTGGCAAAGGGATATTTGGCAGCCCATAGAGGGCTATGGTGAAAAAGGAAATATCCTCCGTTGAAAACTGGAATCTTTCTGAGAAACTGCTCTGTGTTCTGTTAATTCATCTCACAAAGTTACATCTTTCCCTTCAAGAAGCCTTTCGCTAAGGCTGTTCTTGTGGAATTGGCAAAGGGATATTTGGAAGCCCATAGAGGGCTATGGTGAAAAAGGAAATATCTTCCGTTCAAAACTGGAAAGAAGCTTTCTGAGAAACTGCTCTGTGTTCTGTTAATTCATCTCACAGAGTTACATCTTTCCCTTCAAGAAGCCTTTCGCTAAGGCTGTTCTTGTGGAATTGGAAATGGGATATTTGGAAGCCCATAGAGGGCTATGGTGAAAAAGGAAATATCTTCCGTTCAAAACTGGAAAGAAGCTTTCTGAGAAACTGCTCTGTGTTCTGTTAATTCATCTCACAGAGTTAAATCTTTCCCTTCAAGAAGCCTTTCGCTAAGGCTGTTCTTGTGGAATTGGCAACGGGATATTTGGAAGCCCATAGAGGGCTATGGTGAAAAAGGAAATATCTTCCGTTCAAAACTGGAAAGAAGCTTTCTGAGAAACTGCTCTGTGTTCTGTTAATTCATCTCACAGGGTTACATCTTTCCCTTCAAGAAGCCTTTCGCTAAGGCTGTTCTTGTGGAATGGGCAAAGGGATATTTGGAAGCCCATAGAGGGCTATGGTGAAAAAGGAAATATCTTCCGTTCAAAATTGGAAAGAAGGTTTCTGAGAAACTGCTCTGTGTTCTGTTAATTCATCTCACAGAGTTACATCTTTCAATTCAAGAAGCCTTTCGCTAAGGCTGTTCTTGTGGAATTGGCAAAGGGATATTTGGCAGCGCATAGAGGGCTATGGTGAAAAAGGAAATATCCTCCGTTGAAAACTGGAATCTTTCTGAGAAACTGCTCTGTGTTCTGTTAATTCATCTCACAGAGTTACATCTTTCCCTTCAAGAAGCCTTTCGCTAAGGCTGTTCTTGTGGAATTGGCAAAGGGATATTTGGAAGCCCATAGAGGGCTATGGTGAAAAAGGAAATATCTTCCGTTCAAAACTGGAAAGAAGCTTTCTGAGAAACTGCTCTGTGTTCTGTTAATTCATCTCACACAGTTACATCTTTCCCTTCAAGAAGCCTTTCGCTAAGGCTGTTCTTGTGGAATTGGCAAAGGGATATTTGGAAGCCTATAGAGGGCTACGGTGAAAAAGGAAATATCTTCCTTTCAAAACTGGAAAGAAGCTTTCTGAGAAACTGTTCTATGTTCTGTTAATTCATCTCACAGAATTACATCTTTCCCTTCAAGAAGTCTTTCGCTAAGGCTGTTCTTGTGGAATTGGCAAAGGGATATTTGGAAGCCCATAGAGGGCTATGCTGAAAAAGGAAATATCTTCCGTTCAAAACTGGAAAGAAGCTTTCTGAGAAACTGCTCTGCGTTCTGTTAATTCATCTCACAGAGTTACATCTTTCCCTTCAAGAAGCCTTTCGCTAAGGCTGTTCTTGTGGAATTGGCAAAGGGATATTTGGAAGCCCATAGAGGGCTACGGTGAAAAAGGAAATATCTTCCGTTGAAAACTGGAAAGAAGCTTTCTGAGACACTGCTCTGTGTTCTGTTAATTCATCTCACAGAGTTACATCTTTCCCTTCAAGAAGCCTTTCGCTAAGGCTGTTCTTGTGGAATTGGCAACGGGATATTTGGAAGCCCATAGAGGGCTATGGTGAAAAAGGAAATATCTTCCGTTCAAAACTGGAAAGAAGCTTTCTGAGAAACTGCTCTGTGTTCTGTTAATTCATCTCCCAGAGTTACATCTTACCCTTCAAGAAGGCTTTCGCTAAGGCTGTTCTTGTGGAATTGGCAAAGGGATATTTGGAAGCCCATAGAGGGCTATGGTGAAAAAGGAAATATCTTCCGTTGAAAACTGGAAAGAAGCTTTCTGAGAAACTGCTCTGTGTTCTGTTAATTCATCTCACAGAGTTACATCTTTCCCTTCAAGAAGCCTTTCCCTAAGGCTGTTCTTGTGGAATTGGCAAAGGGATATTTGGAAGCCCATAGAGAGCTATGGTGAAAAAGGAAATATCTTCCGTTCAAAACTGGAAGGAAGCTTTCTGAGAAACTGCTCTGTGTTCTGTAAATTCATCTCACAGAGTTACATCTTTCCCTTCAAGAAGCCTTTCGCTAAGGCTGTTCTTGTGGAATTGGCAAAGGGATATTTGGAAGCCCATAGAGGGCTATGGTGAAAAAGGAAATATCTTCCGTTCAAAACTGGAAAGAAGCTTTCTGAGAAACTGCTCTGTGTTCTGTTAATTCATCTCACAGAGTTACATCTTTCCCTTCAAGAAGCCTTTCGCTAAAGCTGTTCTTGTGGAATTGGCAAAGGGATATTTGGAAGCCCATAGAGGGCTATGGTGAAAAAGGAAATATCTTCCGTTCAAAACTGGAAAGAAGCTTTCTGAGAAACTGCTCTGTGTTCAGTTAATTCATCTCACAGAGTTACATCTTTCCCTTCAAGAAGCCTTTCGCTAAGGCTGTTCTTGTAGAATTGGCAAAGGGATATTTGGAAGCCCATAGAGGGCTATGGTGAAAAAGGAAATATCTTCCGTTCAAAACTGGAAAGAAGCTTTCTGAGAAACTGCTCTGTGTTCTGTTAATTCATTTCACAGAGTTACATCTTTCCCTTCAAGAAGCCTTTCGCTAAGGCTGTTCTTGTGGAATTAGCAAAGGGATATTTGGAAGCCCATAGAGGGCTATGGTGAAAAAGGAAATATCTTCCGTTCAAAACTGGAAAGAAGCTTTCTGAGAAACTGCTCTGTGTTCTGTAACTCATCTCACAGAGTTACATCTTTCCCTTCAAGAAGCCTTTCGCTAAGGCTGTTCTTGTGGAATTGGCAAAGGGATATTTGGAAGCCCATAGAGGGCTATGGTGAAAAAGGAAATATCTTCCGTTCAAAACTGGAAAGAAGCTTTGTGAGAAACTGCTCTGTGTTCCGTTTATTCATCTCACAGAGTTACATCTTTCCCTTCAAGAAGCCTTTCGCTAAGGCTGTTCTTGTGTAATTGGCAAAGGGATATTTGGAAGCCCATAGAGGGCTATGGTGAAAAAGGAAATATCTTCCGTTCAAAACTGGAAAGAAGCTTTCTGAGAAACTGCTCTGTGTTCAGTTAGTTCATCTCACAGAGTTACATCTTTCCCTTCAGGAAGCCTTTCGCTAAGGCTGTTCTTGTGGAATTGGCAAAGGGATATTTGGAAGCCCATAGAGGGCTATGGTGAACAAGGAAATATCTTCCGTTCAAAACTGGAAAGAAGCTTTCTGAGAAACTGCTCTGTGTTCTGTTAATTCATCTCACAGAGTTACATCTTTCCCTTCAAGAAGCCTTTCGCTAAGGCTGTTCTTGTGGAATTGGCAAAGGTATATTTGGAAGCCAATACAGGGCTATGGTGAAAAAGGAAATATCTTCCGTTCAAAACTGGAAAGAAGCTTTCTGAGAAACTGCTCTGTGTTCTGTTAATTCATCTCACAGGGTTACATCTTTCCCTTCAAGAAGCCTTTCGCTAAGGCTGTTCTTGTGGAATGGGAAAAGGGATATTTGGAAGCCCATAGAGGGCTATGGTGAAAAAGGAAATATCTTCCGTTCAAAACTGGAAAGAAGCTTTCTGAGAAACTGCTCTGTGTTCTGTTAATTCATCTCACAGAGTTACATCTTTCAATTCAAGAAGCCTTTCGCTAAGGCTGTTCTTGTGGAATTGGCAAAGGGATATTTGGCAGCACATAGAGGGCTATGGTGAAAAAGGAAATATCCTCCGTTCAAAACTGGAATCTTTCTGAGAAACTGCTCTGTGTTCTGTTAATTCATCTCACAGAGTTACATCTTTCCCTTCAAGAAGCCTTTCGCTAAGGCTGTTCTTGTGGAATTGGCAAAAGGATATTTGGAAGCCCATAGAGGGCTATGGTGAAAAAGGAAATATCTTCCGTTCAAAACTGGAAAGAAGCTTTCTGAGAAACTGCTCTGTGTTCTGTTAATTCATCTCACAGAGTTACATCTTTGCCTTCAAGAAGCCTTTCGCTAAGGCTGTTCTTGTGGAATTGGAAAAGGGATATTTGGAAGCCCATAGAGGGCTATGGTGAAAAAGGAAATATCTTCCCTTCAAAACTGGAAAGAAGCTTTCTGAGAAACTGCTCTGTGTTCTGTTAATTCATCTCACAGAGTTAAATCTTTCCCTTCAAGAAGCCTTTCGCTAAGGCTGTTCTTGTGGAATTGGCAACGGGATATTTGGAAGCCCATAGAGGGCTATGGTGAAAAAGGAAATATCTTCCGTTCAAAACTGGAAAGAAGCTTTCTGAGAGACTGCTCTGTGTTCTGTTAATTCATCTCACAGGGTTACATCTTTCCCTTCAAGAAGCCTTTCGCTAAGGCTGTTCTTGTGGAATGGGCAAAGGGATATTTGGAAGCCCATAGAGGGCTATGGTGAAAAAGGAAATATCTTCCGTTCAAAATTGGAAAGAAGGTTTCTGAGAAACTGCTCTGTGTTCTGTTAATTCATCTCACAGAGTTACATCTTTCAATTCAAGAAGCCTTTCGCTAAGGCTGTTCTTGTGGAATTGGCAAAGGGATATTTGGCAGCGCATAGAGGGCTATGGTGAAAAAGGAAATATCCTCCGTTGAAAACTGGAATCTTTCTGAGAAACTGCTCTGTGTTCTGTTAATTCATCTCACAGAGTTACATCTTTCCGTTCAAGAAGCCTTTCGCTAAGGCTGTTCTTGTGGAATTGGCAAAGGGATATTTGGAAGCCCATAGAGGGCTATGGTGAAAAAGGAAATATCTTCCGTTCAAAACTGGAAAGAAGCTTTCTGAGAAACTGCTCTGTGTTCTGTTAATTCATCTCACACAGTTACATCTTTCCCTTCAAGAAGCCTTTCGCTAAGGCTGTTCTTGTGGAATTGGCAAAGGGATATTTGGAAGCCTATAAAGGGCTACGGTGAAAAAGGAAATATCTTCCTTTCAAAACTGGAAAGAAGCTTTCTGAGAAACTGTTCTATGTTCTGTTAATTCATCTCACAGAATTACATCTTTCCCTTCAAGAAGCCTTTCGCTAAGGCTGTTCTTGTGGAATTGGCAAAGGGATATTTGGAAGCCCATAGAGGGCTATGCTGAAAAAGGAAATATCTTCCGTTCAAAACTGGAAAGAAGCTTTCTGAGAAACTGCTCTGCGTTCTGTTAATTCATCTCACAGAGTTACATCTTTCCCTTCAAGAAGCCTTTCGCTAAGGCTGTTCTTGTGGAATTGGCAAAGGGATATTTGGAAGCCCATAGAGGGCTACGGTGAAAAAGGAAATATCTTCCGTTGAAAACTGGAAAGAAGCTTTCTGAGACACTGCTCTGTGTTCTGTTAATTCATCTCACAGAGTTACATCTTTCCCTTCTAGAAGCCTTTCGCTAAGGCTGTTCTTGTGGAATTGGCAACGGGATATTTGGAAGCCCATAGAGGGCTATGGTGAAAAAGGAAATATCTTCCGTTCAAAACTGGAAAGAAGCTTTCTGAGAAACTGCTCTGTGTTCTGTTAATTCATCTCCCAGAGTTACATCTTTCCCTTCAAGAAGGCTTTCGCTAAGGCTGTTCTTGTGGAATTGGCAAAGGGATATTTGGAAGCCCATAGAGGGCTATGGTGAAAAAGGAAATATCTTCCGTTCAAAACTGGAAAGAAGCTTTCTGAGAAACTGCTCTGTGTTCTGTTAATTCATCTCACAGAGTTACATCTTTCCCTTCAAGAAGCCTTTCCCTAAGGCTGTTCTTGTGGAATTGGCAAAGGGATATTTGGAAGCCCATAGAGAGCTATGGTGAAAAAGGAAATATCTTCCGTTCAAAACTGGAAGGAAGCTTTCTGAGAAACTGCTCTGTGTTCTGTAAATTCATCTCACAGAGTTACATCTTTCCCTTCAAGAAGCCTTTCGCTAAGGCTGTTCTTGTGGAATTGGCAAAGGGATATTTGGAAGCCCATAGAGGGCTATGGTGAAAAAGGAAATATCTTCCGTTCAAAACTGGAAAGAAGCTTTCTGAGAAACTGCTCTGTGTTCTGTTAATTCATCTCACAGAGTTACATCTTTCCCTTCAAGAAGCCTTTCGCTAAAGCTGTTCTTGTGGAATTGGCAAAGGGATATTTGGAAGCCCATAGAGGGCTATGGTGAAAAAGGAAATATCTTCCGTTCAAAACTGGAAAGAAGCTTTCTGAGAAACTGCTCTGTGTTCAGTTAATTCATCTCACAGAGTTACATCTTTCCCTTCAAGAAGCCTTTCGCTAAGGCTGTTCTTGTAGAATTGGCAAAGGGATATTTGGAAGCCCATAGAGGGCTATGGTGAAAAAGGAAATATCTTCCGTTCAAAACTGGAAAGAAGCTTTCTGAGAAACTGCTCTGTGTTCTGTTAATTCATTTCACAGAGTTACATCTTTCCCTTCAAGAAGCCTTTCGCTAAGGCTGTTCTTGTGGAATTAGCAAAGGGATATTTGGAAGCCCATAGAGGGCTATGGTGAAAAAGGAAATATCTTCCGTTCAAAACTGGAAAGAAGCTTTCTGAGAAACTGCTCTGTGTTCTGTAACTCATCTCACAGAGTTACATCTTTCCCTTCAAGAAGCCTTTCGCTAAGGCTGTTCTTGTGGAATTGGCAAAGGGATATTTGGAAGCCCATAGAGGGCTATGGTGAAAAAGGAAATATCTTCCGTTCAAAACTGGAAAGAAGCTTTGTGAGAAACTGCTCTGTGTTCCGTTTATTCATCTCACAGAGTTACATCTTTCCCTTCAAGAAGCCTTTCGCTAAGGCTGTTCTTGTGTAATTGGCAAAGGGATATTTGGAAGCCCATAGAGGGCTATGGTGAAAAAGGAAATATCTTCCGTTCAAAACTGGAAAGAAGCTTTCTGAGAAACTGCTCTGTGTTCAGTTAGTTCATCTCACAGAGTTACATCTTTCCCTTCAGGAAGCCTTTCGCTAAGGCTGTTCTTGTGGAATTGGCAAAGGGATATTTGGAAGCCCATAGAG
Source organism: Chlorocebus sabaeus (assembly GCF_047675955.1). Taxonomy (NCBI): domain Eukaryota; kingdom Metazoa; phylum Chordata; class Mammalia; order Primates; family Cercopithecidae; genus Chlorocebus; species Chlorocebus sabaeus. Next base: position 57,843 of record NW_027327781.1, on the reverse strand, counting down.
GGCTATGGTGAAAAAGGAAATATCTTCCGTTCAAAACTGGAAAGAAGCTTTCTGAGAAACTGCTCTGTGTTCTGTTAATTCATCTCACAGAGTTACATCTTTCCCTTCAAGAAGCCTTTCGCTAAGGCTGTTCTTGTGGAATTGGCAAAGGTATATTTGGAAGCCAATACAGGGCTATGGTGAAAAAGGAAATATCTTCCGTTCAAAACTGGAAAGAAGCTTTCTGAGAAACTGCTCTGTGTTCCGTTTATTCATCTCACAGAGTTACATCTTTCCCTTCAAGAAGCCTTTCGCTAAGGCTGTTCTTGTGGAATTGGCAAAGGGATATTTGGAAGCCCATAGAGGGCTATGGTGAAAAAGGAAATATCTTCCGTTCAAAACTGGAAAGAAGCTTTCTGAGAAACTGCTCTGTGTTCAGTTAGTTCATCTCACAGAGTTACATCTTTCCCTTCAGGAAGCCTTTCGCTAAGGCTGTTCTTGTGGAATTGGCAAAGGGATATTTGGAAGCCCATAGAGGGCTATGGTGAAAAAGGAAATATCTTCCGTTCAAAACTGGAAAGAAGCTTTCTGAGAAACTGCTCTGTGTTCTGTTAATTCATCTCACAGAGTTACATCTTTCCCTTCAAGAAGCCTTTCGCTAAGGCTGTTCTTGTGGAATTGGCAAAGGTATATTTGGAAGCCCATACAGGGCTATGGTGAAAAAGGAAATATCTTCCGTTCAAAACTGGAAAGAAGCTTTCTGAGAAACTGCTCTGTGTTCTGTTAATTCATCTCACAGGGTTACATCTTTCCCTTCAAGAAGCCTTTCCCTAAGGCTGTTCTTGTGGAATGGGAAAAGGGATATTTGGAAGCCCATAGAGGGCTATGGTGAAAAAGGAAATATCTTCCGTTCAAAACTGGAAAGAAGCTTTCTGAGAAACTGCTCTGTGTTCTGTTAATTCATCTCACAGAGTTACATCTTTCAATTCAAGAAGCCTTTCGCTAAGGCTGTTCTTGTGGAATTGGCAAAGGGATATTTGGCAGCCCATAGAGGGCTATGGTGAAAAAGGAAATATCCTCCGTTGAAAACTGGAATCTTTCTGAGAAACTGCTCTGTGTTCTGTTAATTCATCTCACAGAGTTACATCTTTCCCTTCAAGAAGCCTTTCGCTAAGGCTGTTCTTGTGGAATTGGCAAAGGGATATTTGTAAGCCCATAGAGGGCTATGGTGAAAAAGGAAATATCTTCCGTTCAAAACTGGAAAGAAGCTTTCTGAGAAACTGCTCTGTGTTCTGTTAATTCATCTCACAGAGTTACATCTTTCCCTTCAAGAAGCCTTTCGCTAAGGCTGTTCTTGTGGAATTGGAAAAGGGATATTTGGAAGCCCATAGAGGGCTATGGTGAAAAAGGAAATATCTTCCCTTCAAAACAGGAAAGAAGCTTTCTGAGAAACTGCTCTGTGTTCTGTTAATTCATCTCACAGAGTTAAATCTTTCCCTTCAAGAAGCCTTTCGCTAAGGCTGTTCTTGTGGAATTGGCAACGGGATATTTGGAAGCCCATAGAGGGCTATGGTGAAAAAGGAAATATCTTCCGTTCAAAACTGGAAGGAAGCTTTCTGAGAAACTGCTCTGTGTTCTGTTAATTCATCTCACAGGGTTACATCTTTCCCTTCAAGAAGCCTTTCGCTAAGGCTGTTCTTGTGGAATGGGCAAAGGGATATTTGGAAGCCCATAGAGGGCTATGGTGAAAAAGGAAATATCTTCCGTTCAAAATTGGAAAGAAGGTTTCTGAGAAACTGCTCTGTGTTTTGTTAATTCATCTCACAGAGTTACATCTTTCAATTCAAGAAGCCTTTCGCTAAGGCTGTTCTTGTGGAATTGGCAAAGGGATATTTGGCAGCGCATAGAGGGCTATGGTGAAAAAGGAAATATCCTCCGTTGAAAACTGGAGTCTTTCTGAGAAACTGCTCTGTGTTCTGTTAATTCATCTCACAGAGTTACATCTTTCCCTTCAAGAAGCCTTTCGCTAAGGCTGTTCTTGTGGAATTGGCAAAGGGATATTTGGAAGCCCATAGAGGGCTATGGTGAAAAAGAAAATATCTTCCGTTCAAAACTGGAAAGAAGCTTTCTGAGAAACTGCTCTGTGTTCTGTTAATTCATCTCACACAGTTACATCTTTCCCTTCAAGAAGCCTTTCGCTAAGGCTGTTCTTGTGGAATTGGCAAAGGGATATTTGGAAGCCTATAGAGGGCTACGGTGAAAAAGGAAATATCTTCCTTTCAAAACTGGAAAGAAGCTTTCTGAGAAACTGTTCTATGTTCTGTTAATTCATCTCACAGAATTACATCTTTCCCTTCAAGAAGCCTTTCGCTAAGGCTGTTCTTGTGGAATTGGCAAAGGGATATTTGGAAGCCCATAGAGGGCTATGGTGAAAAAGGAAATATCTTCCGTTCAAAACTGGAAAGAAGCTTTCTGAGAAACTGCTCTGCGTTCTGTTAATTCATCTCACAGAGTTACATCTTTCCCTTCAAGAAGCCTTTCGCTAAGGCTGTTCTTGTGGAATTGGCAAAGGGATATTTGGAAGCCCATAGAGGGCTACGGTGAAAAAGGAAATATCTTCCGTTGAAAACTGGAAAGAAGCTTTCTGAGACACTGCTCTGTGTTCTGTTAATTCATCTCACAGAGTTACATCTTTCCCTTCAAGAAGCCTTTCGCTAAGGCTGTTCTTGTGGAATTGGCAACGGGATATTTGGAAGCCCATAGAGGGCTATGGTGAAAAAGGAAATATCTTCCGTTCAAAACTGGAAAGAAGCTTTCTGAGAAACTGCTCTGTGTTCTGTTAATTCATCTCCCAGAGTTACATCTTTCCCTTCAAGAAGGCTTTCGCTAAGGCTGTTCTTGTGGAATTGGCAAAGGGATATTTGGAAGCCCATAGAGGGCTATGGTGAAAAAGGAAATATCTTCCGTTCAAAACTGGAAGGAAGCTTTCTGAGAAACTGCTCTGTGTTCTGTTAATTCATCTCACAGGGTTACATCTTTCCCTTCAAGAAGCCTTTCGCTAAGGCTGTTCTTGTGGAATGGGCAAAGGGATATTTGGAAGCCCATAGAGGGCTATGGTGAAAAATGAAATATCTTCCGTTCAAAATTGGAAAGAAGGTTTCTGAGAAACTGCTCTGTGTTCTGTTAATTCATCTCACAGAGTTACATCTTTCAATTCAAGAAGCCTTTCGCTAAGGCTGTTCTTGTGGAATTGGCAAAGGGATATTTGGCAGCGCATAGAGGGCTATGGTGAAAAAGGAAATATCCTCCGTTGAAAACTGAAATCTTTCTGAGAAACTGCTCTGTGTTCTGTTAATTCATCTCACAGAGTTACATCTTTCCCTTCAAGAAGCCTTTCGCTAAGGCTGTTCTTGTGGAATTGGCAAAGGGATATTTGGAAGCCCATAGAGGGCTATGGTGAAAAAGAAAATATCTTCCGTTCAAAACTGGAAAGAAGCTTTCTGAGAAACTGCTCTGTGTTCTGTTAATTCATCTCACACAGTTACATCTTTCCCTTCAAGAAGCCTTTCGCTAAGGCTGTTCTTGTGGAATTGGCAAAGGGATATTTGGAAGCCTATAGAGGGCTACGGTGAAAAAGGAAATATCTTCCTTTCAAAACTGGAAAGAAGCTTTCTGAGAAACTGTTCTATGTTCTGTTAATTCATCTCACAGAATTACATCTTTCCCTTCAAGAAGCCTTTCGCTAAGGCTGTTCTTGTGGAATTGGCAAAGGGATATTTGGAAGCCCATAGAGGGCTATGGTGAAAAAGGAAATATCTTCCGTTCAAAACTGGAAAGAAGCTTTCTGAGAAACTGCTCTGCGTTCTGTTAATTCATCTCACAGAGTTACATCTTTCCCTTCAAGAAGCCTTTCGCTAAGGCTGTTCTTGTGGAATTGGCAAAGGGATATTTGGAAGCCCATAGAGGGCTACGGTGAAAAAGGAAATATCTTCCGTTGAAAACTGGAAAGAAGCTTTCTGAGACACTGCTCTGTGTTCTGTTAATTCATCTCACACAGTTACATCTTTCCCTTCAAGAAGCCTTTCGCTAAGGCTGTTCTTGTGGAATTGGCAACGGGATATTTGGAAGCCCATAGAGGGCTATGGTGAAAAAGGAAATATCTTCCGTTCAAAACTGGAAAGAAGCTTTCTGAGAAACTGCTCTGTGTTCTGTTAATTCATCTCCCAGAGTTACATCTTTCCCTTCAAGAAGGCTTTCGCTAAGGCTGTTCTTGTGGAATTGGCAAAGGGATATTTGGAAGCCCATAGAGGGCTATGGTGAAAAAGGAAATATCTTCCGTTCAAAACTGGAAAGAAGCTTTCTGAGAAACTGCTCTGTGTTCTGTTAATTCATCTCACAGAGTTACATCTTTCCCTTCAAGAAGCCTTTCCCTAAGGCTGTTCTTGTGGAATTGGCAAAGGGATATTTGGAAGCCCATAGAGAGCTATGGTGAAAAAGGAAATATCTTCCGTTCAAAACTGGAAGGAAGCTTTCTGAGAAACTGCTCTGTGTTCTGTTAATTCATCTCACAGAGTTACATCTTTCCCTTCAAGAAGCCTTTCGCTAAGGCTGTTCTTGTGGAATTGGCAAAGGGATATTTGGAAGCCCATAGAGGGCTATGGTGAAAAAGGAAATATCTTCCGTTCAAAACTGGAAAGAAGCTTTCTGAGAAACTGCTCTGTGTTCTGTTAATTCATCTCACAGAGTTACATCTTTCCCTTCAAGAAGCCTTTCGCTAAAGCTGTTCTTGTGGAATTGGCAAAGGGATATTTGGAAGCCCATAGAGGGCTATGGTGAAAAAGGAAATATCTTCCGTTCAAAACTGGAAAGAAGCTTTCTGAGAAACTGCTCTGTGTTCAGTTAGTTCATCTCACAGAGTTACATCTTTCCCTTCAGGAAGCCTTTCGCTAAGGCTGTTCTTGTGGAATTGGCAAAGGGATATTTGGAAGCCCATAGAGGGCTATGGTGAAAAAGGAAATATCTTCCGTTCAAAACTGGAAAGAAGCTTTCTGAGAAACTGCTCTGTGTTCTGTTAATTCATCTCACAGAGTTACATCTTTCCCTTCAAGAAGCCTTTCGCTAAGGCTGTTCTTGTGGAATTGGCAAAGGTATATTTGGAAGCCAATACAGGGCTATGGTGAAAAAGGAAATATCTTCCGTTCAAAACTGGAAAGAAGCTTTCTGAGAAACTGCTCTGTGTTCCGTTTATTCATCTCACAGAGTTACATCTTTCCCTTCAAGAAGCCTTTCGCTAAGGCTGTTCTTGTGGAATTGGCAAAGGGATATTTGGAAGCCCATAGAGGGCTATGGTGAAAAAGGAAATATCTTCCGTTCAAAACTGGAAAGAAGCTTTCTGAGAAACTGCTCTGTGTTCAGTTAGTTCATCTCACAGAGTTACATCTTTCCCTTCAGGAAGCCTTTCGCTAAGGCTGTTCTTGTGGAATTGGCAAAGGGATATTTGGAAGCCCATAGAGGGCTATGGTGAAAAAGGAAATATCTTCCGTTCAAAACTGGAAAGAAGCTTTCTGAGAAACTGCTCTGTGTTCTGTTAATTCATCTCACAGAGTTACATCTTTCCCTTCAAGAAGCCTTTCGCTAAGGCTGTTCTTGTGGAATTGGCAAAGGTATATTTGGAAGCCCATACAGGGCTATGGTGAAAAAGGAAATATCTTCCGTTCAAAACTGGAAAGAAGCTTTCTGAGAAACTGCTCTGTGTTCTGTTAATTCATCTCACAGGGTTACATCTTTCCCTTCAAGAAGCCTTTCCCTAAGGCTGTTCTTGTGGAATGGGAAAAGGGATATTTGGAAGCCCATAGAGGGCTATGGTGAAAAAGGAAATATCTTCCGTTCAAAACTGGAAAGAAGCTTTCTGAGAAACTGCTCTGTGTTCTGTTAATTCATCTCACAGAGTTACATCTTTCAATTCAAGAAGCCTTTCGCTAAGGCTGTTCTTGTGGAATTGGCAAAGGGATATTTGGCAGCCCATAGAGGGCTATGGTGAAAAAGGAAATATCCTCCGTTGAAAACTGGAATCTTTCTGAGAAACTGCTCTGTGTTCTGTTAATTCATCTCACAGAGTTACATCTTTCCCTTCAAGAAGCCTTTCGCTAAGGCTGTTCTTGTGGAATTGGCAAAGGGATATTTGTAAGCCCATAGAGGGCTATGGTGAAAAAGGAAATATCTTCCGTTCAAAACTGGAAAGAAGCTTTCTGAGAAACTGCTCTGTGTTCTGTTAATTCATCTCACAGAGTTACATCTTTCCCTTCAAGAAGCCTTTCGCTAAGGCTGTTCTTGTGGAATTGGAAAAGGGATATTTGGAAGCCCATAGAGGGCTATGGTGAAAAAGGAAATATCTTCCCTTCAAAACAGGAAAGAAGCTTTCTGAGAAACTGCTCTGTGTTCTGTTAATTCATCTCACAGAGTTAAATCTTTCCCTTCAAGAAGCCTTTCGCTAAGGCTGTTCTTGTGGAATTGGCAACGGGATATTTGGAAGCCCATAGAGGGCTATGGTGAAAAAGGAAATATCTTCCGTTCAAAACTGGAAGGAAGCTTTCTGAGAAACTGCTCTGTGTTCTGTTAATTCATCTCACAGGGTTACATCTTTCCCTTCAAGAAGCCTTTCGCTAAGGCTGTTCTTGTGGAATGGGCAAAGGGATATTTGGAAGCCCATAGAGGGCTATGGTGAAAAAGGAAATATCTTCCGTTCAAAATTGGAAAGAAGGTTTCTGAGAAACTGCTCTGTGTTTTGTTAATTCATCTCACAGAGTTACATCTTTCAATTCAAGAAGCCTTTCGCTAAGGCTGTTCTTGTGGAATTGGCAAAGGGATATTTGGCAGCGCATAGAGGGCTATGGTGAAAAAGGAAATATCCTCCGTTGAAAACTGGAGTCTTTCTGAGAAACTGCTCTGTGTTCTGTTAATTCATCTCACAGAGTTACATCTTTCCCTTCAAGAAGCCTTTCGCTAAGGCTGTTCTTGTGGAATTGGCAAAGGGATATTTGGAAGCCCATAGAGGGCTATGGTGAAAAAGAAAATATCTTCCGTTCAAAACTGGAAAGAAGCTTTCTGAGAAACTGCTCTGTGTTCTGTTAATTCATCTCACACAGTTACATCTTTCCCTTCAAGAAGCCTTTCGCTAAGGCTGTTCTTGTGGAATTGGCAAAGGGATATTTGGAAGCCTATAGAGGGCTACGGTGAAAAAGGAAATATCTTCCTTTCAAAACTGGAAAGAAGCTTTCTGAGAAACTGTTCTATGTTCTGTTAATTCATCTCACAGAATTACATCTTTCCCTTCAAGAAGCCTTTCGCTAAGGCTGTTCTTGTGGAATTGGCAAAGGGATATTTGGAAGCCCATAGAGGGCTATGGTGAAAAAGGAAATATCTTCCGTTCAAAACTGGAAAGAAGCTTTCTGAGAAACTGCTCTGCGTTCTGTTAATTCATCTCACAGAGTTACATCTTTCCCTTCAAGAAGCCTTTCGCTAAGGCTGTTCTTGTGGAATTGGCAAAGGGATATTTGGAACCCCATAGAGGGCTACGGTGAAAAAGGAAATATCTTCCGTTGAAAACTGGAAAGAAGCTTTCTGAGACACTGCTCTGTGTTCTGTTAATTCATCTCACAGAGTTACATCTTTCCCTTCAAGAAGCCTTTCGCTAAGGCTGTTCTTGTGGAATTGGCAACGGGATATTTGGAAGCCCATAGAGGGCTATGGTGAAAAAGGAAATATCTTCCGTTCAAAACTGGAAAGAAGCTTTCTGAGAAACTGCTCTGTGTTCTGTTAATTCATCTCCCAGAGTTACATCTTTCCCTTCAAGAAGGCTTTCGCTAAGGCTGTTCTTGTGGAATTGGCAAAGGGATATTTGGAAGCCCATAGAGGGCTATGGTGAAAAAGGAAATATCTTCCGTTCAAAACTGGAAGGAAGCTTTCTGAGAAACTGCTCTGTGTTCTGTTAATTCATCTCACAGGGTTACATCTTTCCCTTCAAGAAGCCTTTCGCTAAGGCTGTTCTTGTGGAATGGGCAAAGGGATATTTGGAAGCCCATAGAGGGCTATGGTGAAAAATGAAATATCTTCCGTTCAAAATTGGAAAGAAGGTTTCTGAGAAACTGCTCTGTGTTCTGTTAATTCATCTCACAGAGTTACATCTTTCAATTCAAGAAGCCTTTCGCTAAGGCTGTTCTTGTGGAATTGGCAAAGGGATATTTGGCAGCGCATAGAGGGCTATGGTGAAAAAGGAAATATCCTCCGTTGAAAACTGAAATCTTTCTGAGAAACTGCTCTGTGTTCTGTTAATTCATCTCACAGAGTTACATCTTTCCCTTCAAGAAGCCTTTCGCTAAGGCTGTTCTTGTGGAATTGGCAAAGGGATATTTGGAAGCCCATAGAGGGCTATGGTGAAAAAGAAAATATCTTCCGTTCAAAACTGGAAAGAAGCTTTCTGAGAAACTGCTCTGTGTTCTGTTAATTCATCTCACACAGTTACATCTTTCCCTTCAAGAAGCCTTTCGCTAAGGCTGTTCTTGTGGAATTGGCAAAGGGATATTTGGAAGCCTATAGAGGGCTACGGTGAAAAAGGAAATATCTTCCTTTCAAAACTGGAAAGAAGCTTTCTGAGAAACTGTTCTATGTTCTGTTAATTCATCTCACAGAATTACATCTTTCCCTTCAAGAAGCCTTTCGCTAAGGCTGTTCTTGTGGAATTGGCAAAGGGATATTTGGAAGCCCATAGAGGGCTATGGTGAAAAAGGAAATATCTTCCGTTCAAAACTGGAAAGAAGCTTTCTGAGAAACTGCTCTGCGTTCTGTTAATTCATCTCACAGAGTTACATCTTTCCCTTCAAGAAGCCTTTCGCTAAGGCTGTTCTTGTGGAATTGGCAAAGGGATATTTGGAAGCCCATAGAGGGCTACGGTGAAAAAGGAAATATCTTCCGTTGAAAACTGGAAAGAAGCTTTCTGAGACACTGCTCTGTGTTCTGTTAATTCATCTCACACAGTTACATCTTTCCCTTCAAGAAGCCTTTCGCTAAGGCTGTTCTTGTGGAATTGGCAACGGGATATTTGGAAGCCCATAGAGGGCTATGGTGAAAAAGGAAATATCTTCCGTTCAAAACTGGAAAGAAGCTTTCTGAGAAACTGCTCTGTGTTCTGTTAATTCATCTCCCAGAGTTACATCTTTCCCTTCAAGAAGGCTTTCGCTAAGGCTGTTCTTGTGGAATTGGCAAAGGGATATTTGGAAGCCCATAGAGGGCTATGGTGAAAAAGGAAATATCTTCCGTTCAAAACTGGAAAGAAGCTTTCTGAGAAACTGCTCTGTGTTCTGTTAATTCATCTCACAGAGTTACATCTTTCCCTTCAAGAAGCCTTTCCCTAAGGCTGTTCTTGTGGAATTGGCAAAGGGATATTTGGAAGCCCATAGAGAGCTATGGTGAAAAAGGAAATATCTTCCGTTCAAAACTGGAAGGAAGCTTTCTGAGAAACTGCTCTGTGTTCTGTTAATTCATCTCACAGAGTTACATCTTTCCCTTCAAGAAGCCTTTCGCTAAGGCTGTTCTTGTGGAATTGGCAAAGGGATATTTGGAAGCCCATAGAGGGCTATGGTGAAAAAGGAAATATCTTCCGTTCAAAACTGGAAAGAAGCTTTCTGAGAAACTGCTCTGTGTTCTGTTAATTCATCTCACAGAGTTACATCTTTCCCTTCAAGAAGCCTTTCGCTAAAGCTGTTCTTGTGGAATTGGCAAAGGGATATTTGGAAGCCCATAGAGGGCTATGGTGAAAAAGGAAATATCTTCCGTTCAAAACTGGAAAGAAGCTTTCTGAGAAACTGCTCTGTGTTCAGTTAATTCATCTCACAGAGTTACATCTTTCCCTTCAAGAAGCCTTTCGCTAAGGCTGTTCTTGTAGAATTGGCAAAGGGATATTTGGAAGCCCATAGAGGGCTATGGTGAAAAAGGAAATATCTTCCGTTCAAAACTGGAAAGAAGCTTTCTGAGAAACTGCTCTGTGTTCTGTTAATTCATTTCACAGAGTTACATCTTTCCCTTCAAGAAGCCTTTCGCTAAGGCTGTTCTTGTGGAATTAGCAAAGGGATATTTGGAAGCCCATAGAGGGCTATGGTGAAAAAGGAAATATCTTCCGTTCAAAACTGGAAAGAAGCTTTCTGAGAAACTGCTCTGTGTTCTGTAACTCATCTCACAGAGTTACATCTTTCCCTTCAAGAAGCCTTTCGCTAAGGCTGTTCTTGTGGAATTGGCAAAGGGATATTTGGAAACCCATAGAGGGCTATGGTGAAAAAGGAAATATCTTCCGTTCAAAACTGGAAAGAAGCTTTGTGAGAAACTGCTCTGTGTTCCGTTTATTCATCTCACAGAGTTACATCTTTCCCTTCAAGAAGCCTTTCGCTAAGGCTGTTCTTGTGGAATTGGCAAAGGGATATTTGGAAGCCCATAGAGGGCTATGGTGAAAAAGGAAATATCTTCCGTTCAAAACTGGAAAGAAGCTTTCTGAGAAACTGCTCTGTGTTCTGTTAATTCATTTCACAGAGTTACATCTTTCCCTTCAAGAAGCCATTCGCTAAGGCTGTTCTTGTGGAATTAGCAAAGGGATATTTGGAAGCCCATAGAGGGCTATGGTGAAAAAGGAAATATCTTCCGTTCAAAACTGGAAAGAAGCTTTCTGAGAAACTGCTCTGTGTTCTGTAACTCATCTCACAGAGTTACATCTTTCCCTTCAAGAAGCCTTTCGCTAAGGCTGTTCTTGTGGAATTGGCAAAGGGATATTTGGAAGCCCATAGAGGGCTATGGTGAAAAAGGAAATATCTTCCGTTCAAAACTGGAAAGAAGCTTTGTGAGAAACTGCTCTGTGTTCCGTTTATTCATCTCACAGAGTTACATCTTTCCCTTCAAGAAGCCTTTCGCTAAGGCTGTTCTTGTGGAATTGGCAAAGGGATATTTGGAAGCCCATAGAGGGCTATGGTGAAAAAGGAAATATCTTCCGTTCAAAACTGGAAAGAAGCTTTCTGAGAAACTGCTCTGTGTTCAGTTAGTTCATCTCACAGAGTTACATCTTTCCCTTCAGGAAGCCTTTCGCTAAGGCTGTTCTTGTGGAATTGGCAAAGGGATATTTGGAAGCCCATAGAGGGCTATGGTGAAAAAGGAAATATCTTCCGTTCAAAACTGGAAAGAAGCTTTCTGAGAAACTGCTCTGTGTTCTGTTAATTCATCTCACAGAGTTACATCTTTCCCTTCAAGAAGCCTTTCGCTAAGGCTGTTCTTGTGGAATTGGCAAAGGGATATTTGGAAGCCCATACAGGGCTATGGTGAAAAAGGAAATATCTTCCGTTCAAAACTGGAAAGAAGCTTTCTGAGAAACTGCTCTGTGTTCTGTTAATTCATCTCACAGGGTTACATCTTTCCCTTCAAGAAGCCTTTCGCTAAGGCTGTTCTTGTGGAATGGGAAAAGGGATATTTGGAAGCCCATAGAGGGCTATGGTGAAAAAGGAAATATCTTCCGTTCAAAACTGGAAAGAAGCTTTCTGAGAAACTGCTCTGTGTTCTGTTAATTCATCTCACAGAGTTACATCTTTCAATTCAAGAAGCCTTTCGCTAAGGCTGTTCTTGTGGAATTGGCAAAGGGATATTTGGCAGCCCATAGAGGGCTATGGTGAAAAAGGAAATATCCTCCGTTGAAAACTGGAATCTTTCTGAGAAACTGCTCTGTGTTCTGTTAATTCATCTCACAGAGTTACATCTTTCCCTTCAAGAAGCCTTTCGCTAAGGCTGTTCTTGTGGAATTGGCAAAGGGATATTTGGAAGCCCCTAGAGGGCTATGGTGAAAAAGGAAATATCTTCCGTTCAAAACTGGAAAGAAGCTTTCTGAGAAACTGCTCTGTGTTCTGTTAATTCATCTCACAGAGTTACATCTTTCCCTTCAAGAAGCCTTTCGCTAAGGCTGTTCTTGTGGAATTGGAAAAGGGATATTTGGAAGCCCATAGAGGGCTATGGTGAAAAAGGAAATATCTTCCCTTCAAAACTGGAAAGAAGCTTTCTGAGAAACTGCTCTGTGTTCTGTTAATTCATCTCACAGAGTTAAATCTTTCCCTTCAAGAAGCCTTTCCCTAAGGCTGTTCTTGTGGAATTGGCAACGGGATATTTGGAAGCCCATAGAGGGCTATGGTGAAAAAGGAAATATCTTCCGTTCAAAACTGGAAGGAAGCTTTCTGAGAAACTGCTCTGTGTTCTGTTAATTCATCTCACAGGGTTACATCTTTCCCTTCAAGAAGCCTTTCGCTAAGGCTGTTCTTGTGGAATGGGCAAAGGGATATTTGGAAGCCCATAGAGGGCTATGGTGAAAAAGGAAATATCTTCCGTTCAAAATTGGAAAGAAGGTTTCTGAGAAACTGCTCTGTGTTCTGTTAATTCATCTCACAGAGTTACATCTTTCAATTCAAGAAGCCTTTCGCTAAGGCTGTTCTTGTGGAATTGGCAAAGGGATATTTGGCAGCGCATAGAGGGCTATGGTGAAAAAGGAAATATCCTCCGTTGAAAACTGGAGTCTTTCTGAGAAACTGCTCTGTGTTCTGTTAATTCATCTCACAGAGTTACATCTTTCCCTTCAAGAAGCCTTTCGCTAAGGCTGTTCTTGTGGAATTGGCAAAGGGATATTTGGAAGCCCATAGAGGGCTATGGTGAAAAAGAAAATATCTTCCGTTCAAAACTGGAAAGAAGCTTTCTGAGAAACTGCTCTGTGTTCTGTTAATTCATCTCACACAGTTACATCTTTCCCTTCAAGAAGCCTTTCGCTAAGGCTGTTCTTGTGGAATTGGCAAAGGGATATTTGGAAGCCTATAGAGGGCTACGGTGAAAAAGGAAATATCTTCCTTTCAAAACTGGAAAGAAGCTTTCTGAGAAACTGTTCTATGTTCTGTTAATTCATCTCACAGAATTACATCTTTCCCTTCAAGAAGCCTTTCGCTAAGGCTGTTCTTGTGGAATTGGCAAAGGGATATTTGGAAGCCCATAGAGGGCTATGGTGAAAAAGGAAATATCTTCCGTTCAAAACTGGAAAGAAGCTTTCTGAGAAACTGCTCTGCGTTCTGTTAATTCATCTCACAGAGTTACATCTTTCCCTTCAAGAAGCCTTTCGCTAAGGCTGTTCTTGTGGAATTGGCAAAGGGATATTTGGAAGCCCATAGAGGGGTACGGTGAAAAAGGAAATATCTTCCGTTGAAAACTGGAAAGAAGCTTTCTGAGACACTGCTCTGTGTTCTGTTAATTCATCTCACAGAGTTACATCTTTCCCTTCAAGAAGCCTTTCGCTAAGGCTGTTCTTGTGGAATTGGCAACGGGATATTTGGAAGCCCATAGAGGGCTATGGTGAAAAAGGAAATATCTTCCGTTCAAAACTGGAAAGAAGCTTTCTGAGAAACTGCTCTGTGTTCTGTTAATTCATCTCCCAGAGTTACATCTTTCCCTTCAAGAAGCCTTTCGCTAAGGCTGTTCTTGTGGAATTGGCAAAGGGATATTTGGAAGCCCATAGAGGGCTATGGTGAAAAAGGAAATATCTTCCGTTCAAAACTGGAAAGAAGCTTTCTGAGAAACTGCTCTGTGTTCAGTTAATTCATCTCACAGAGTTACATCTTTCCCTTCAAGAAGCCTTTCGCTAAGGCTGTTCTTGTAGAATTGGCAAAGGGATATTTGGAAGCCCATAGAGGGCTATGGTGAAAAAGGAAATATCTTCCGTTCAAAACTGGAAAGAAGCTTTCTGAGAAACTGCTCTGTGTTTTGTTAATTCATTTCACAGAGTTACATCTTTCCCTTCAAGAAGCCTTTCGCTAAGGCTGTTCTTGTGGAATTAGCAAAGGGATATTTGGAAGCCCATAGAGGGCTATGGTGAAAAAGGAAATATCTTCCGTTCAAAACTGGAAAGAAGCTTTCTGAGAAACTGCTCTGTGTTCTGTAACTCATCTCACAGAGTTACATCTTTCCCTTCAAGAAGCCTTTCGCTAAGGCTGTTCTTGTGGAATTGGCAAAGGGATATTTGGAAGCCCATAGAGGGCTATGGTGAAAAAGGAAATATCTTCCGTTCAAAACTGGAAAGAAGCTTTGTGAGAAACTGCTCTGTGTTCCGTTTATTCATCTCACAGAGTTACATCTTTCCCTTCAAGAAGCCTTTCGCTAAGGCTGTTCTTGTGGAATTGGCAAAGGGATATTTGGAAGCCCATAGAGGGCTATGGTGAAAAAGGAAATATCCTCCGTTCAAAACTGGAAAGAAGCTTTCTGAGAAACTGCTCTGTGTTCAGTTAGTTCATCTCACAGAGTTACATCTTTCCTTTCAGGAAGCCTTTCGCTAAGGCTGTTCTTGTGGAATTGGCAAAGGTATATTTGGAAGCCAATACAGGGCTATGGTGAAAAAGGAAATATCTTCCGTTCAAAACTGGAAAGAAGCTTTCTGAGAAACTGCTCTGTGTTCTGTTAATTCATCTCACAGGGTTACATCTTTCCCTTCAAGAAGCCTTTCGCTAAGGCTGTTCTTGTGGAATGGGAAAAGGGATATTTGGAAGCCCATAGAGGGCTATGGTGAAAAAGGAAATATCTTCCGTTCAAAACTGGAAAGAAGCTTTCTGAGAAACTGCTCTGTGTTCTGTTAATTCATCTCACAGAGTTACATCTTTCAATTCAAGAAGCCTTTCGCTAAGGCTGTTCTTGTGGAATTGGCAAAGGGATATTTGGCAGCCCATAGAGGGCTATGGTGAAAAAGGAAATATCCTCCGTTGAAAACTGGAATCTTTCTGAGAAACTGCTCTGTGTTCTGTTAATTCATCTCACAGAGTTACATCTTTCCCTTCAAGAAGCCTTTCGCTAAGGCTGTTCTTGTGGAATTGGCAAAGGGATATTTGGAAGCCCATAGAGGGCTATGGTGAAAAAGGAAATATCTTCCGTTCAAAACTGGAAAGAAGCTTTCTGAGAAACTGCTCTGTGTTCTGTTAATTCATCTCACAGAGTTACATCTTTCCCTTCAAGAAGCCTTTCGCTAAGGCTGTTCTTGTGGAATTGGAAAAGGGATATTTGGAAGCCCATAGAGGGCTATGGTGAAAAAGGAAATATCTTCCCTTCAAAACTGGAAAGAAGCTTTCTGAGAAACTGCTCTGTGTTCTGTTAATTCATCTCACAGAGTTAAATCTTTCCCTTCAAGAAGCCTTTCGCTAAGGCTGTTCTTGTGGAATTGGCAACGGGATATTTGGAAGCCCATAGAGGGTTATGGTGAAAAAGGAAATATCTTCCGTTCAAAACTGGAAGGAAGCTTTCTGAGAAACTGCTCTGTGTTCTGTGAATTCATCTCACAGGGTTACATCTTTCCCTTCAAGAAGCCTTTCGCTAAGGCTGTTCTTGTGGAATGGGCAAAGGGATATTTGGAAGCCCATAGAGGGCTATGGTGAAAAAGGAAATATCTTCCGTTCAAAATTGGAAAGAAGGTTTCTGAGAAACTGCTCTGTGTTCTGTTAATTCATCTCACAGAGTTACATCTTTCAATTCAAGAAGCCTTTCGCTAAGGCTGTTCTTGTGGAATTGGCAAAGGGATATTTGGCAGCGCATAGAGGGCTATGGTGAAAAAGGAAATATCCTCCGTTGAAAACTGGAATCTTTCTGAGAAACTGCTCTGTGTTCTGTTAATTCATCTCACAGAGTTACATCTTTCCCTTCAAGAAGCCTTTCGCTAAGGCTGTTCTTGTGGAATTGGCAAAGGGATATTTGGAAGCCCATAGAGGGCTATGGTGAAAAAGAAAATATCTTCCGTTCAAAACTGGAAACAAGCTTTCTGAGAAACTGCTCTGTGTTCTGTTAATTCATCTCACACAGTTACATCTTTCCCTTCAAGAAGCCTTTCGCTAAGGCTGTTCTTGTGGAATTGGCAAAGGGATATTTGGAAGCCTATAGAGGGCTACGGTGAAAAAGGAAATATCTTCCTTTCAAAACTGGAAAGAAGCTTTCTGAGAAACTGTTCTATGTTCTGTTAATTCATCTCACAGAATTACATCTTTCCCTTCAAGAAGCCTTTCGCTAAGGCTGTTCTTGTGGAATTGGCAAAGGGATATTTGGAAGCCCATAGAGGGCTATGGTGAAAAAGGAAATATCTTCCGTTCAAAACTGGAAAGAAGCTTTCTGAGAAACTGCTCTGCGTTCTGTTAATTCATCTCACAGAGTTACATCTTTCCCTTCAAGAAGCCTTTCGCTAAGGCTGTTGTTGTGGAATTGGCAAAGGGATATTTGGAAGCCCATAGAGGGCTACGGTGAAAAAGGAAATATCTTCCGTTGAAAACTGGAAAGAAGCTTTCTGAGACACTGCTCTGTGTTCTGTTAATTCATCTCACAGAGTTACATCTTTCCCTTCAAGAAGCCTTTCGCTAAGGCTGTTCTTGTGGAATTGGCAACGGGATATTTGGAAGCCCATAGAGGGCTATGGTGAAAAAGGAAATATCTTCCGTTCAAAACTGGAAAGAAGCTTTCTGAGAAACTGCTCTGTGTTCTGTTAATTCATCTCCCAGAGTTACATCTTTCCCTTCAAGAAGGCTTTCGCTAAGGCTGTTCTTGTGGAATTGGCAAAGGGATATTTGGAAGCCCATAGAGGGCTATGGTGAAAAAGGAAATATCTTCCGTTCAAAACTGGAAAGAAGCTTTCTGAGAAACTGCTCTGTGTTCTGTTAATTCATCTCACAGAGTTACATCTTTCCCTTCAAGAAGCCTATCCCTAAGGCTGTTCTTGTGGAATTGGCAAAGGGATATTTGGAAGCCCATAGAGAGCTATGGTGAAAAAGGAAATATCTTCCGTTCAAAACTGGAAGGAAGCTTTCTGAGAAACTGCTCTGTGTTCTGTTAATTCATCTCACAGAGTTACATCTTTCCCTTCAAGAAGCCTTTCGCTAAGGCTGTTCTTGTGGAATTGGCAAAGGGATATTTGGAAGCCCATAGAGGGCTATGGTGAAAAAGGAAATATCTTCCGTTCAAAACTGGAAAGAAGCTTTCTGAGAAACTGCTCTGTGTTCTGTTAATTCATCTCACAGAGTTACATCTTTCCCTTCAAGAAGCCTTTCGCTAAAGCTGTTCTTGTGGAATTGGCAAAGGGATATTTGGAAGCCCATAGAGGGCTATGGTGAAAAAGGAAATATCTTCCGTTCAAAACTGGAAAGAAGCTTTCTGAGAAACTGCTCTGTGTTCAGTTAATTCATCTCACAGAGTTACATCTTTCCCTTCAAGAAGCCTTTCGCTAAGGCTGTTCTTGTAGAATTGGCAAAGGGATATTTGGAAGCCCATAGAGGGCTATGGTGAAAAAGGAAATATCTTCCGTTCAAAACTGGAAAGAAGCTTTCTGAGAAACTGCTCTGTGTTCTGTTAATTCATTTCACAGAGTTACATCTTTCCCTTCAAGAAGCCTTTCGCTAAGGCTGTTCTTGTGGAATTAGCAAAGGGATATTTGGAAGCCCATAGAGGGCTATGGTGAAAAAGGAAATATCTTCCGTTCAAAACTGGAAAGAAGCTTTCTGAGAAACTGCTCTGTGTTCTGTAACTCATCTCACAGAGTTACATCTTTCCCTTCAAGAAGCCTTTCGCTAAGGCTGTTCTTGTGGAATTGGCAAAGGGATATTTGGAAGCCCATAGAGGGCTATGGTGAAAAAGGAAATATCTTCCGTTCAAAACTGGAAAGAAGCTTTGTGAGAAACTGCTCTGTGTTCCGTTTATTCATCTCACAGAGTTACATCTTTCCCTTCAAGAAGCCTTTCGCTAAGGCTGTTCTTGTGGAATTGGCAAAGGGATATTTGGAAGCCCATAGAGGGCTATGGTGAAAAAGGAAATATCTTCCGTTCAAAACTGGAAAGAAGCTTTCTGAGAAACTGCTCTGTGTTCAGTTAGTTCATCTCACAGAGTTACATCTTTCCCTTCAGGAAGCCTTTCGCTAAGGCTGTTCTTGTGGAATTGGCAAAGGGATATTTGGAAGCCCATAGAGGGCTATGGTGAAAAAGGAAATATCTTCCGTTCAAAATTGGAAAGAAGCTTTCTGAGAAACTGCTCTGTGTTCTGTTAATTCATCTCACAGAGTTACATCTTTCCCTTCAAGAAGCCTTTCGCTAAGGCTGTTCTTGTGGAATTGGCAAAGGTATATTTGGAAGCCCATACAGGGCTATGGTGAAAAAGGAAATATCTTCCGTTCAAAACTGGAAAGAAGCTTTCTGAGAAACTGCTCTGTGTTCTGTTAATTCATCTCACAGGGTTACATCTTTCCCTTCAAGAAGCCTTTCGCTAAGGCTGTTCTTGTGGAATGGGAAAAGGGATATTTGGAAGCCCATAGAGGGCTATGGTGAAAAAGGAAATATCTTCCTTTCAAAACTGGAAAGAAGCTTTCTGAGAAACTGCTCTGTGTTCTGTTAATTCATCTCACAGAGTTACATCTTTCAATTCAAGAAGCCTTTCGCTAAGGCTGTTCTTGTGGAATTGGCAAAGGGATATTTGGCAGCCCATAGAGGGCTATGGTGAAAAAGGAAATATCCTCCGTTGAAAACTGGAATCTTTCTGAGAAACTGCTCTGTGTTCTGTTAATTCATCTCACAGAGTTACATCTTTCCCTTCAAGAAGCCTTTCGCTAAGGCTGTTCTTGTGGAATTGGCAAAGGGATATTTGGAAGCCCATAGAGGGCTATGGTGAAAAAGGAAATATCTTCCGTTCAAAACTGGAAAGAAGCTTTCTGAGAAACTGCTCTGTGTTCTGTTAATTCATCTCACAGAGTTACATCTTTCCCTTCAAGAAGCCTTTCGCTAATGCTGTTCTTGTGGAATTGGAAAAGGGATATTTGGAAGCCCATAGAGGGCTATGGTGAAAAAGGAAATATCTTCCGTTCAAAACTGGAAAGAAGCTTTCTGAGAAACTGCTCTGTGTTCTGTTAATTCATCTCACAGAGTTAAATCTTTCCCTTCAAGAAGCCTTTCGCTAAGGCTGTTCTTGTGGAATTGGCAACGGGATATTTGGAAGCCCATAGAGGGCTATGGTGAAAAAGGAAATATCTTCCGTTAAAAACTGGAAAGAAGCTTTCTGAGAAACTGCTCTGTGTTCTGTTAATTCATCTCACAGGGTTACATCTTTCCCTTCAAGAAGCCTTTCGCTAAGGCTGTTCTTGTGGAATGGGCAAAGGGATATTTGGAAGCCCATAGAGGGCTATGGTGAAAAAGGAAATATCTTCCGTTCAAAATTGGAAAGAAGGTTTCTGAGAAACTGCTCTGTGTTCTGTTAATTCATCTCACAGAGTTACATCTTTCAATTCAAGAAGCCTTTCGCTAAGGCTGTTCTTGTGGAATTGGCAAAGGGATATTTGGCAGCGCATAGAGGGCTATGCTGAAAAAGGAAATATCCTCCGTTGAAAACTGGAATCTTTCTGAGAAACTGCTCTGTGTTCTGTTAATTCATCTCACAGAGTTACATCTTTCCCTTCAAGAAGCCTTTCGCTAAGGCTGTTCTTGTGGAATTGGCAAAGGGATATTTGGAAGCCCATAGAGGGCTATGGTGAAAAAGGAAATATCTTCCGTTCAAAACTGGAAAGAAGCTTTCTGAGAAACTGCTCTGTGTTCTGTTAATTCATCTCACACAGTTACATCTTTCCCTTCAAGAAGCCTTTCGCTAAGGCTGTTCTTGTGGAATTGGCAAAGGGATATTTGGAAGCCTATAGAGGGCTACGGTGAAAAAGGAACTATCTTCCTTTCAAAACTGGAAAGAAGCTTTCTGAGAAACTGTTCTATGTTCTGTTAATTCATCTCACAGAATTACATCTTTCCCTTCAAGAAGCCGTTCG
Organism: Chlorocebus sabaeus; assembly: GCF_047675955.1. NCBI lineage: Eukaryota > Metazoa > Chordata > Mammalia > Primates > Cercopithecidae > Chlorocebus > Chlorocebus sabaeus. Next base: position 37,994 of record NW_027327781.1, on the reverse strand, counting down.
CTAAGGCTGTTCTTGTGGAATTGGCAAAGGGATATTTGGAAGCCCATAGAGGGCTATGGTGAAAAAGGAAATATCTTCCGTTCAAAACTGGAAAGAAGCTTTCTGAGAAACTGCTCTGCGTACTGTTAATTCATCTCACAGAGTTACATCTTTCCCTTCAAGAAGCCTTTCGCTAAGACTGTTCTTGTGGAATTGGCAAAGGGATATTTGGAAGCCCGTAGAGGGCTACGGTGAAAAAGGAAATATCTTCCGTTGAAAACTGGAAAGAAGCTTTCTGAGACACTGCTCTGTGTTCTGTTAATTCATCTCACAGAGTTACATCTTTCCCTTCAAGAAGCCTTTCGCTAAGGCTGTTCTTGTGGAATTGGCAAAGGGATATTTGGAAGCCCATAGAGGGCTATGGTGAAAAAGAAAATATCTTCCGTTCAAAACTGGAAAGAAGCTTTCTGAGAAACTGCTCTGTGTTCTGTTAATTCATCTCACACAGTTACATCTTTCCCTTCAAGAAGCCTTTCGCTAAGGCTGTTCTTGTGGAATTGGCAAAGGGATATTTGGAAGCCTATAGAGGGCTACGGTGAAAAAGGAAATATCTTCCTTTCAAAACTGGAAAGAAGCTTTCTGAGAAACTGTTCTATGTTCTGTTAATTCATCTCACAGAATTACATCTTTCCCTTCAAGAAGCCTTTCGCTAAGGCTGTTCTTGTGGAATTGGCAAAGGGATATTTGGAAGCCCATAGAGGGCTATGGTGAAAAAGGAAATATCTTCCGTTCAAAACTGGAAAGAAGCTTTCTGAGAAACTGCTCTGCGTTCTGTTAATTCATCTCACAGAGTTACATCTTTCCCTTCAAGAAGCCTTTCGCTAAGGCTGTTCTTGTGGAATTGGCAAAGGGATATTTGGAAGCCCATAGAGGGGTACGGTGAAAAAGGAAATATCTTCCGTTGAAAACTGGAAAGAAGCTTTCTGAGACACTGCTCTGTGTTCTGTTAATTCATCTCACAGAGTTACATCTTTCCCTTCAAGAAGCCTTTCGCTAAGGCTGTTCTTGTGGAATTGGCAACGGGATATTTGGAAGCCCATAGAGGGCTATGGTGAAAAAGGAAATATCTTCCGTTCAAAACTGGAAAGAAGCTTTCTGAGAAACTGCTCTGTGTTCTGTTAATTCATCTCCCAGAGTTACATCTTTCCCTTCAAGAAGCCTTTCGCTAAGGCTGTTCTTGTGGAATTGGCAAAGGGATATTTGGAAGCCCATAGAGGGCTATGGTGAAAAAGGAAATATCTTCCGTTCAAAACTGGAAAGAAGCTTTCTGAGAAACTGCTCTGTGTTCAGTTAATTCATCTCACAGAGTTACATCTTTCCCTTCAAGAAGCCTTTCGCTAAGGCTGTTCTTGTAGAATTGGCAAAGGGATATTTGGAAGCCCATAGAGGGCTATGGTGAAAAAGGAAATATCTTCCGTTCAAAACTGGAAAGAAGCTTTCTGAGAAACTGCTCTGTGTTCTGTTAATTCATTTCACAGAGTTACATCTTTCCCTTCAAGAAGCCTTTCGCTAAGGCTGTTCTTGTGGAATTAGCAAAGGGATATTTGGAAGCCCATAGAGGGCTATGGTGAAAAAGGAAATATCTTCCGTTCAAAACTGGAAAGAAGCTTTCTGAGAAACTGCTCTGTGTTCTGTAACTCATCTCACAGAGTTACATCTTTCCCTTCAAGAAGCCTTTCGCTAAGGCTGTTCTTGTGGAATTGGCAAAGGGATATTTGGAAGCCCATAGAGGGCTATGGTGAAAAAGGAAATATCTTCCGTTCAAAACTGGAAAGAAGCTTTGTGAGAAACTGCTCTGTGTTCCGTTTATTCATCTCACAGAGTTACATCTTTCCCTTCAAGAAGCCTTTCGCTAAGGCTGTTCTTGTGGAATTGGCAAAGGGATATTTGGAAGCCCATAGAGGGCTATGGTGAAAAAGGAAATATCTTCCGTTCAAAACTGGAAAGAAGCTTTCTGAGAAACTGCTCTGTGTTCAGTTAGTTCATCTCACAGAGTTACATCTTTCCTTTCAGGAAGCCTTTCGCTAAGGCTGTTCTTGTGGAATTGGCAAAGGTATATTTGGAAGCCAATACAGGGCTATGGTGAAAAAGGAAATATCTTCCGTTCAAAACTGGAAAGAAGCTTTCTGAGAAACTGCTCTGTGTTCTGTTAATTCATCTCACAGGGTTACATCTTTCCCTTCAAGAAGCCTTTCGCTAAGGCTGTTCTTGTGGAATGGGAAAAGGGATATTTGGAAGCCCATAGAGGGCTATGGTGAAAAAGGAAATATCTTCCGTTCAAAACTGGAAAGAAGCTTTCTGAGAAACTGCTCTGTGTTCTGTTAATTCATCTCACAGAGTTACATCTTTCAATTCAAGAAGCCTTTCGCTAAGGCTGTTCTTGTGGAATTGGCAAAGGGATATTTGGCAGCCCATAGAGGGCTATGGTGAAAAAGGAAATATCCTCCGTTGAAAACTGGAATCTTTCTGAGAAACTGCTCTGTGTTCTGTTAATTCATCTCACAGAGTTACATCTTTCCCTTCAAGAAGCCTTTCGCTAAGGCTGTTCTTGTGGAATTGGCAAAGGGATATTTGGAAGCCCATAGAGGGCTATGGTGAAAAAGGAAATATCTTCCGTTCAAAACTGGAAAGAAGCTTTCTGAGAAACTGCTCTGTGTTCTGTTAATTCATCTCACAGAGTTACATCTTTCCCTTCAAGAAGCCTTTCGCTAAGGCTGTTCTTGTGGAATTGGAAAAGGGATATTTGGAAGCCCATAGAGGGCTATGGTGAAAAAGGAAATATCTTCCCTTCAAAACTGGAAAGAAGCTTTCTGAGAAACTGCTCTGTGTTCTGTTAATTCATCTCACAGAGTTAAATCTTTCCCTTCAAGAAGCCTTTCGCTAAGGCTGTTCTTGTGGAATTGGCAACGGGATATTTGGAAGCCCATAGAGGGCTATGGTGAAAAAGGAAATATCTTCCGTTCAAAACTGGAAGGAAGCTTTCTGAGAAACTGCTCTGTGTTCTGTGAATTCATCTCACAGGGTTACATCTTTCCCTTCAAGAAGCCTTTCGCTAAGGCTGTTCTTGTGGAATGGGCAAAGGGATATTTGGAAGCCCATAGAGGGCTATGGTGAAAAAGGAAATATCTTCCGTTCAAAATTGGAAAGAAGGTTTCTGAGAAACTGCTCTGTGTTCTGTTAATTCATCTCACAGAGTTACATCTTTCAATTCAAGAAGCCTTTCGCTAAGGCTGTTCTTGTGGAATTGGCAAAGGGATATTTGGCAGCGCATAGAGGGCTATGGTGAAAAAGGAAATATCCTCCGTTGAAAACTGGAATCTTTCTGAGAAACTGCTCTGTGTTCTGTTAATTCATCTCACAGAGTTACATCTTTCCCTTCAAGAAGCCTTTCGCTAAGGCTGTTCTTGTGGAATTGGCAAAGGGATATTTGGAAGCCCATAGAGGGCTATGGTGAAAAAGAAAATATCTTCCGTTCAAAACTGGAAAGAAGCTTTCTGAGAAACTGCTCTGTGTTCTGTTAATTCATCTCACACAGTTACATCTTTCCCTTCAAGAAGCCTTTCGCTAAGGCTGTTCTTGTGGAATTGGCAAAGGGATATTTGGAAGCCTATAGAGGGCTACGGTGAAAAAGGAAATATCTTCCTTTCAAAACTGGAAAGAAGCTTTCTGAGAAACTGTTCTATGTTCTGTTAATTCATCTCACAGAATTACATCTTTCCCTTCAAGAAGCCTTTCGCTAAGGCTGTTCTTGTGGAATTGGCAAAGGGATATTTGGAAGCCCATAGAGGGCTATGGTGAAAAAGGAAATATCTTCCGTTCAAAACTGGAAAGAAGTTTTCTGAGAAACTGCTCTGCGTTCTGTTAATTCATCTCACAGAGTTACATCTTTCCCTTCAAGAAGCCTTTCGCTAAGGCTGTTGTTGTGGAATTGGCAAAGGGATATTTGGAAGCCCATAGAGGGCTACGGTGAAAAAGGAAATATCTTCCGTTGAAAACTGGAAAGAAGCTTTCTGAGACACTGCTCTGTGTTCTGTTAATTCATCTCACAGAGTTACATCTTTCCCTTCAAGAAGCCTTTCGCTAAGGCTGTTCTTGTGGAATTGGCAACGGGATATTTGGAAGCCCATAGAGGGCTATGGTGAAAAAGAAAATATCTTCCGTTCAAAACTGGAAAGAAGCTTTCTGAGAAACTGCTCTGTGTTCTGTTAATTCATCTCCCAGAGTTACATCTTTCCCTTCAAGAAGGCTTTCGCTAAGGCTGTTCTTGTGGAATTGGCAAAGGGATATTTGGAAGCCCATAGAGGGCTATGGTGAAAAAGGAAATATCTTCCGTTCAAAACTGGAAAGAAGCTTTCTGAGAAAATGCTCTGTGTTCTGTTAATTCATCTCACAGAGTTACATCTTTCCCTTCAAGAAGCCTATCCCTAAGGCTGTTCTTGTGGAATTGGCAAAGGGATATTTGGAAGCCCATAGAGAGCTATGGTGAAAAAGGAAATATCTTCCGTTCAAAACTGGAAGGAAGCTTTCTGAGAAACTGCTCTGTGTTCTGTTAATTCATCTCACAGAGTTACATCTTTCCCTTCAAGAAGCCTTTCGCTAAGGCTGTTCTTGTGGAATTGGCAAAGGGATATTTGGAAGCCCATAGAGGGCTATGGTGAAAAAGGAAATATCTTCCGTTCAAAACTGGAAAGAAGCTTTCTGAGAAACTGCTCTGTGTTCTGTTAATTCATCTCACAGAGTTACATCTTTCCCTTCAAGAAGCCTTTCGCTAAAGCTGTTCTTGTGGAATTGGCAAAGGGATATTTGGAAGCCCATAGAGGGCTATGGTGAAAAAGGAAATATCTTCCGTTCAAAACTGGAAAGAAGCTTTCTGAGAAACTGCTCTGTGTTCAGTTAATTCATCTCACAGAGTTACATCTTTCCCTTCAAGAAGCCTTTCGCTAAGGCTGTTCTTGTAGAATTGGCAAAGGGATATTTGGAAGCCCATAGAGGGCTATGGTGAAAAAGGAAATATCTTCCGTTCAAAACTGGAAAGAAGCTTTCTGAGAAACTGCTCTGTGTTCTGTTAATTCATTTCACAGAGTTACATCTTTCCCTTCAAGAAGCCTTTCGCTAAGGCTGTTCTTGTGGAATTAGCAAAGGGATATTTGGAAGCCCATAGAGGGCTATGGTGAAAAAGGAAATATCTTCCGTTCAAAACTGGAAAGAAGCTTTCTGAGAAACTGCTCTGTGTTCTGTAACTCATCTCACAGAGTTACATCTTTCCCTTCAAGAAGCCTTTCGCTAAGGCTGTTCTTGTGGAATTGGCAAAGGGATATTTGGAAGCCCATAGAGGGCTATGGTGAAAAAGGAAATATCTTCCGTTCAAAACTGGAAAGAAGCTTTGTGAGAAACTGCTCTGTGTTCCGTTTATTCATCTCACAGAGTTACATCTTTCCCTTCAAGAAGCCTTTCGCTAAGGCTGTTCTTGTGGAATTGGCAAAGGGATATTTGGAAGCCCATAGAGGGCTATGGTGAAAAAGGAAATATCTTCCGTTCAAAACTGGAAAGAAGCTTTCTGAGAAACTGCTCTGTGTTCAGTTAGTTCATCTCACAGAGTTACATCTTTCCCTTCAGGAAGCCTTTCGCTAAGGCTGTTCTTGTGGAATTGGCAAAGGGATATTTGGAAGCCCATAGAGGGCTATGGTGAAAAAGGAAATATCTTCCGTTCAAAACTGGAAAGAAGCTTTCTGAGAAACTGCTCTGTGTTCTGTTAATTCATCTCACAGAGTTACATCTTTCCCTTCAAGAAGCCTTTCGCTAAGGCTGTTCTTGTGGAATTGGCAAAGGTATATTTGGAAGCCCATACAGGGCTATGGTGAAAAAGGAAATATCTTCCGTTCAAAACTGGAAAGAAGCTTTCTGAGAAACTGCTCTGTGTTCTGTTAATTCATCTCACAGGGTTACATCTTTCCCTTCAAGAAGCCTTTCGCTAAGGCTGTTCTTGTGGAATGGGAAAAGGGATATTTGGAAGCCCATAGAGGGCTATGGTGAAAAAGGAAATATCTTCCTTTCAAAACTGGAAAGAAGCTTTCTGAGAAACTGCTCTGTGTTCTGTTAATTCATCTCACAGAGTTACATCTTTCAATTCAAGAAGCCTTTCGCTAAGGCTGTTCTTGTGGAATTGGCAAAGGGATATTTGGCAGCCCATAGAGGGCTATGGTGAAAAAGGAAATATCCTCCGTTGAAAAGTGGAATCTTTCTGAGAAACTGCTCTGTGTTCTGTTAATTCATCTCACAGAGTTACATCTTTCCCTTCAAGAAGCCTTTCGCTAAGGCTGTTCTTGTGGAATTGGCAAAGGGATATTTGGAAGCCCATAGAGGGCTATGGTGAAAAAGGAAATATCTTCCGTTCAAAACTGGAAAGAAGCTTTCTGAGAAACTGCTCTGTGTTCTGTTAATTCATCTCACAGAGTTACATCTTTCCCTTCAAGAAGCCTTTCGCTAAGGCTGTTCTTGTGGAATTGGAAAAGGGATATTTGGAAGCCCATAGAGGGCTATGGTGAAAAAGGAAATATCTTCCGTTCAAAACTGGAAAGAAGCTTTCTGAGAAACTGCTCTGTGTTCTGTTAATTCATCTCACAGAGTTAAATCTTTCCCTTCAAGAAGCCTTTCGCTAAGGATGTTCTTGTAGAATTGGCAACGGGATATTTGGAAGCCCATAGAGGGCTATGGTGAAAAAGGAAATATCTTCCGTTAAAAACTGGAAAGAAGCTTTCTGAGAAACTGCTCTGTGTTCTGTTATTTCATCTCACAGGGTTACATCTTTCCCTTCAAGAAGCCTTTCGCTAAGGCTGTTCTTGTGGAATGGGCAAAGGGATATTTGGAAGCCCATAGAGGGCTATGGTGAAAAAGGAAATATCTTCCGTTCAAAATTGGAAAGAAGGTTTCTGAGAAACTGCTCTGTGTTCTGTTAATTCATCTCACAGAGTTACATCTTTCAATTCAAGAAGCCTTTCGCTAAGGCTGTTCTTGTGGAATTGGCAAAGGGATATTTGGCAGCGCATAGAGGGCTATGGTGAAAAAGGAAATATCCTCCGTTGAAAACTGGAATCTTTCTGAGAAACTGCTCTGTGTTCTGTTAATTCATCTCACAGAGTTACATCTTTCCCTTCAAGAAGCCTTTCGCTAAGGCTGTTCTTGTGGAATTGGCAAAGGGATATTTGGAAGCCCATAGAGGGCTATGGTGAAAAAGGAAATATCTTCCGTTCAAAACTGGAAAGAAGCTTTCTGAGAAACTGCTCTGTGTTCTGTTAATTCATCTCACACAGTTACATCTTTCCCTTCAAGAAGCCTTTCGCTAAGGCTGTTCTTGTGGAATTGGCAAAGGGATATTTGGAAGCCTATAGAGGGCTACGGTGAAAAAGGAACTATCTTCCTTTCAAAACTGGAAAGAAGCTTTCTGAGAAACTGTTCTATGTTCTGTTAATTCATCTCACAGAATTACATCTTTCCCTTCAAGAAGCCGTTCGCTAAGGCTGTTCTTGTGGAATTGGCAAAGGGATATTTGGAAGCCCATAGAGGGCTATGGTGAAAAAGGAAATATCTTCCGTTCAAAACTGGAAAGAAGCTTTCTGAGAAACTGCTCTGCGTTCTGTTAATTCATCTCACAGAGTTACATCTTTCCCTTCAAGAAGCCTTTCGCTAAGGCTGTTCTTGTGGAATTGGCAAAGGGATATTTGGAAGCCCGTAGAGGGCTACGGTGAAAAAGGAAATATCTTCCGTTGAAAACTGGAAAGAAGCTTTCTGAGACACTGCTCTGTGTTCTGTTAATTCATCTCACAGAGTTACATCTTTCCCTTCAAGAAGCCTTTCGCTAAGGCTGTTCTTGTGGAATTGGCAACGGGATATTTGGAAGCCCATAGAGGGCTATGGTGAAAAAGGAAATATCTTCCGTTCAAAACTGGAAAGAAGCTTTCTGAGAAACTGCTCTGTGTTCTGTTAATTCATCTCCCAGAGTTACATCTTTCCCTTCAAGAAGCCTTTCGCTAAGGCTGTTCTTGTGGAATTGGCAAAGGGATATTTGGAAGCCCATAGAGGGCTATGGTGAAAAAGGAAATATCTTCCGTTCAAAACTGGAAAGAAGCTTTCTGAGAAACTGCTCTGTGTTCTGTTAATTCATCTCACAGAGTTACATCTTTCCCTTCAAGAAGCCTTTCCCTAAGGCTGTTCTTGTGGAATTGGCAAAGGGATATTTGGAAGCCCATAGGGAGCTATGGTGAAAAAGGAAATATCTTCCGTTCAAAACTGGAAGGAAGCTTTCTGAGAAACTGCTCTGTGTTCTGTTAATTCATCTCACAGAGTTACATCTTTCCCTTCAAGAAGCCTTTCGCTAAGGCTGTTCTTGTGGAATTGGCAAAGGGATATTTGGAAGCCCATAGAGGGCTATGGTGAAAAAGGAAATATCTTCCGTTCAAAACTGGAAAGAAGCTTTCTGAGAAACTGCTCTGTGTTCTGTTAATTCATCTCACAGAGTTACATCTTTCCCTTCAAGAAGCCTTTCGCTAAAGCTGTTCTTGTGGAATTGGCAAAGGGATATTTGGAAGCCCATAGAGGGCTATGGTGAAAAAGGAAATATCTTCCGTTCAAAACTGGAAAGAAGCTTTCTGAGAAACTGCTCTGTGTTCAGTTAATTCATCTCACAGAGTTACATCTTTCCCTTCAAGAAGCCTTTCGCTAAGGCTGTTCTTGTAGAATTGGCAAAGGGATATTTGGAAGCCCATAGAGGGCTATGGTGAAAAAGAAAATATCTTCCGTTCAAAACTGGAAAGAAGCTTTCTGAGAAACTGCTCTGTGTTCTGTTAATTCATTTCACAGAGTTACATCTTTCCCTTCAAGAAGCCTTTCGCTAAGGCTGTTCTTGTGGAATTAGCAAAGGGATATTTGGAAGCCCATAGAGGGCTATGGTGAAAAAGGAAATATCTTCCGTTCAAAACTGGAAAGAAGCTTTCTGAGAAACTGCTCTGTGTTCTGTAACTCATCTCACAGAGTTACATCTTTCCCTTCAAGAAGCCTTTCGCTAAGGCTGTTCTTGTGGAATTGGCAAAGGGATATTTGGAAGCCCATAGAGGGCTATGGTGAAAAAGGAAATATCTTCCGTTCAAAACTGGAAAGAAGCTTTGTGAGAAACTGCTCTGTGTTCCGTTTATTCATCTCACAGAGTTACATCTTTCCCTTCAAGAAGCCTTTCGCTAAGGCTGTTCTTGTGGAATTGGCAAAGGGATATTTGGAAGCCCATAGAGGGCTATGGTGAAAAAGGAAATATCTTCCGTTCAAAACTGGAAAGAAGCTTTCTGAGAAACTGCTCTGTGTTCAGTTAGTTCATCTCACAGAGTTACATCTTTCCCTTCAGGAAGCCTTTCGCTAAGGCTGTTCTTGTGGAATTGGCAAAGGGATATTTGGAAGCCCATAGAGGGCTATGGTGAAAAAGGAAATATCTTCCGTTCAAAACTGGAAAGAAGCTTTCTGAGAAACTGCTCTGTGTTCTGTTAATTCATCTCACAGAGTTACATCTTTCCCTTCAAGAAGCCTTTCGCTAAGGCTGTTCTTGTGGAATTGGCAAAGGTATATTTGGAAGCCCATACAGGGCTATGGTGAAAAAGGAAATATCTTCCGTTCAAAACTGGAAAGAAGCTTTCTGAGAAACTGCTCTGTGTTCTGTTAATTCATCTCACAGGGTTACATCTTTCCCTTCACGAAGCCTTTCGCTAAGGCTGTTCTTGTGGAATGGGAAAAGGGATATTTGGAAGCCCATAGAGGGCTATGGTGAAAAAGGAAATATCTTCCTTTCAAAACTGGAAAGAAGCTTTCTGAGAAACTGCTCTGTGTTCTGTTAATTCATCTCACAGAGTTACATCTTTCAATTCAAGAAGCCTTTCGCTAAGGCTGTTCTTGTGGAATTGGCAAAGGGATATTTGGCAGCCCATAGAGGGCTATGGTGAAAAAGGAAATATCCTCCGTTGAAAACTGGAATCTTTCTGAGAAACTGCTCTGTGTTCTGTTAATTCATCTCACAGAGTTACATCTTTCCCTTCAAGAAGCCTTTCGCTAAGGCTGTTCTTGTGGAATTGGCAAAGGGATATTTGGAAGCCCATAGAGGGCTATGGTGAAAAAGGAAATATCTTCCGTTCAAAACTGGAAAGAAGCTTTCTGAGAAACTGCTCTGTGTTCTGTTAATTCATCTCACAGAGTTACATCTTTCCCTTCAAGAAGCCTTTCGCTAAGGCTGTTCTTGTGGAATTGGAAAAGGGATATCTGGAAGCCCATAGAGGACTATGGTGAAAAAGGAAATATCTTCCGTTCAAAACTGGAAAGAAGCTTTCTGAGAAACTGCTCTGTGTTCTGTTAATTCATCTCACAGAGTTAAATCTTTCCCTTCAAGAAGCCTTTCGCTAAGGCTGTTCTTGTGGAATTGGCAACGGGATATTTGGAAGCCCATAGAGGGCTATGGTGAAAAAGGAAATATCTTCCGTTAAAAACTGGAAAGAAGCTTTCTGAGAAACTGCTCTGTGTTCTGTTAATTCATCTCACAGGGTTACATCTTTCCCTTCAAGAAGCCTTTCGCTAAGGCTGTTCTTGTGGAATGGGCAAAGGGATATTTGGAAGCCCATAGAGGGCTATGGTGAAAAAGGAAATATCTTCCGTTCAAAATTGGAAAGAAGGTTTCTGAGAAACTGCTCTGTGTTCTGTTAATTCATCTCACAGAGTTACATCTTTCAATTCAAGAAGCCTTTCGCTAAGGCTGTTCTTGTGGAATTGGCAAAGGGATATTTGGCAGCGCATAGAGGGCTATGGTGAAAAAGGAAATATCCTCCGTTGAAAACTGGAATCTTTCTGAGAAACTGCTCTGTGTTCTGTTAATTCATCTCACAGAGTTACATCTTTCCCTTCAAGAAGCCTTTCGCTAAGGCTGTTCTTGTGGAATTGGCAAAGGGATATTTGGAAGCCCATAGAGGGCTATGGTGAAAAAGGAAATATCTTCCGTTCAAAACTGGAAAGAAGCTTTCTGAGAAACTGCTCTGTGTTCTGTTAATTCATCTCACACAGTTACATCTTTCCCTTCAAGAAGCCTTTCGCTAAGGCTGTTCTTGTGGAATTGGCAAAGGGATATTTGGAAGCCTATAGAGGGCTACGGTGAAAAAGGAAATATCTTCCTTTCAAAACTGGAAAGAAGCTTTCTGAGAAACTGTTCTATGTTCTGTTAATTCATCTCACAGAATTACATCTTTCCCTTCAAGAAGCCGTTCGCTAAGGCTGTTCTTGTGGAATTGGCAAAGGGATATTTGGAAGCCCATAGAGGGCTATGGTGAAAAAGGAAATATCTTCCGTTCAAAACTGGAAAGAAGCTTTCTGAGAAACTGCTCTGCGTTCTGTTAATTCATCTCACAGAGTTACATCTTTCCCTTCAAGAAGCCTTTCGCTAAGGCTGTTCTTGTGGAATTGGCAAAGGGATATTTGGAAGCCCGTAGAGGGCTACGGTGAAAAAGGAAATATCTTCCGTTGAAAACTGGAAAGAAGCTTTCTGAGACACTGCTCTGTGTTCTGTTAATTCATCTCACAGAGTTACATCTTTCCCTTCAAGAAGCCTTTCGCTAAGGCTGTTCTTGTGGAATTGGCAACGGGATATTTGGAAGCCCATAGAGGGCTATGGTGAAAAACGAAATATCTTCCGTTCAAAACTGGAAAGAAGCTTTCTGAGAAACTGCTCTGTGTTCTGTTAATTCATCTCCCAGAGTTACATCTTTCCCTTCAAGAAGCCTTTCGCTAAGGCTGTTCTTGTGGAATTGGCAAAGGGATATTTGGAAGCCCATAGGGAGCTATGGTGAAAAAGGAAATATCTTCCGTTCAAAACTGGAAGGAAGCTTTCTGAGAAACTGCTCTGTGTTCTGTTAATTCATCTCACAGAGTTACATCTTTCCCTTCAAGAAGCCTTTCGCTAAGGCTGTTCTTGTGGAATTGGCAAAGGGATATTTGGAAGCCCATAGAGGGCTATGGTGAAAAAGGAAATATCTTCCGTTCAAAACTGGAAAGAAGCTTTCTGAGAAACTGCTCTGTGTTCTGTTAATTCATCTCACAGAGTTACATCTTTCCCTTCAAGAAGCCTTTCGCTAAAGCTGTTCTTGTGGAATTGGCAAAGGGATATTTGGAAGCCCATAGAGGGCTATGGTGAAAAAGGAAATATCTTCCGTTCAAAACTGGAAAGAAGCTTTCTGAGAAACTGCTCTGTGTTCAGTTAATTCATCTCACAGAGTTACATCTTTCCCTTCAAGAAGCCTTTCGCTAAGGCTGTTCTTGTAGAATTGGCAAAGGGATATTTGGAAGCCCATAGAGGTCTATGGTGAAAAAGGAAATATCTTCCGTTCAAAACTGGAAAGAAGCTTTCTGAGAAACTGCTCTGTGTTCTGTTAATTCATTTCACAGAGTTACATCTTTCCCTTCAAGAAGCCTTTCGCTAAGGCTGTTCTTGTGGAATTAGCAAAGGGATATTTGGAAGCCCATAGAGGGCTATGGTGAAAAAGGAAATATCTTCCGTTCAAAACTGGAAAGAAGCTTTCTGAGAAACTGCTCTGTGTTCTGTAACTCATCTCACAGAGTTACATCTTTCCCTTCAAGAAGCCTTTCGCTAAGGCTGTTCTTGTGGAATTGGCAAAGGGATATTTGGAAGCCCATAGAGGGCTATGGTGAAAAAGGAAATATCTTCCGTTCAAAACTGGAAAGAAGCTTTGTGAGAAACTGCTCTGTGTTCCGTTTATTCATCTCACAGAGTTACATCTTTCCCTTCAAGAAGCCTTTCGCTAAGGCTGTTCTTGTGGAATTGGCAAAGGGATATTTGGAAGCCCATAGAGGGCTATGGTGAAAAAGGAAATATCTTCCGTTCAAAACTGGAAAGAAGCTTTCTGAGAAACTGCTCTGTGTTCAGTTAGTTCATCTCACAGAGTTACATCTTTCCCTTCAGGAAGCCTTTCGCTAAGGCTGTTCTTGCGGAATTGGCGACGGGATATTTGGAAGCCCATAGAGGGCTATGGTGAAAAAGGAAATATCTTCCGTTCAGAACTAGAAAGAAGCTTTCTGAGAAACTGCTCGATGTTCTGTTAATTCATCTCACAGAGTTACATCTTTCCCTTCAAGAGGCCTTTCGCTAAGTCTGCTGTTATGGAATTGGCAAAGGGATATTTGGAAGCCTATAGATGGCTATGGTTAAAAAGGAAATATCTTCCGTTCAAAACTGGAAAGAAGCTTTCTGAGAAACTGCTCTGTGTTCTCTTAATTCATCTCACAGAGTTACATCTTTCCCTTCAAGAAGCCTTTCGCTAACGCTGTTCTTGTGGAATTGGCAAAGGGATATTTGGCAGCCCATAGAGGGCTATGGTGAAAAAGGAAATATCCTCCGTTGAAAACTGGAATCTTTCTGAGAAACTGCTCTGTGTTCTGTTAATTCATCTCACAGGGTTACATCTTTCCCTTCAAGAAGCCTTTCGCTAAGGCTGTTCTTGTGGAATCGGCAAAGGGATATTTGGAAGCCCATAGAGGGCTATGGTGAAAAAGGAAATATCTTCCGTTCAAAACTGGAAAGAAGGTTTCTGAGAAACTGCTCTGTGTTCTGTTAATTCATCTCACAGAGTTACATCTTTCAATTCAAGAAGCCTTTCGCTAAGGCTGTTCTTGTGGAATTGGCAAAGGGATATTTGGCAGCGCATAGAGGGCTATGGTGAAAAAGGAAATATCCTCCGTTGAAAACTGGAATCTTTCTGAGAAACTGCTCTGTGTTCTGTTAATTCATCTCACAGAGTTACATCTTTCCCTTCAAGAAGCCTTTCGCTAAGACTGTTCTTGTTGAATTGGCAAAGGAATATTTGGAAGCCCATAGAGGGCTATGGTGAAAAAGGAAATATCTTCCGTTCAAAACTGGAAAGAAGCTTTCTGAGAAACTCCTCTGTGTTCTGTTAATTCATCTCACACAGTTACATCTTTCCCTTCAAGAAGCCTTTCGCTAAGGCTGTTCTTGTGGAATTGGCAAAGGGATATTTGGAAGCCTATAGAGGGCTACGGTGAAAAAGGAAATATCTTCCTTTCAAAACTGGAAAGAAGCTTTCTGAGAAACTGTTCTATGTTCTGTTAATTCATCTCACAGAATTACATCTTTCCCTTCAAGAAGCCTTTCGCTAAGGCTGTTCTTGTGGAATTGGCAAAGGGATATTTGGAAGCCCATAGAGGGCTATTGTGGAAAAGGAAATATCTTACGTTCAAAACTGGAAAGAAGCTTTCTGAGAAACTGCTCTGTGTTCTGTTAATTCATCTCACAGAGTTACATCTTTCCCTTCAAGAAGCCTTTCGCTAAGGCTGTTCTTGTGGAATTGGCAAAGGGATATTTGGAAGCCCATAGAGGGCTATGGTGAAAAAGGAAATATCTTCCGTTCAAAACTGGAAAGAAGCTTTCTGAGAAACTGCTCTGTGTTCTGTTAATTCATCTCACAGAGTTACATCTTTCCCTTCAAGAAGCCTTTCGCTAAGGCTGTTCTTGTGGAATTGGCAAAGGGATATTTGGAAGCCCTTAGAGGGCTATGGTGAAAAAGGAAATATCTTCCGTTCAAAACTGGAAAGAAGCTTTCTGAGAAACTGCTCTGTGTTCTGTTAATTCATCTCACAGAGTTACATCTTTCCCTTCAAGAAGCCTTTCGCTAAGGCTGTTCTTGTGGAATTGGCAAAGGGATATTTGGAAGCCCATAGAGGGCTATGGTGAAAAAGGAAATATCTTCCGTTCAAAACTGGAAAGAAGCTTTCTGAGAAACTGCTCTGTGTTCTGTTAATTCATCTCACAGAGTTACATCTTTCCCTTTAAGAAGCCTTTCGCTAATTCTGTTCTTGTGGAATTGGCAAAGGGATATTTGGAAGCCTATAGTTGGCAATGGTGAAAAGGAAATATCTTCCGTTCAAAACTGGAAAGAAGCTTTCTGAGAAACTGCTCTGTGTTCTCTTAATTCATCTCACAGAGTTACATCTTTCCCTTCAAGAAGCCTTTCGCTAAGGCTGTTCTTGTGGAATTGGCAAAGGGATATTTGGAAGCCCATAGAGGGCTACGGTGAAAAAGGAAATATCTTCCGTTCAAAACTGGAAACAATCTTTCTGAGAAACTGCTCTATGTTCCGTTAATTCATCTCACAGAGTTACATCTTTCCCTTCAAGAAGCCTTTCGCTAAGGCTGTTGTTGTGGAATTGGCAAAGGGATATTTGGAAGCCCATAGAGGGCTATGGTGAAAAAGGAAATATCTTCCGTTCAAAACTGGAAAGAAGCTTTCTGAGAAACTGTTCTATGTTCTGTTAATTCATCTCACAGAATTACATCTTTCCCTTCTAGAAGCCTTTCGCTAAGGCTATTCTTGTGGAATTGGCAAGGGGATATTTGGAAGCCCATAGAGGGCTATGGTGGAAAAGGAAATATCTTCCGTTCAAAACTGGAAAGAAGCTTTCTGAGAAACTGCTCTGTGTTCTGTTAATTCATCTCACAGAGTTACATCTTTCCCTTCAAGAAGCCTTTCGCTAAGGCTGTTCTTGTGGAATTGGCAAAGGGATATTTGGAAGCCCATAGAGGGCTATGGTGAAAAAGGAAATATCTTCCGTTCAAAACTGGAAAGAAGCTTTCTGAGAAACTGCTCTGTGTTCTGTTAATTCATCTCACAGAGTTACATCTTTCCCTTCAAGAAGCCTTTCGCTAAGGCTGTTCTTGTGGAATTGGCAAAGGGATATTTGGAAGCCCATAGAGGGCTATGGTGAAAAAGGAAATATCTTCCGTTCAAAACTGGAAAGAAGCTTTCTGAGAAACTGCTCTGTGTTCTGTTAATTCATCTCACAGAGTTACATCTTTGCCTTCAAGAAGCCTTTCGCTAAGGCTGTTCTTGTGGAATTGGCAAAGGGATATTTGGAAGCCCATAGAGGGCTATGGTGAAAAAGGAAATATCTTCCGTTCAAAACTGGAAAGAAGCTTTCTGAAAACTGCTCTGTGTTCTGTTAATTCATCTCACAGAGTTACATCTTTCCCTTCAAGAAGCCTTTCGCTAAGGCTGTTCTTGTGGAATTGGAAAAGGGATATTTGGAAGCCCATAGAGGGCTATGGTGAAAAAGGAAATATCTTCCGTTCAAAACTGTAAAGAAGCTTTCTGGGAAACTGCTTTGTGTTCTGTTAATTCATCTCACAGAGTTACATCTCTCCCTTAAAGAAGCCTTTCGCTAAGGCTGCTCTTGTGGAATTGGCAAAGGGATATTTGGAAGCCCATAGAGGGCTATGGTGAAAAAGGAAATCTCTTCCGTTCAAAACTGGAAAGAAGCTTTCTGAGAAACTGCTCTGTGTTCTGTTAATTCATCTCACAGAGTTACATCTTTCCCTTCAAGAAGCCTTTCCCTAAGGCTGTTCTTGTGGAATTGGCAAAGGGATATTTGGAAGCCCATAGAGGGCTATGGTGAAAAAGGAAATATCTTCCGTTCAAAACTGGAAGGAAGCTTTCTGAGAAACTGCTCTGTGTTCTGTTAATTCATCTCACAGAGTTACATCTTTCCCTTCAAGAAGCCTTTCGCTAAGGCTGTTCTTGTGGAATTGGCAAAGGGATATTTGGAAGCCCATAGAGGGCTATGGTGAAAAAGGAAATATCTTCCGTTCAAAACTGGAAAGAAGCTTTCTGAGAAACTGCTCTGTGTTCTGTTAATTCATCTCACAGAGTTACATCTTTCCCTTCAAGAAGCCTTTCGCTAAGGCTGTTCTTGTGGAATTGGCAAAGGGATATTTGGAAGCCCATAGAGGGCTATGGTGAAAAAGGAAATATCTTCCATTCAAAACTGGAAAGAAGCCTTCTGAGAAACTGCTCCGTGTTCTGTTAATTCATCTCACAGAGTTACATCTTTCCCTTCAAGAAGCCTTTCGCTAAGGCTGTTCTTGTGGAATTGGCAAAGGGATATTTGGAAGCCCATAGAGGGCTATGGTGAAAAAGGAAATATCTTCCGTTCAAAACTGGAAAGAAGCTTTCTGAGAAACTGCTCTGTGTTCTGTTAATTCATCTCACAGAGTTACATCTTTCCCTTTAAGAAGCCTTTCGCTAATTCTGTTCTTGTGGAATTGGCAAAGGGATATTTGGAAGCCTATAGATGGCAATGGTGAAAAGGAAATATCTTCCGTTCAAAACTGGAAAGAAGCTTTCTGAGAAACTGCTCTGTGTTCTCTTAATTCATCTCACAGAGTTACATCTTTCCCTTCAAGAAGCCTTTCGCTAAGGCTGTTCTTGTGGAATTGGCAAAGGGATATTTGGAAGCCCATAGAGGGCTACGGTGAAAAAGGAAATATCTTCCGTTCAAAACTGGAAACAATCTTTCTGAGAAACTGCTCTATGTTCCGTTAATTCATCTCACAGAGTTACATCTTTCCCTTCAAGAAGCCTTTCGCTAAGGCTGTTGTTGTGGAATTGGCAAAGGGATATTTGGAAGCCCATAGAGGGCTATGGTGAAAAAGGAAATATCTTCCGTTCAAAACTGGAAAGAAGCTTTCTGAGAAACTGTTCTATGTTCTGTTAATTCATCTCACAGAATTACATCTTTCCCTTCTAGAAGCCTTTCGCTAAGGCTATTCTTGTGGAATTGGCAAGGGGATATTTGGAAGCCCATAGAGGGCTATGGTGGAAAAGGAAATATCTTCCGTTCAAAACTGGAAAGAAGCTTTCTGAGAAACTGCTCTGTGTTCTGTTAATTCATCTCACAGAGTTACATCTTTCCCTTCAAGAAGCCTTTCGCTAAGGCTGTTCTTGTGGAATTGGCAAAGGGATATTTGGAAGCCCATAGAGGGCTATGGTGAAAAAGGAAATATCTTCCGTTCAAAACTGGAAAGAAGCTTTCTGAGAAACTGCTCTGTGTTCTGTTAATTCATCTCACAGAGTTACATCTTTCCCTTCAAGAAGCCTTTCGCTAAGGCTGTTCTTGTGGAATTGGCAAAGGGATATTTGGAAGCCCATAGAGGGCTATGGTGAAAAAGGAAATATCTTCCGTTCAAAACTGGAAAGAAGCTTTCTGAGAAACTGCTCTGTGTTCTGTTAATTCATCTCACAGAGTTACATCTTTGCCTTCAAGAAGCCTTTCGCTAAGGCTGTTCTTGTGGAATTGGCAAAGGGATATTTGGAAGCCCATAGAGGGCTATGGTGAAAAAGGAAATATCTTCCGTTCAAAACTGGAAAGAAGCTTTCTGAAAACTGCTCTGTGTTCTGTTAATTCATCTCACAGAGTTACATCTTTCCCTTCAAGAAGCCTTTCGCTAAGGCTGTTCTTGTGGAATTGGAAAAGGGATATTTGGAAGCCCATAGAGGGCTATGGTGAAAAAGGAAATATCTTCCGTTCAAAACTGTAAAGAAGCTTTCTGGGAAACTGCTTTGTGTTCTGTTAATTCATCTCACAGAGTTACATCTCTCCCTTAAAGAAGCCTTTCGCTAAGGCTGTTCTTGTGGAATTGGCAAAGGGATATTTGGAAGCCCATAGAGGGCTATGGTGAAAAAGGAAATCTCTTCCGTTCAAAACTGGAAAGAAGCTTTCTGAGAAACTGCTCTGTGTTCTGTTAATTCATCTCACAGAGTTACATCTTTCCCTTCAAGAAGCCTTTCCCTAAGGCTGTTCTTGTGGAATTGGCAAAGGGATATTTGGAAGCCCATAGAGGGCTATGGTGAAAAAGGAAATATCTTCCGTTCAAAACTGGAAGGAAGCTTTCTGAGAAACTGCTCTGTGTTCTGTTAATTCATCTCACAGAGTTACATCTTTCCCTTCAAGAAGCCTTTCGCTAAGGCTGTTCTTGTGGAATTGGCAAAGGGATATTTGGAAGCCCATAGAGGGCTATGGTGAAAAAGGAAATATCTTCCGTTCAAAACTGGAAAGAAGCTTTCTGAGAAACTGCTCTGTGTTCTGTTAATTCATCTCACAGAGTTACATCTTTCCCTTCAAGAAGCCTTTCGCTAAGGCTGTTCTTGTGGAATTGGCAAAGGGATATTTGGAAGCCCATAGAGGGCTATGGTGAAAAAGGAAATATCTTCCATTCAAAACTGGAAAGAAGCCTTCTGAGAAACTGCTCCGTGTTCTGTTAATTCATCTCACAGAGTTACATCTTTCCCTTCAAGAAGCCTTTCGCTAAGGCTGTTCTTGTGGAATTGGCAAAGGGATATTTGGAAGCCCATAGAGGGCTATGGTGAAAAAGGAAATATCTTCCGTTCAAAACTGGAAAGAAGCTTTCTGAGAAACTGCTCTGTGTTCTGTAACTCATCTCACAGAGTTACATCTTTCCCTTCAGGAAGCCTTTCGCTAAGGCTGTTCTTGAGGAATTGGCGACGGGATATTTGGAAGCCCATAGAGGGCTATGGTGAAAAAGGAAATATCTTCCGTTCAAAACTGGAAAGAAGCTTTCTGAGAAACTGCTCGATGTTCTGTTAATTCATCTCACAGAGTTACATCTTTCCCTTCAAGAAGCCTTTCGCTAAGGCTGTTGTTATGGAATTGGCAAAGGGATATTTGGAAGCCTATAGATGGCTATGGTTAAAAAGGAAATATCTTCCGTTCAAAACTGGAAAGAAGCTTTCTGAGAAACTGCTCTGTGTTCTCTTAATTCATCTCACAGAGTTACATCTTTCCCTTCAAGAAGCCTTTCGCTAAGGCTGTTCTTGTGGAATTGGCAAAGGGATATTTGGAAGCCCATAGAGGGCTACGGTGAAAAAGGAAATATCTTCCGTTCAAAACTGGAAAGAAGCTTTCTGAGAAATGGCTCTATGTTCCGTTAATTCATCTCACAGAGTTACATCTTTCCCATCAAGAAGCCTTTCGCTAAGGCCGTTCTTGTGGAATTGGCAAAGGGATATTTGGAAGCCTATAGAGGTCTAGGGTGAAAAAGGAAATATCTTCCGTTCAAAACTGGAAAGAAGCTTTCTGAGAAACTGTTCTATGTTCTGTTAATTCATCTCACAGAATTACATCTTTCCCTTCAAGAAGCCTTTCGCTAAGGCTGTTCTTGTGGAATTGGCAAAGGGATATTTGGAAGCCCATAGAGGGCTATGGTGGAAAAGGAAATATCTTCCGTTCAAAACTGGAAAGAAGCTTTCTGAGAAACTGCTCTGTGTTCTGTTAATTCATCTCACAGAGTTACATCTTTCCCTTCAAGAAGCCTTTCGCTAAGGCTGTTCTTGTGGAATTGGCAAAGGGATATTTGGAAGCCCATAGAGGGCTATGGTGAAAAAGGAAATATCTTCCGTTCAAAACTGGAAAGAAGCTTTCTGAGAAACTGCTCTGTGTTCTGTTAATTCATCTCACAGAGTTACATCTTTCCCTTCAAGAAGCCTTTCCCTAAGGCTATTCTTGTGGAATTGGCAAAGGGATATTTTGAAGCCCATAGAGGGCTATGGTGAAAAAGGAAATATCTTCCGTTCAAAACTGGAAGGAAGCTTTCTGAGAAACTGCTCTGTGTTCTGTTAATTCATCTCACAGAGTTACATCTTTCCCTTCAAGAACCCTTTCGCTAAGGCTGTTCTTGTGGAATTGGCAAAGGGATATTTGGAAGCCCATAGAGGGCTATGGTGAAAAAGGAAATATCTTCCGTTCAAAACTGGAAAGAAGCTTTCTGAGAAACTGCTCTGTGTTCTGTTAATTCATCTCACAGAGTTACATCTTTCCCTTCAAGAAGCCTTTCGCTAAAGCTGTTCTTGTGGAATTGGCAAAGGGATATTTGGAAGCCCATAGAGGGCTATGGTGAAAAAGGAAATATCTTCCGTTCAAAACTGGAAAGAAGCTTTCTGAGAATCTGCTCTGTGTTCTGTTAATTCATCTCACAGAGTTACATCTTTCCCTTCAAGAAGCCTTTCGCTAAGGCTGTTCTTGTGGAATTGGCAAAGGGATATTTGGAAGCCCATAGAGGGCTATGGTGAAAAAGGAAATATCTTCCGTTCAAAACTGGAAAGAAGCTTTCTGAGAAACTGCTCTGTGTTCTGTTAATTCATCTCACAGCGTTACATCTTTCCCTTCAAGAAGCCTTTCGCTAAGGCTGTTCTTGTGGAATTGGCAAAGGGATATTTGGAAGCCCATAGAGGGCTATGGTGAAAAAGGAAATATCTTCCGTTCAAAACTGGAAAGAAGCTTTCTGAGAAACTGCTCTGTGTTCTGTAACTCATCTCACAGAGTTACATCTTTCCCTTCAAGAAGCCTTTCGCTAAGGCTGTTCTTGTGGAATTGGCAAAGGGATTTTATGGAAGCCCATAGAGGGCAATGGTGAAAAAGGAAATATCTTCCGTTCAAAACTGGAAAGAAGCTTTCTTAGAAACTGCTCTGTGTTCCGTTAATTCATCTCACAGAGTTACATCTTTCCCTTCAATAAGCCTTTCGCTAAGGCTGTTCTTGTGGAATTGGCAAAGGGATATTTGGAAGCCCATAGAGGGCTATGGTGAAAAAGGAAATATCTTCCGTTCAAAACTGGAAAGAAGCTTTCTGAGAAATTGCTCTGTGTTCAGTTAGTTCATCTCAAAGAGTTACATCTTTCCCTTCAGGAAGCCTTTCGCTAAGGCTGTTCTTGAGGAATTGGCGACGGGATATTTGGAAGCCCATAGAGGGCTATGGTGAAAAAGGAAATATCTTCCGTTCAAAACTGGAAAGAAGCTTTCTGAGAAACTGCTCGATGTTCTGTTAATTCATCTCACAGAGTTACATCTTTCCCTTCAAGAAGCCTTTCGCTAAGGCTGTTGTTATGGAATTGGCAAAGGGATATTTGGAAGCCTATAGATGGCTATGGTGAAAAAGGAAATATCTTCCGTTCAAAACTGGAAAGAAGCTTTCTGAGAAACTGCTCTGTGTTCTCTGAATTCATCTCACAGAGTTACATCTTTCCCTTCAAGAAGCCTTTCGCTAAGGCTGTTCTTGTGGAATTGGCAAAGGGATATTTGGAAGCCCATAAAGGGCTACGGTGAAAAAGGAAATATCTTCCGTTCAAAACTGGAAACAAGCTTTCTGAGAAACTGCTCTATGTTCCGTTAATTCATCTCACAGCGTTACATCTTTCCCATCAAGAAGCCTTTCGCTAAGGCTGTTCTTGTGGAATTGGCAAAGGGATATTTGGAAGCCTATAGAGGTCTAGGGTGAAAAAGGAAATATCTTCCGTTCAAAACTGGAAAGAAGCTTTCTGAGAAACTGTTCTATGTTCTGTTAATTCATCTCACAGAATTACATCTTTCCCTTCAAGAAGCCTTTCGCTAAGGCTATTCTTGTGGAATTGGCAAAGGGATATTTGGAAGCCCATTGAGGGCTATGGTGGAAAAGGAAATATCTTCCGTTCAAAACTGGAAAGAAGCTTTCTGAGAAACTGCTCTGTGTTCTGTTAATTCATCTCACACAGTTACATCTTTCCCTTCAAGAAGCCTTTCGCTAAGGCTGTTCTTGTGGAATTGGCAAAGGGATATTTGGAAGCCCATAGAGGGCTATGGTGAAAAAGGAAATATCTTCCGTTCAAAACTGGAAAGAAGCTTTCTGAGAAACTGCTCTGTGTTCTGTTAATTCATCTCACAGAGTTACATCTTTCCCTTCAAGAAGCCTTTCGCTAAGGCTGTTCTTTTGGAATTGGGAAAGGGATATTTGGAAGCCCATAGAGGGCTATGGTGAAAAAGGAAATATCTTCCGTTCAAAACTGGAAAGAAGCTTTCTGAGAAACTGCTCTGTGTTCTGTTAATTCATCTCACAGAGTTACATCTTTCCCTTCAAGAAGCCTTTCGCTAAAGCTGTTCTTGTGGAATTGGCAAAGGGATATTTGGAACCCCTAGAGGGCTATGGTGAAAAAGGAAATATCTTCCGTTCAAAACTGGAAAGAAGCTTTCTGAGAAACTGCTCTGTGTTCTGTTAATTCATCTCACAGAGTTACATCTTTCCCTTCAAGAAGCCTTTCGCTAAGGCTGTTCTTGTGGAATTCGCAAAGGGATATTTGGAAGCCCATAGAGGGCTACGGTGAAAAAGGAAATATCTTCCGTTGAAAACTGGAAAGAAGCTTTCTGAGACACTGCTCTGTGTTCTGTTAATTCATCTCACAGAGTTACATCTTTCCCTTCAAGAAGCCTTTCGCTAAGGCTGTTCTTGTGGAATTGGCAACGGGATATTTGGAAGCCCATAGAGGGCAATGTTGGAAAAGGAAATATCTTCCGTTCAAAACTGAAAAGAAGCTTTCTGAGAAACTGCTCTGTGTTCTGTTAATTCATCTCACAGAGTTACATCTTTCCCTTCAAGAAGCCTTTCGCTAAGGCTGTTCTTGTGGAATTGGCAAAGGGATATTTGGAAGCCCATAGAGGGCTATGGTGAAAAAGGAAATATCTTCCGTTCAAAACTGGAAAGAAGCTTTCTGAGAAACTGCTCTGTGTTCTGTTAATTCATCTCACAGAGTTACATCTTTCCCTTCAAGAAGTCTTTCCCTAAGGCTATTCTTGTGGAATTGGCAAAGGGATATTTTGAAGCCCATAGAGGGCTATGGTGAAAAAGGAAATATCTTCCGTTCAAAACTGGAAGGAAGCTTTCTGAGAAACTGCTCTGTGTTCTGTTAATTCATCTCACAGAGTTACATCTTTCCCTTCAAGAAGCCTTTCGCTAAGGCTGTTCTTGTGGAATTGGCAAAGGGATATTTGGAAGCCCCTAGAGGGCTATGGTGAAAAAGGAAATATCTTCCGTTCAAAACTGGAAAGAAGCTTTCTGAGAAACTGCTCTGTGTTCTGTTAATTCATCTCACAGAGTTACATCTTTCCCTTCAAGAAGCCTTTCGCTAAAGCTGTTCTTGTGGAATTGGCAAAGGGATATTTGGAAGCCCATAGAGGGCTATGGTGAAAAAGGAAATATCTTCCGTTCAAAACTGGAAAGAAGCTTTCTGAGAAACTGCTCTGTGTTCTGTTAATTCATCTCACAGAGTTACATCTTTCCCTTCAAGAAGCCTTTCGCTAAGGCTGTTCTTGTGGAATTGGAAAAGGGATATCTGGAAGCCCATAGAGGACTATGGTGAAAAAGGAAATATCTTCCGTTCAAAACTGGAAAGAAGCTTTCTGAGAAACTGCTCTGTGTTCTGTTAATTCATCTCACAGAGTTAAATCTTTCCCTTCAAGAAGCCTTTCGCTAAGGCTGTTCTTGTGGAATTGGCAACGGGATATTTGGAAGCCCATAGAGGGCTATGGTGAAAAAGGAAATATCTTCCGTTAAAAACTGGAAAGAAGCTTTCTGAGAAACTGCTCTGTGTTCTGTTAATTCATCTCACAGGGTTACATCTTTCCCTTCAAGAAGCCTTTCGCTAAGGCTGTTCTTGTGGAATGGGCAAAGGGATATTTGGAAGCCCATAGAGGGCTATGGTGAAAAAGGAAATATCTTCCGTTCAAAATTGGAAAGAAGGTTTCTGAGAAACTGCTCTGTGTTCTGTTAATTCATCTCACAGAGTTACATCTTTCAATTCAAGAAGCCTTTCGCTAAGGCTGTTCTTGTGGAATTGGCAAAGGGATATTTGGCAGCGCATAGAGGGCTATGGTGAAAAAGGAAATATCCTCCGTTGAAAACTGGAATCTTTCTGAGAAACTGCTCTGTGTTCTGTTAATTCATCTCACAGAGTTACATCTTTCCCTTCAAGAAGCCTTTCGCTAAGGCTGTTCTTGTGGAATTGGCAAAGGGATATTTGGAAGCCCATAGAGGGCTATGGTGAAAAAGGAAATATCTTCCGTTCAAAACTGGAAAGAAGCTTTCTGAGAAACTGCTCTGTGTTCTGTTAATTCATCTCACACAGTTACATCTTTCCCTTCAAGAAGCCTTTCGCTAAGGCTGTTCTTGTGGAATTGGCAAAGGGATATTTGGAAGCCTATAGAGGGCTACGGTGAAAAAGGAAATATCTTCCTTTCAAAACTGGAAAGAAGCTTTCTGAGAAACTGTTCTATGTTCTGTTAATTCATCTCACAGAATTACATCTTTCCCTTCAAGAAGCCGTTCGCTAAGGCTGTTCTTGTGGAATTGGCAAAGGGATATTTGGAAGCCCATAGAGGGCTATGGTGAAAAAGGAAATATCTTCCGTTCAAAACTGGAAAGAAGCTTTCTGAGAAACTGCTCTGCGTTCTGTTAATTCATCTCACAGAGTTACATCTTTCCCTTCAAGAAGCCTTTCGCTAAGGCTGTTCTTGTGGAATTGGCAAAGGGATATTTGGAAGCCCGTAGAGGGCTACGGTGAAAAAGGAAATATCTTCCGTTGAAAACTGGAAAGAAGCTTTCTGAGACACTGCTCTGTGTTCTGTTAATTCATCTCACAGAGTTACATCTTTCCCTTCAAGAAGCCTTTCGCTAAGGCTGTTCTTGTGGAATTGGCAACGGGATATTTGGAAGCCCATAGAGGGCTATGGTGAAAAACGAAATATCTTCCGTTCAAAACTGGAAAGAAGCTTTCTGAGAAACTGCTCTGTGTTCTGTTAATTCATCTCCCAGAGTTACATCTTTCCCTTCAAGAAGCCTTTCGCTAAGGCTGTTCTTGTGGAATTGGCAAAGGGATATTTGGAAGCCCATAGAGGGCTATGGTGAAAAAGGAAATATCTTCCGTTCAAAACTGGAAAGAAGCTTTCTGAGAAACTGCTCTGTGTTCTGTTAATTCATCTCACAGAGTTACATCTTTCCCTTCAAGAAGCCTTTCCCTAAGGCTGTTCTTGTGGAATTGGCAAAGGGATATTTGGAAGCCCATAGGGAGCTATGGTGAAAAAGGAAATATCTTCCGTTCAAAACTGGAAGGAAGCTTTCTGAGAAACTGCTCTGTGTTCTGTTAATTCATCTCACAGAGTTACATCTTTCCCTTCAAGAAGCCTTTCGCTAAGGCTGTTCTTGTGGAATTGGCAAAGGGATATTTGGAAGCCCATAGAGGGCTATGGTGAAAAAGGAAATATCTTCCGTTCAAAACTGGAAAGAAGCTTTCTGAGAAACTGCTCTGTGTTCTGTTAATTCATCTCACAGAGTTACATCTTTCCCTTCAAGAAGCCTTTCGCTAAAGCTGTTCTTGTGGAATTGGCAAAGGGATATTTGGAAGCCCATAGAGGGCTATGGTGAAAAAGGAAATATCTTCCGTTCAAAACTGGAAAGAAGCTTTCTGAGAAACTGCTCTGTGTTCAGTTAATTCATCTCACAGAGTTACATCTTTCCCTTCAAGAAGCCTTTCGCTAAGGCTGTTCTTGTAGAATTGGCAAAGGGATATTTGGAAGCCCATAGAGGTCTATGGTGAAAAAGGAAATATCTTCCGTTCAAAACTGGAAAGAAGCTTTCTGAGAAACTGCTCTGTGTTCTGTTAATTCATTTCACAGAGTTACATCTTTCCCTTCAAGAAGCCTTTCGCTAAGGCTGTTCTTGTGGAATTAGCAAAGGGATATTTGGAAGCCCATAGAGGGCTATGGTGAAAAAGGAAATATCTTCCGTTCAAAACTGGAAAGAAGCTTTCTGAGAAACTGCTCTGTGTTCTGTAACTCATCTCACAGAGTTACATCTTTCCCTTCAAGAAGCCTTTCGCTAAGGCTGTTCTTGTGGAATTGGCAAAGGGATATTTGGAAGCCCATAGAGGGCTATGGTGAAAAAGGAAATATCTTCCGTTCAAAACTGGAAAGAAGCTTTGTGAGAAACTGCTCTGTGTTCCGTTTATTCATCTCACAGAGTTACATCTTTCCCTTCAAGAAGCCTTTCGCTAAGGCTGTTCTTGTGGAATTGGCAAAGGGATATTTGGAAGCCCATAGAGGGCTATGGTGAAAAAGGAAATATCTTCCGTTCAAAACTGGAAAGAAGCTTTCTGAGAAACTGCTCTGTGTTCAGTTAGTTCATCTCACAGAGTTACATCTTTCCCTTCAGGAAGCCTTTCGCTAAGGCTGTTCTTGCGGAATTGGCGACGGGATATTTGGAAGCCCATAGAGGGCTATGGTGAAAAAGGAAATATCTTCCGTTCAGAACTGGAAAGAAGCTTTCTGAGAAACTGCTCGATGTTCTGTTAATTCATCTCACAGAGTTACATCTTTCCCTTCAAGAGGCCTTTCGCTAAGTCTGCTGTTATGGAATTGGCAAAGGGATATTTGGAAGCCTATAGATGGCTATGGTTAAAAAGGAAATATCTTCCGTTCAAAACTGGAAAGAAGCTTTCTGAGAAACTGCTCTGTGTTCTCTTAATTCATCTCACAGAGTTACATCTTTCCCTTCAAGAAGCCTTTCGCTAAGGCTGTTCTTGTGGAATTGGCAAAGGGATATTTGGCAGCCCATAGAGGGCTATGGTGAAAAAGGAAATATCCTCCGTTGAAAACTGGAATCTTTCTGAGAAACTGCTCTGTGTTCTGTTAATTCATCTCACAGGGTTACATCTTTCCCTTCAAGAAGCCTTTCGCTAAGGCTGTTCTTGTGGAATCGGCAAAGGGATATTTGGAAGCCCATAGAGGGCTATGGTGAAAAAGGAAATATCTTCCGTTCAAAACTGGAAAGAAGGTTTCTGAGAAACTGCTCTGTGTTCTGTTAATTCATCTCACAGAGTTACATCTTTCAATTCAAGAAGCCTTTCGCTAAGGCTGTTCTTGTGGAATTGGCAAAGGGATATTTGGCAGCGCATAGAGGGCTATGGTGAAAAAGGAAATATCCTCCGTTGAAAACTGGAATCTTTCTGAGAAACTGCTCTGTGTTCTGTTAATTCATCTCACAGAGTTACATCTTTCCCTTCAAGAAGCCTTTCGCTAAGGCTGTTCTTGTTGAATTGGCAAAGGAATATTTGGAAGCCCATAGAGGGCTATGGTGAAAAAGGAAATATCTTCCGTTCAAAACTGGAAAGAAGCTTTCTGAGAAACTCCTCTGTGTTCTGTTAATTCATCTCACACAGTTACATCTTTCCCTTCAAGAAGCCTTTCGCTAAGGCTGTTCTTGTGGAATTGGCAAAGGGATATTTGGAAGCCTATAGAGGGCTACGGTGAAAAAGGAAATATCTTCCTTTCAAAACTGGAAAGAAGCTTTCTGAGAAACTGTTCTATGTTCTGTTAATTCATCTCACAGAATTACATCTTTCCCTTCAAGAAGCCTTTCGCTAAGGCTGTTCTTGTGGAATTGGCAAAGGGATATTTGGAAGCCCATAGAGGGCTATGGTGGAAAAGGAAATATCTTCCGTTCAAAACTGGAAAGAAGCTTTCTGAGAAACTGCTCTGTGTTCTGTTAATTCATCTCACAGAGTTACATCTTTCCCTTCAAGAAGCCTTTCGCTAAGGCTGTTCTTGTGGAATTGGCAAAGGGATATTTGGAAGCCCATAGAGGGCTATGGTGAAAAAGGAAATATCTTCCGTTCAAAACTGGAAAGAAGCTTTCTGAGAAACTGCTCTGTGTTCTGTTAATTCATCTCACAGAGTTACATCTTTCCCTTCAAGAAGCCTTTCGCTAAGGCTGTTCTTGTGGAATTGGCAAAGGGATATTTGGAAGCCCTTAGAGGGCTATGGTGAAAAAGGAAATATCTTCCGTTCAAAACTGGAAAGAAGCTTTCTGAGAAACTGCTCTGTGTTCTGTTAATTCATCTCACAGAGTTACATCTTTCCTTCAAGAAGCCTTTCGCTAAGGCTGTTCTTGTGGAATTGGCAAAGGGATATTTGGAAGCCCATAGAGGGCTATGGTGAAAAAGGAAATATCTTCCGTTCAAAACTGGAAAGAAGCTTTCTGAGAAACTGCTCTGTGTTCTGTTAATTCATCTCACAGAGTTACATCTTTCCCTTTAAGAAGCCTTTCGCTAATTCTGTTCTTGTGGAATTGGCAAAGGGATATTTGGAAGCCTATAGATGGCAATGGTGAAAAGGAAATATCTTCCGTTCAAAACTGGAAAGAAGCTTTCTGAGAAACTGCTCTGTGTTCTCTTAATTCATCTCACAGAGTTACATCTTTCCCTTCAAGAAGCCTTTCGCTAAGGCTGTTCTTGTGGAATTGGCAAAGGGATATTTGGAAGCCCATAGAGGGCTACGGTGAAAAAGGAAATATCTTCCGTTCAAAACTGGAAACAATCTTTCTGAGAAACTGCTCTATGTTCCGTTAATTCATCTCACAGAGTTACATCTTTCCCTTCAAGAAGCCTTTCGCTAAGGCTGTTGTTGTGGAATTGGCAAAGGGATATTTGGAAGCCCATAGAGGGCTATGGTGAAAAAGGAAATATCTTCCGTTCAAAACTGGAAAGAAGCTTTCTGAGAAACTGTTCTATGTTCTGTTAATTCATCTCACAGAATTACATCTTTCCCTTCTAGAAGCCTTTCGCTAAGGCTATTCTTGTGGAATTGGCAAGGGGATATTTGGAAGCCCATAGAGGGCTATGGTGGAAAAGGAAATATCTTCCGTTCAAAACTGGAAAGAAGCTTTCTGAGAAACTGCTCTGTGTTCTGTTAATTCATCTCACAGAGTTACATCTTTCCCTTCAAGAAGCCTTTCGCTAAGGCTGTTCTTGTGGAATTGGCAAAGGGATATTTGGAAGCCCATAGAGGGCTATGGTGAAAAAGGAAATATCTTCCGTTCAAAACTGGAAAGAAGCTTTCTGAGAAACTGCTCTGTGTTCTGTTAATTCATCTCACAGAGTTACATCTTTCCCTTCAAGAAGCCTTTCGCTAAGGCTGTTCTTGTGGAATTGGCAAAGGGATATTTGGAAGCCCATAGAGGGCTATGGTGAAAAAGGAAATATCTTCCGTTCAAAACTGGAAAGAAGCTTTCTGAGAAACTGCTCTGTGTTCTGTTAATTCATCTCACAGAGTTACATCTTTGCCTTCAAGAAGCCTTTCGCTAAGGCTGTTCTTGTGGAATTGGCAAAGGGATATTTGGAAGCCCATAGAGGGCTATGGTGAAAAAGGAAATATCTTCCGTTCAAAACTGGAAAGAAGCTTTCTGAAAACTGCTCTGTGTTCTGTTAATTCATCTCACAGAGTTACATCTTTCCCTTCAAGAAGCCTTTCGCTAAGGCTGTTCTTGTGGAATTGGAAAAGGGATATTTGGAAGCCCATAGAGGGCTATGGTGAAAAAGGAAATATCTTCCGTTCAAAACTGTAAAGAAGCTTTCTGGGAAACTGCTTTGTGTTCTGTTAATTCATCTCACAGAGTTACATCTCTCCCTTAAAGAAGCCTTTCGCTAAGGCTGTTCTTGTGGAATTGGCAAAGGGATATTTGGAAGCCCATAGAGGGCTATGGTGAAAAAGGAAATCTCTTCCGTTCAAAACTGGAAAGAAGCTTTCTGAGAAACTGCTCTGTGTTCTGTTAATTCATCTCACAGAGTTACATCTTTCCCTTCAAGAAGCCTTTCCCTAAGGCTGTTCTTGTGGAATTGGCAAAGGGATATTTGGAAGCCCATAGAGGGCTATGGTGAAAAAGGAAATATCTTCCGTTCAAAACTGGAAGGAAGCTTTCTGAGAAACTGCTCTGTGTTCTGTTAATTCATCTCACAGAGTTACATCTTTCCCTTCAAGAAGCCTTTCGCTAAGGCTGTTCTTGTGGAATTGGCAAAGGGATATTTGGAAGCCCATAGAGGGCTATGGTGAAAAAGGAAATATCTTCCGTTCAAAACTGGAAAGAAGCTTTCTGAGAACTGCTCTGTGTTCTGTTAATTCATCCTCACAGAGTTACATCTTTCCCTTCAAGAAGCCTTTCGCTAAGGCTGTTCTTGTGGAATTGGCAAAGGGATATTTGGAAGCCCATAGAGGGCTATGGTGAAAAAGGAAATATCTTCCATTCAAAACTGGAAAGAAGCCTTCTGAGAAACTGCTCCGTGTTCTGTTAATTCATCTCACAGAGTTACATCTTTCCCTTCAAGAAGCCTTTCGCTAAGGCTGTTCTTGTGGAATTGGCAAAGGGATATTTGGAAGCCCATAGAGGGCTATGGTGAAAAAGGAAATATCTTCCGTTCAAAACTGGAAAGAAGCTTTCTGAGAAACTGCTCTGTGTTCTGTAACTCATCTCACAGAGTTACATCTTTCCCTTCAGGAAGCCTTTCGCTAAGGCTGTTCTTGAGGAATTGGCGACGGGATATTTGGAAGCCCATAGAGGGCTATGGTGAAAAAGGAAATATCTTCCGTTCAAAACTGGAAAGAAGCTTTCTGAGAAACTGCTCGATGTTCTGTTAATTCATCTCACAGAGTTACATCTTTCCCTTCAAGAAGCCTTTCGCTAAGGCTGTTGTTATGGAATTGGCAAAGGGATATTTGGAAGCCTATAGATGGCTATGGTTAAAAAGGAAATATCTTCCGTTCAAAACTGGAAAGAAGCTTTCTGAGAAACTGCTCTGTGTTCTCTTAATTCATCTCACAGAGTTACATCTTTCCCTTCAAGAAGCCTTTCGCTAAGGCTGTTCTTGTGGAATTGGCAAAGGGATATTTGGAAGCCCATAGAGGGCTACGGTGAAAAAGGAAATATCTTCCGTTCAAAACTGGAAAGAAGCTTTCTGAGAAATGGCTCTATGTTCCGTTAATTCATCTCACAGAGTTACATCTTTCCCATCAAGAAGCCTTTCGCTAAGGCCGTTCTTGTGGAATTGGCAAAGGGATATTTGGAAGCCTATAGAGGTCTAGGGTGAAAAAGGAAATATCTTCCGTTCAAAACTGGAAAGAAGCTTTCTGAGAAACTGTTCTATGTTCTGTTAATTCATCTCACAGAATTACATCTTTCCCTTCAAGAAGCCTTTCGCTAAGGCTGTTCTTGTGGAATTGGCAAAGGGATATTTGGAAGCCCATAGAGGGCTATGGTGGAAAAGGAAATATCTTCCGTTCAAAACTGGAAAGAAGCTTTCTGAGAAACTGCTCTGTGTTCTGTTAATTCATCTCACAGAGTTACATCTTTCCCTTCAAGAAGCCTTTCGCTAAGGCTGTTCTTGTGGAATTGGCAAAGGGATATTTGGAAGCCCATAGAGGGCTATGGTGAAAAAGGAAATATCTTCCGTTCAAAACTGGAAAGAAGCTTTCTGAGAAACTGCTCTGTGTTCTGTTAATTCATCTCACAGAGTTACATCTTTCCCTTCAAGAAGCCTTTCCCTAAGGCTATTCTTGTGGAATTGGCAAAGGGATATTTTGAAGCCCATAGAGGGCTATGGTGAAAAAGGAAATATCTTCCGTTCAAAACTGGAAGGAAGCTTTCTGAGAAACTGCTCTGTGTTCTGTTAATTCATCTCACAGAGTTACATCTTTCCCTTCAAGAACCCTTTCGCTAAGGCTGTTCTTGTGGAATTGGCAAAGGGATATTTGGAAGCCCATAGAGGGCTATGGTGAAAAAGGAAATATCTTCCGTTCAAAACTGGAAAGAAGCTTTCTGAGAAACTGCTCTGTGTTCTGTTAATTCATCTCACAGAGTTACATCTTTCCCTTCAAGAAGCCTTTCGCTAAAGCTGTTCTTGTGGAATTGGCAAAGGGATATTTGGAAGCCCATAGAGGGCTATGGTGAAAAAGGAAATATCTTCCGTTCAAAACTGGAAAGAAGCTTTCTGAGAATCTGCTCTGTGTTCTGTTAATTCATCTCACAGAGTTACATCTTTCCCTTCAAGAAGCCTTTCGCTAAGGCTGTTCTTGTGGAATTGGCAAAGGGATATTTGGAAGCCCATAGAGGGCTATGGTGAAAAAGGAAATATCTTCCGTTCAAAACTGGAAAGAAGCTTTCTGAGAAACTGCTCTGTGTTCTGTTAATTCATCTCACAGCGTTACATCTTTCCCTTCAAGAAGCCTTTCGCTAAGGCTGTTCTTGTGGAATTGGCAAAGGGATATTTGGAAGCCCATAGAGGGCTATGGTGAAAAAGGAAATATCTTCCGTTCAAAACTGGAAAGAAGCTTTCTGAGAAACTGCTCTGTGTTCTGTAACTCATCTCACAGAGTTACATCTTTCCCTTCAAGAAGCCTTTCGCTAAGGCTGTTCTTGTGGAATTGGCAAAGGGATTTTATGGAAGCCCATAGAGGGCAATGGTGAAAAAGGAAATATCTTCCGTTCAAAACTGGAAAGAAGCTTTCTTAGAAACTGCTCTGTGTTCCGTTAATTCATCTCACAGAGTTACATCTTTCCCTTCAATAAGCCTTTCGCTAAGGCTGTTCTTGTGGAATTGGCAAAGGGATATTTGGAAGCCCATAGAGGGCTATGGTGAAAAAGGAAATATCTTCCGTTCAAAACTGGAAAGAAGCTTTCTGAGAAATTGCTCTGTGTTCAGTTAGTTCATCTCAAAGAGTTACATCTTTCCCTTCAGGAAGCCTTTCGCTAAGGCTGTTCTTGAGGAATTGGCGACGGGATATTTGGAAGCCCATAGAGGGCTATGGTGAAAAAGGAAATATCTTCCGTTCAAAACTGGAAAGAAGCTTTCTGAGAAACTGCTCGATGTTCTGTTAATTCATCTCACAGAGTTACATCTTTCCCTTCAAGAAGCCTTTCGCTAAGGCTGTTGTTATGGAATTGGCAAAGGGATATTTGGAAGCCTATAGATGGCTATGGTGAAAAAGGAAATATCTTCCGTTCAAAACTGGAAAGAAGCTTTCTGAGAAACTGCTCTGTGTTCTCTGAATTCATCTCACAGAGTTACATCTTTCCCTTCAAGAAGCCTTTCGCTAAGGCTGTTCTTGTGGAATTGGCAAAGGGATATTTGGAAGCCCATAAAGGGCTACGGTGAAAAAGGAAATATCTTCCGTTCAAAACTGGAAACAAGCTTTCTGAGAAACTGCTCTATGTTCCGTTAATTCATCTCACAGCGTTACATCTTTCCCATCAAGAAGCCTTTCGCTAAGGCTGTTCTTGTGGAATTGGCAAAGGGATATTTGGAAGCCTATAGAGGTCTAGGGTGAAAAAGGAAATATCTTCCGTTCAAAACTGGAAAGAAGCTTTCTGAGAAACTGTTCTATGTTCTGTTAATTCATCTCACAGAATTACATCTTTCCCTTCAAGAAGCCTTTCGCTAAGGCTATTCTTGTGGAATTGGCAAAGGGATATTTGGAAGCCCATTGAGGGCTATGGTGGAAAAGGAAATATCTTCCGTTCAAAACTGGAAAGAAGCTTTCTGAGAAACTGCTCTGTGTTCTGTTAATTCATCTCACACATTTACATCTTTCCCTTCAAGAAGCCTTTCGCTAAGGCTGTTCTTGTGGAATTGGCAAAGGGATATTTGGAAGCCCATAGAGGGCTATGGTGAAAAAGGAAATATCTTCCGTTCAAAACTGGAAAGAAGCTTTCTGAGAAACTGCTCTGTGTTCTGTTAATTCATCTCACAGAGTTACATCTTTCCCTTCAAGAAGCCTTTCGCTAAGGCTGTTCTTTTGGAATTGGGAAAGGGATATTTGGAAGCCCATAGAGGGCTATGGTGAAAAAGGAAATATCTTCCGTTCAAAACTGGAAAGAAGCTTTCTGAGAAACTGCTCTGTGTTCTGTTAATTCATCTCACAGAGTTACATCTTTCCCTTCAAGAAGCCTTTCGCTAAAGCTGTTCTTGTGGAATTGGCAAAGGGATATTTGGAACCCCTAGAGGGCTATGGTGAAAAAGGAAATATCTTCCGTTCAAAACTGGAAAGAAGCTTTCTGAGAAACTGCTCTGTGTTCTGTTAATTCATCTCACAGAGTTACATCTTTCCCTTCAAGAAGCCTTTCGCTAAGGCTGTTCTTGTGGAATTCGCAAAGGGATATTTGGAAGCCCATAGAGGGCTACGGTGAAAAAGGAAATATCTTCCGTTGAAAACTGGAAAGAAGCTTTCTGAGACACTGCTCTGTGTTCTGTTAATTCATCTCACAGAGTTACATCTTTCCCTTCAAGAAGCCTTTCGCTAAGGCTGTTCTTGTGGAATTGGCAACGGGATATTTGGAAGCCCATAGAGGGCAATGTTGGAAAAGGAAATATCTTCCGTTCAAAACTGAAAAGAAGCTTTCTGAGAAACTGCTCTGTGTTCTGTTAATTCATCTCACAGAGTTACATCTTTCCCTTCAAGAAGCCTTTCGCTAAGGCTGTTCTTGTGGAATTGGCAAAGGGATATTTGGAAGCCCATAGAGGGCTATGGTGAAAAAGGAAATATCTTCCGTTCAAAACTGGAAAGAAGCTTTCTGAGAAACTGCTCTGTGTTCTGTTAATTCATCTCACAGAGTTACATCTTTCCCTTCAAGAAGTCTTTCCCTAAGGCTATTCTTGTGGAATTGGCAAAGGGATATTTTGAAGCCCATAGAGGGCTATGGTGAAAAAGGAAATATCTTCCGTTCAAAACTGGAAGGAAGCTTTCTGAGAAACTGCTCTGTGTTCTGTTAATTCATCTCACAGGGTTACATCTTTCCCTTCAAGAAGCCTTTCGCTAAGGCTGTTCTTGTGGAATGGGCAAAGGGATATTTGGAAGCCCATAGAGGGCTATGGTGAAAAAGGAAATATCTTCCGTTCAAAATTGGAAAGAAGGTTTCTGAGAAACTGCTCTGTGTTCTGTTAATTCATCTCACAGAGTTACATCTTTCAATTCAAGAAGCCTTTCGCTAAGGCTGTTCTTGTGGAATTGGCAAAGGGATATTTGGCAGCGCATAGAGGGCTATGGTGAAAAAGGAAATATCCTCCGTTGAAAACTGGAATCTTTCTGAGAAACTGCTCTGTGTTCTGTTAATTCATCTCACAGAGTTACATCTTTCCCTTCAAGAAGCCTTTCGCTAAGGCTGTTCTTGTGGAATTGGCAAAGGGATATTTGGAAGCCCATAGAGGGCTATGGTGAAAAAGGAAATATCTTCCGTTCAAAACTGGAAAGAAGCTTTCTGAGAAACTGCTCTGTGTTCTGTTAATTCATCTCACACAGTTACATCTTTCCCTTCAAGAAGCCTTTCGCTAAGGCTGTTCTTGTGGAATTGGCAAAGGGATATTTGGAAGCCTATAGAGGGCTACGGTGAAAAAGGAAATATCTTCCTTTCAAAACTGGAAAGAAGCTTTCTGAGAAACTGTTCTATGTTCTGTTAATTCATCTCACAGAATTACATCTTTCCCTTCAAGAAGCCGTTCGCTAAGGCTGTTCTTGTGGAATTGGCAAAGGGATATTTGGAAGCCCATAGAGGGCTATGGTGAAAAAGGAAATATCTTCCGTTCAAAACTGGAAAGAAGCTTTCTGAGAAACTGCTCTGCGTTCTGTTAATTCATCTCACAGAGTTACATCTTTCCCTTCAAGAAGCCTTTCGCTAAGGCTGTTCTTGTGGAATTGGCAAAGGGATATTTGGAAGCCCGTAGAGGGCTACGGTGAAAAAGGAAATATCTTCCGTTGAAAACTGGAAAGAAGCTTTCTGAGACACTGCTCTGTGTTCTGTTAATTCATCTCACAGAGTTACATCTTTCCCTTCAAGAAGCCTTTCGCTAAGGCTGTTCTTGTGGAATTGGCAACGGGATATTTGGAAGCCCATAGAGGGCTATGGTGAAAAACGAAATATCTTCCGTTCAAAACTGGAAAGAAGCTTTCTGAGAAACTGCTCTGTGTTCTGTTAATTCATCTCCCAGAGTTACATCTTTCCCTTCAAGAAGCCTTTCGCTAAGGCTGTTCTTGTGGAATTGGCAAAGGGATATTTGGAAGCCCATAGAGGGCTATGGTGAAAAAGGAAATATCTTCCGTTCAAAACTGGAAAGAAGCTTTCTGAGAAACTGCTCTGTGTTCTGTTAATTCATCTCACAGAGTTACATCTTTCCCTTCAAGAAGCCTTTCCCTAAGGCTGTTCTTGTGGAATTGGCAAAGGGATATTTGGAAGCCCATAGGGAGCTATGGTGAAAAAGGAAATATCTTCCGTTCAAAACTGGAAGGAAGCTTTCTGAGAAACTGCTCTGTGTTCTGTTAATTCATCTCACAGAGTTACATCTTTCCCTTCAAGAAGCCTTTCGCTAAGGCTGTTCTTGTGGAATTGGCAAAGGGATATTTGGAAGCCCATAGAGGGCTATGGTGAAAAAGGAAATATCTTCCGTTCAAAACTGGAAAGAAGCTTTCTGAGAAACTGCTCTGTGTTCTGTTAATTCATCTCACAGAGTTACATCTTTCCCTTCAAGAAGCCTTTCGCTAAAGCTGTTCTTGTGGAATTGGCAAAGGGATATTTGGAAGCCCATAGAGGGCTATGGTGAAAAAGGAAATATCTTCCGTTCAAAACTGGAAAGAAGCTTTCTGAGAAACTGCTCTGTGTTCAGTTAATTCATCTCACAGAGTTACATCTTTCCCTTCAAGAAGCCTTTCGCTAAGGCTGTTCTTGTAGAATTGGCAAAGGGATATTTGGAAGCCCATAGAGGTCTATGGTGAAAAAGGAAATATCTTCCGTTCAAAACTGGAAAGAAGCTTTCTGAGAAACTGCTCTGTGTTCTGTTAATTCATTTCACAGAGTTACATCTTTCCCTTCAAGAAGCCTTTCGCTAAGGCTGTTCTTGTGGAATTAGCAAAGGGATATTTGGAAGCCCATAGAGGGCTATGGTGAAAAAGGAAATATCTTCCGTTCAAAACTGGAAAGAAGCTTTCTGAGAAACTGCTCTGTGTTCTGTAACTCATCTCACAGAGTTACATCTTTCCCTTCAAGAAGCCTTTCGCTAAGGCTGTTCTTGTGGAATTGGCAAAGGGATATTTGGAAGCCCATAGAGGGCTATGGTGAAAAAGGAAATATCTTCCGTTCAAAACTGGAAAGAAGCTTTGTGAGAAACTGCTCTGTGTTCCGTTTATTCATCTCACAGAGTTACATCTTTCCCTTCAAGAAGCCTTTCGCTAAGGCTGTTCTTGTGGAATTGGCAAAGGGATATTTGGAAGCCCATAGAGGGCTATGGTGAAAAAGGAAATATCTTCCGTTCAAAACTGGAAAGAAGCTTTCTGAGAAACTGCTCTGTGTTCAGTTAGTTCATCTCACAGAGTTACATCTTTCCCTTCAGGAAGCCTTTCGCTAAGGCTGTTCTTGCGGAATTGGCGACGGGATATTTGGAAGCCCAT